>NW_022631035.1:10095289-10346045 GCF_010015895.1 Lontra canadensis | reverse complement strand
TTTCTTTCTTTCTTTCTTTCTTTCTTTCTTTCTTTCTTTCTTTCTTTTTTGGCTATGGCAGATGCACCTTTGCGGAGTCTGCCTGTTGAATTCCTGGCCTTTGCCGGGCTTGTTAGCCTTAACACTGGTTAGTGATTTGTGTTGGGTTATTAAGCATGAAAGGGAAGCGATGTGATCTTGTTTCAGGGAAAGAAGAGATGAAATGTCCCTGCGTGAACACTGGAAGGGTGTTACGACTTTTAAAAGTTGGCTCAGGCAAGTTTCACTTAACAATGCCTGGGAGGCCCCGTGGAGTGGAATAAATCATGGGTAATGATATAATAATTTCTTTAAAATATAGTGTGGAAAACCGATGTCTATTGGCAAATGTCAGATCTGGTGTCCGGGAAATTAGCATCACTGCTTTTTTGAGAGGGGAACATGTAGGCCAAGTAAAAGGAATTTCTAATAGCCTTTGATAAAGACAGAGCAAAACAACAACAACAAAAAAACAACCCAAACAGGTACTTTGACAAACAGGCTGAGAAACAAGCAAGACAAAGGAATAAGATGATTTCTTGCTTTTGATTTTAAGGATCCATCCCGGTAGAAAGGGCTGATGCCTCCAAATTTCCTTCCTGATATTAATTCAAATTGTGTGATAAAAAAATGTATTATAGTGGGGTTGAAATGATAACTGAACGGAATAAGAAATGCTCAGCTCCTTCCAGTACCACCAACACGATCAGTCAAACAAAAACACATTGTGAACCAGAGAGAGGTTTCTAATCGCTTGACCCCATGTCGAGACCATTTGGTGAAGATCTGGAAATATGGTCAGTTTGTATGTTTGGGACAGTGAAAGGCAAGTGAAGAAATAGTAGCAAATACTCACAAAATAATTCACACCGCCTAGTGGGAACACAGAAGCCTTGGTTTCTAAACAACCTTGAGCAATCCACTGAAAGGGGGCCATCTGGGACATTGAAGCATCAAGCTAAAATGGCCCTATGTACCTACATATCTCTATGAGTCTTAGACCGAGTCTTTATCCCTTTTCCTGACAGCAGAGCATTTAACTGACGTGTGTTTTTTGTTGTTGTTGTTGTAGTTTGTTTGGAGGGTTTTCTGTGGCTTTTAACAAGACTCACAGGATTAAAAAAAACAAAACAAAACAAAACAACAGCACGTTTATACCAATACCCATTCTTTCACAACATTGGAGCTACCAAGTAGTTGGCTATCATTTGAAGGTAACGTGTGAGATCTCTCAAAGCAGGGAGGTACTTGTAGAAATTTTGTGTCTACACGGGTTGAGATTCTCCCTGGGCCTAAGTCAAGGCAAAAGACTTTAAAAGTGTGAAAAGAATTTCTCACAGGCTAGTAGGGCCTGTTGAAAGGCTACCGGCGGCTCAAGGTTTTCTTTTCTTTTTTTTTTTTTTTTGGCAGGGTGAGGACGAGGCTGATGAAGTTGAGCTTCACATTTCGGGGGAATGAATCAAACTGGTAGATTATCATGATCACTAAAGGGAATTATAATATGAACCCCTTTGATAGATGTTACTTGGGATTCACGACGTTTATGAGTGTCTTAGGAAATGAGGTACAGATCTTATTTTGCTGAAGTTAATTGCCCTTTGCAGTCCTGGTGTGGCAAAGCCCACACTTCGTAGGAATTCGATTGGAATTTCTCGGCCCAGAGCTGTTGTGCTAATAGTGATTTGGGGTGAAGAGATAGGAGTGACAGGAAGGTTAGTGAGAAGGAGAATTAGAAATGTGATATATGGCTTTACAGATTTAAGTTTAGGTCAGGAAAGAGAGATGCCAACTGCAGGTGCCAGCTTATTTTCTGTTTAAAGGGGATTTAAAATTATCTCAAATTCCTTCCAACTTTGAGGGTTTGCTGTTCTCTGATAACAATGACTAGGACGAACCTAAGGGCAGTGGGGAAGGAAAGTCAAGTGGGTGAGGTTGGCCTGGGTCGATGAGTCGAGGATCCAGCGTGGGTTCAAATAGTTCAGATCTTGCCTTCTGAATACATCTCCCAGTTGATCCATCTGGCAATTTGTCCAAGTGTGTCTCTGCAGCACATTTTCCTGGTGGCAGCGTCCCATTGGGACCACTCCAGGTGGGGCCATTTTTGTGGGGCAAAATAGAACTAGAGGAGTCATTGTACTAGAACAGTAAGACCCTTGGGCCCTGGAGAGAGACTACTTGGATTCAAAGTCCAGCTTCACCACGTGTTAGAATCCTGAGGAAATGGCTGATCCTTTCTGTGCCTCAGTTTCCTCATCTGTAAATGGGAGTGATAAAGTACCTATCTCATAGAATTCTTTTTTTTTTTAAGATGTTTTTTATTTATTTCACAGACAGAGATCATAAGTAGGCAGAGAGGCAGGCAGAGAGAGAGGGGGAAACAGGCTCCCCGCTGAGCAGGGAGCTTGATTCGGGGCTAGATCCCAGGATCCCGAGATCATGACCTGAGCTGAAAGCAGAGGCTTAACCCACAGAGACACCCAGGTGCCCCTAGAATTCTTTTGACGGGTAGTTCATTTTGTTACTGTCTGTGCCATTAGTGTAGGGCTTTCTGTGTGTCTCATTTACCGTGCCATGCCCAGTGCCCAAACACTGCCCAACAAGTAGTAGGTGCTTGAGGTTTGTTGAATGAGTAGATATATTTCTTTCAAGTGAGTATTCTGTTTTCTTTCAAGGGAGTATTTACGCTTTCGATAACACTCAGGGAGTGTTGGTTCTTGGTATCCTTTTTCTAAAGGGACTATTCTGTTTGTTTGCCTCCCAACTTTGAATACTCAATACAGTACTGGTACGTAGAAAGAAGATGCTTGCGGTAGGCAGGATAGTGTTCTCTCCTCTAAAGATGCCTAATTCCTGATCCCCAAAACTGTGACTATGTTAGGTAACATTGGAAAAGGGGGATTAAAACTGTGGGCAGAGTTGAGATTGCTAATAGGTTGACCTGAGAGTAGGAAGAGTGTGTTCAATCACCTGGTTGGGCCCAGTGTCAATGTCAGGGTCCTTAAAAGTAGAAAAGGGAGACAGAAGAGGGTCCGGGAAAGAGATGGAATGTTGGGAGCAGACTGAGACACGCTCCATCGCTGGCCTTGAGGATGGAGGAGGGGATCACGGGGTAAGCAATGGGGGCAGTGACAAAAATGTTAGCGTGCTCAGTAAGTATATGTTGAATTGAATCTGAATGAGTAGTTTTCATCTCTAGGATCAATTAGGATTTATTATCTCCTCATGAGGTAAATGCTCCGTGCTTCATGGCAAGAAATCTAGCAATATATAAACACTTGATAAAGAAAGTAAAGATCACATGGAATCCTACTACCTGTGACAACTACTTGAGTGCGTAGGTATTCATTTTGTCATGACTCTCTTGATGAATGCACAATACACATGCACCCATATACCCCCCCCATTAAGATTTGCCTACGTGGGATTATACCACATATGGCAGTTTGCTTTTTTATCATGGACACTGACTCATTCTTCCCAGCATCAATACCCTTCATTCCAATTCTACCTACATACCCCAATTGGGAAGCCGATAACACCTTAATGTGTGTCCTTCAACATTTTTTTTTTTTTTTTTTTGTACTTGAGTGATCTTAGGCCTCTCCCACTCCCCAATCTAGGCTACCTTTTGTCATTTTATGTTTTACAAAAATGGGATCATATGACACACTCTTTTGTAGGATTGCTTTTCTTACTCAGTGAAATCCTTACTCAGGAAAACCCTCCCAAGTCATTTTCTAAGACTTCCCCATATTTCATGATATGAATATAACACCATTTATTCAACCATTATTGATAGACATTCTCTTTGTTTTCAATTACTGACTACTGCAGACGGTGCTGTCATTCCTCTGCTTCTTATTTCTTGCACAAAGGAGAACATTCTTAATTTGTAAAGGCTATTATCAAGGGAAAAATGCCTCCTTGTGATGGTAAGAATTTCCAAGAAGGGGCTGTGTTCTCCCCAGAAGTTAGCATCTGGGGCTGGAGTTAACGTCCACAGAAATAGTAGGAAGTGGGGAGACAGCAAAGTTACATGGAAAAACTGGTAGATACCTTTCCTCTCAAACTTAAACTGAGACGGTCTTCCATTTACCATCCTTTCTATCAACTGTTTTGGAAGCATACGGTATTCATTGACACTGGCTGACCTCTCCTAAGGAAATTCAGCAGTATAGTATTTATTATAAAGTAAATACAAATAGTATTTACTAGGCAAATACTATTAGGTCACCGTTCCCTTTTGTTAACACTGTTAATGTTCAGGGTGCTTCAGCATCATGTTGGATGAAAAAGGAATATTAATTAAAAAATGTTCAGAAGGTCAGTGCTACTGACCTATTCATCGATTCCCTCTGTGACCTCATCTGCTTCATTGGTTCTTTGTCTGCAGCCATGACTCCAGATCTGTTTGGTGAGGGACCTCATGCTGATGCTGTCTCTTAGTACAACCATTCAGTGATGTGTTTTCGGGATCTGAATCAAAGGAACATTTTTCTTCAATCTGTGCAAACCTGCTTGGCACACGTTCTTGTTTATGGAAAATCCAAACGTATATTTGTGTTCTTTTAGAAAGGGGTGGGATTTGGAAGGGAGGTCATGCAGGAGATTAAGACGCTAGCTTCCCACTCAGTGAGCTGAATTCTTAAAGCCCTATCTGATTTCATAAAGTAAGCACAAGTTGGAGCTCTGTCTAGACTCTGGCTGACATGTAGACAAAAGAAAGGAATCCACTCAGTGGCGGCCAGTAGCCGATTTGACTTGAAGGATGATGCCCTGGGGTAGAAGAAGGGGTTAGGCCTTGATGGAGGAGACCCTTTCCTTCATCTCTACTGCTTCCTGGTTACTTTATCTGCACTGTCTCATTGTTCTTACAACTCCAGGGGGTTGGGGGGTGGGGGAGGGGAACGCTACAAAGCTTCCCACATGAAACAGCCTCAAAGAGCAATTTTGCCTCCTGTTCTACAACTAAGAAATGGTAGAGTCAGGATTAAAATATATAAAACTACATTCAAAAAAAAAAATCTTCATTACAGGAAATATCCTACACATAGAAGAATTGAAACCTTATTATAATTCACTGTCCTGAACCCCTAACCGAGTGTCAAAAATGATCAGTTCATAGAGGGTATTATTGCTGAGTGAAATAAGTCAATCAGAGAAAGACAATGATCATATGATCTCCCTGATATGAGGAAGTTGAGAGGCAATGCTGGGGGTTTGGGGGGTAGGAAAGGAAAAAATGAAACAAGATGGGATCAGGAGGGAGACAAACCATAAGAGACTCTTAATCTCACAAAACAAACTGAGGGTTGTGGGCGGGAGGGTTGGTAGGGAGAGGGTGGTTGGGTGATGGACACTGGGGAGGGCATGTGCTATGGTGAGTTCTGTGAAGTGTGTAAACCTGGCGATTCACAGACCTGTACCCCTGGGGCTAATAATATATTAAATGTTGATAATAAAAATTAAAAATTAAAAAAAAAAAGGATCAGTTCATAGCCAATCCTGTTTATCTCCACCAGCTTTCTTGAGTTCCCTCACCAGCTGGGATGTTTTGGAACAAATTCCATTTGCATTTCAGGGTATATTTCCCAAAGATAAGTATTTATTGAAAATATAATCACAATACTACTTGGCACCTAAATTAAAATAGTAATTCATCAATACTCTCAGAAGTCCAGTCAGGTTCTGGATTTCTCTGATTGTGGGGCCAACATTTTCACACAGGTCTCCATGGAAAATTTGAGGGACAGGCGTGTGAGGAAGGTGGTGGGTATAGTTGGGGCCACTTTCGAAAAAACTTGCCCTGCCTTGCCCCCAAATTCTTTAAATGGAAATCTGCTCAAAGAGAAGCTTTCGTTCCCTGGAATCCTCCACAAGCAAGAAATGGTTACAGTTCTTTTCTGCATTTAACATGCATTATAGATATAAAAAAGTAAAGGAAATGGGGAAAAGGTATATAGCTCAGCTCCTTGTCTCAAATTGTGGGTATCTGGGGAAAGGGGTGGGTTGGGAGATAGAGACAGAGACAGAGACAGAGAAGGAGAGATAGAGAGAGAGAGAGAGGAAAACAGGAAAGAATTGGCAAATCTTTCCCCAGCAGAAGAAAGGGAGACATTTTTATTCTGAGCTACGAAATATTATTCATGATCACTTTGGTCTTGTCCACGTGGAGCTAAGAAATGATTATGTAAAGGAATAAAACACATTCTGAGTTCTCTATGCCTGGGTGGCTCAGTTGGTTAAGCTCTGCCTTTGGCTCAGGTCATGATCCCAGGGTCCTGGCATGGAGCCCCGCATCGGGATCCCTGCTCAGCGGGAAGCCTGCTTCTCCCCCTCCCTCTGCCCCTGCTCCTGTTCTCTCTCTCTTGCTCATTCTCTCTCAAATAAATAAATAAAAATCTTAAAAACAGATAAACAAAGAAATAAACAAACAAAAAAACCCCATGTTCTGTGTTCTAATTGATTAACCAGGTTTTATGGCCATTCCTAATAAAGGATGTCAGCTAAAGCATTAGGTCAGTAGCCTTTGATTTCTAAACTTAGGTAGAAATCCAATTTTGCTCTTTGGTTCTTTTTCCTCACATTCTTGGAATTCACGAGTTTTGCCCTGAACTCTCTGGGAGCAAGAGCCGAGGTCTGGACAGGACTTTTCAATTAATGCAAATCACGGTCTCTGGTTCTCCTCGATGTTAGCATGTGACAGGGCTGGAGGCCTTTATTTTGCTTAGAGCAGTGACCAAGCAAATGAACGCACGCTCTTGAACATTTGACAAATGTGACAAGCGTGTGTGGCTGCAGCTGCAGCTGGCCACGCTTAGTGTTTTAATTTACGTGCTTTCTCAACCAGCAGTGTGGGATCTGCCCCACTAGACTGAAGTTTGGTCAAGTTAGGTCAGGAATGCAATTGAGATTTTTGCTTTCTGGCGTAGAAACATCATCAAGGGAAGGGGCCGGCTGTGTAATGTGCAGGACCTGGTGCAAACACAAAGGTGGGGCTCCTTGCTCAGAAATATTGGAGAATTTCAAGATGACAGCAGCACAGCGCTTTTAAGCAAGGGGACCTGTGATGACGGTGAGGGTGACTCTCGCGTCAAAGCTGAGCTTGGGCAGGGAGCACAGAGCATACAGTTGGAAATGGACAGGTTAATCTGTGCTTCTGAGACAGAGAAAAGGAAGGGAGAGCTGGGAGTCTAGCTCAGCCCAGGGCAGAACTTGTAGGAGACAGGCAAAGAGCCCACAGTCTGGAACCACATAAGGGGAGAGGAGTGGAGAACGTGTCTCAGGTATCCTGAGCCTATTTTGGCTAAGTTGGTGCGGTTTTCCTCATCTACACAGGTTAGAGAGAGGAAGGTAAGAGGTTACCTGGTGGCAGATGAAAGTCCAGGTCAAAGGTAAGTATAAGTGCAAGAGAATTAGAGAGACAAATGTTCACAGCCAAAAAAGAAAAGACCCAAAGCAGATTTTTCAGTCTGTGAGCTGATCTTGAACTTTCCCAGGGGCTTGGGCTTCATAGAAAAAGCATTCGGCCACTTCCTCTGTGTTTCTGCATCTGGAAAGGGAGGCCCCTTTCTCCCAAGTGTTGAGTGACATCTTAGGACTTATTTCTTTCCAGTAAAAGTGGAAAATATCAACTAAGGTTTCAAAGGAAAGGAAATGTAATGTATTTTCTCATCAAAGTTGGCATTATCTGTTTCGCAGGCGGGCCTTTAATCTTGCATGTAGTATTTTTCCATTGTACAATTCTGAGTGTGCCTCGAATCCATCTGGCTCTTCTGGGCTTTCTAAAATACGATGATGATTGGCTCGACTTATCTTCTTTTCTCATTTGTTTCCTTGATACGTTTGATGATCACTTGCCAGGGTTTCTCCGGAGAAGCTCCCAATGTTGCCTCTGCAAGTATTAAATGTAGCACAGATAAAGCTTTGTTAGTGTGGATTCATTAATGGCTTTGATTAAAAAAAAAACCAAAAACTTTCCGTGTCCGGCATCATGGGAGGACTGAAATGATTCGGGGCCTGTTGACAGGAGCCTAGAAATGAAGAAGTTCAGTAATAAGCCTCTGAAGAATCCCATTAAATTTTCAAATGAGAAGGAAAGCCACTCACTCCTGTTTCAGGACTTGAGGACTGTAGGGAAGTCCCTTGCCATCCTCCTTCTCCCTAAGAACTGGAAAATGGAGACGTGAGATTGAGGTCTAAGAGTCGAACCCTTAAGTCACTGTATTATTACGTATTTCACAGCAGAGAAAGGATGAGTTAAGAAGGAAAGATCCTTTAGCCAAAAGAACTATAGCCTGATGAAATGTATTAGGGGAGCATACGTCGACTGGATATGTGAGCAATGCAAACAGAAAAATTACAGAGGTAAATGTTGGCAGGGGCCTTTCAAAGCTATCCAGGGAAGACAAAGCTTTAGCAGAGGGACTTTAAGTACTCTCAACTCACTGGCTGACTCAGCGGCAAATCCATCCTTGTGTTCGAGATGGCTGTGTTGCGTTTTCTTACACCGAGTTCACGAAACATCCAGACGTAGGAACTATCCTTGTTATAGTCTATACTTGCCAGTCAGCTTGGTGGATATGATTCTTGGCTACATTTGTTGATCATGTTTGAATAAGGATAGTTCATACTTTTCATGCCCAAGTAGATTGTTCTGAGAGTTTCTGAGACCATTTCCTTTACTAATATAAGTTCATACTTTTCATGCCCAAGTAGATTGTTCTGAGAGTTTCTGAATCTCCTTTTCTAATGTAAGTTAATAAACTGAAATTCTGGTCCTACTCATAGATGGGTGGCTGGATGAGGAGAGTCTGTAGCAAAAGAAGGGCCTGCTCCAGGGGTGCTGACCTTGGGCCTTAGTATAGTCAGAGATGCCATGCCATGCTCCAAGTGTCTTCTTGACTGGTCTTGGAGCCCTGAGCATTCCAGGAGCAACCTGAGTGTTGAGTTTATCCTTTTCCAACTTGTTTAGTCCTTGTATTTGTGCCTTTTGTTTCATTCCTGACTCCTAATTTAGATCTTCTCATAACACAGGACTCTGAAGGCTACAACTGGAAGAGTGAACACACGGGCTTGAGGCTTTTCATGTTGGATGCAGTTATCTCACGGTTCATGCACATTTGTCTAGAAAGACTATAACCCCATCATGACTTTTGAGCTCATTCTTTTAATACATTTTACCTTTCTTGGTGCTTTCTTGAATGTTGCCTATGCTTGTCTCAGGAGGGTAGCTCCTAGTTGGTCATGTGTTCAAATATGCTTTTGCCTTACAAATTAGATTTTGACACATGCCCTTTGCTCATGTCTTTGGATCTTGGTTCCATGTCTGTATGTTCAACTTTGCTGCACTTGTCTCAGCAGTGACTCCTGATGACCATATGCCCGGAGCCCAAGACTCCTGTCCTTGGTACTCCTTCCATGGTCCACCTCTCCCTTGCTATCACCCCAGTCTCTCCAACCTCAAAAAATGCCCCACAAAGCCAGATGAGTCCTCTCAAGTCACATCCCCCCTCGGCTTACAATGTGGATTTCAACCAAAGAGCAACGAGAAGAATTTTAAGAACCCAATGTAAGAAAGAAATTGAAGCAGAAAACTGATAAAATAACCCAATAAATCCGGACAAGGCAGTTTTTGGATTCAGGCGACAATGCGGCAGGAACTGGCAAGGTCATGAGGCTGTGCAGGTGGCCAAGACTTTCAGGAGAAATGGAAGGAACACAAAGGTGTCATGGCTTCAGGGAAGGAACCTCTTATGTGATAATCCTACACTTCAACAGTGACCATGAATGCCCTGGGGCCCCCAGGGGAAAATCACTACACACCAAGTTGGGAGTGACCTACGTCTGGAGCGGGGTGTAGATAAGCCACCTGGGGAATGAGCGGGAGTTGCTACAGTCAGGAAGCCTCTCTCACACACCTGTTTTCCATCCTCAGCATGTGGTGACTCTGTGGTAACATAACTCCCTGCTTTGGAAAATATAGGTTGATTTGCAGCATATTTTCTTGGCATCAGATTAGGGGCTGGGAGTTCATTTCAATTCATGTGAATTCTCTGGGGTTACATGGATAACAGTGAGTCTTTCTAGTCTGAGGAAATTTCATATTTTCTGAAACTGGGAAATGGACCCATGAAAATGTGGGGCTTTGATTTGTCTAAAAGAAAAAAAAAATCTTAAAAAAAAATTTCATCCACATCCTATGCTCCACCAGCCTCCTCACTTCTCTCCTCATTTATATATTTTACTTTGGCTTTACGGGAAGCTAATCTTGCTATTATTAGCTTTCAGTCAATTCGAATCCCACGGTGATAATAATGTCTTTGTATTTTGTTAAACAACACAAATATTTTTATAAATGACATATATTTAATGAAAAAAATGTCACCTTTAAGAAGGTAAAACAAGTTGACAAATGTTTCTTTAAGTGCAGCTAATTGCATGGAATATTTTATGACATTTCCATGGAAAATGTTACAGAACATCTCTAGAGGATTTCAGGGGAACTTTTATAGCTATTTCCTGCTCCATCAGCATTTTACAGAATCCCGTGGAAAGCAGGGGTGCTTGCCTCTGCATCTAGTTAGTCATGGGCGTTAGTTTCTGTTGGATAATGGAGGAACTGGGGGAACAAACACATTGGCCAAGATTGTCCTGAGACAATGTCAAGGACTCCTGTGGCCATGAGTAACCATGGGGCTCTAGAACGGACTTGAAAGAGGTCTGTGGGGTTCGATGTGGCAGAGAATGCCTCTCTTTTTCGTTTCCATAGAGCAGAGCTCATTAAATTGCTATCTACTTCGTTATCATAATCCTCAGATAAAAAAGACCCAGTTGAAAATTCACCTGTATTATAGAAACTAGCTTTGTGATTCCCCCTTTTTTAAATTGAGAATTTTTAAATGTCACTAAGTGACAGAAAAATCAGTACCTACTATACCAAAGACATACTATGTGTAAGGGATACAAACAAGTATATGTGCAAATTATCTGCTCCAGAAACTGATCGTCTGTGGTTGATCATGTAGAATATGGCCTTGTTCACCTTTGTCTACAATAGTCTTCTTTTAACAGGCAAGGCTCACCATACAGCTACATCCCACCACCATTTCTCTATGAAACAAATAGTAACATATAATTACAGAAGCTCTCACGTTGCCAGCTCATGAAGATCTGAAATAGCACTGTCATGTACTCAATGGACTGCACACAATTATGTCCTAACTAGGTAATGATTTGATGTATCCTGCTCATATGTGATATAAACCAAATCGGTAATGGAGAGTAATTGGTATCAAGGGCGGCCATCTGATATGCAGTGAACACTTGAATATCTGTGCTATTTGGAGAGAAATTGCACAGTGGAGTCAGGAGATCCCTCTCAGAGGCCCTCTGATGCTCTTGGGTCTTGGATGTTGCTTTAAGCTTTGACACTAACTAGATCATGATGTCACTAACACTCAGATTATTCTGCTACTTGTTGTATGCTGTCTTCCCTCTTTACCTTTTCTGGAAGGGACACAGAGAGATTAATAATACCATTTCTCACTAACTTAGACAATGTGATTTCATAAACGTTTTCCTACCTACAGTAACACTGAGAAGGAACAGGACAGAAATGATTATTCCAATGTCTACAGAAGAGGAAGAGTGTTTGAATGACCTGCTTTAGTTCACAGATCTATTTGTGGAAATGTTAACAGAACCCAGGGATTCAGATTCTAGAGGCTCAGATATTTTCCATTGTCTGGAACATATTGACTCTCTGGAGAAATGTTTAAATGATGCTCATTTCTGAAGTTGAGGCTACACCAGTGAGCTCTGCGTCTTGGTCCCCCTAAGTCACTGGACGTCATTCCACATGGCCGATGGCCCTCCCCAGTTGCTCATATGTTGTCCTCGTTCACATGGTGGTGTGTCTCCATGATGCCAAAATAACTAATCAGTTCAAGATACTCTTTGAAAAAGTAAAACTAGTAGTGTTTAGTGTCATGGAGACAAAACAACTGGTTGATTTGACTTTTATCCTTTTCAATCAGTGGTTTTAGAGCCCTGCAGAAATAGCAGGTCTTTGTTCATTTTAGGAGGTGACTTTCCTCCCTCTCTTCCTTCTCTCTTTCTCTCTCTACCTCTTCTCTCTTTTCTCCTCCTTTCTTTTCTCCTTTCCTTCTTTTTTTTTTTTTAAACATATTTCATTACTTTTTCCATCCTAGGTAATAAATGGTCATTATAGAAAAGTTGAAATGCAAACTGTAGAGAGAAGAACAAAATTAAGATGACTGTAGTCATATGGCCTACACAAACATTTTTTCCAGCATATTTAAAACTCATAATATTCCTTTCTCTTTCCTACAATCAGCTGGCTGAATTTTAGTTGCATGCTGGAGATTTCCTTTGTTTCTAGCTCATTTCTTTATATATATACACACATATATATATATGTGTGTATGTATACACATATATATATATATATATATATTTTAATTTTATTTATTTGACAGACAGATCACAAGTAAGTAGAGATGCAGGCAGAGAGAGAGGGAAGCTGGCTCCCTGCTGAGCAGAGAGCCCGATGTGGGGCTTGATCCCAGGACCCTGAGATCATGACCTGAGCCGAAGGCAGAGGCTTAACCCACTGAGCTACCCAGCACCCCTCTAGCTCATTTCTTATATACCATCTGATCTTTAACCCTAGAGATGCCTAGTTAATTTTCTATAAGAATGTTTTGACATTCCTAGATCTGACATGACCTGGCAATGAATAGTGGTACTAACTTATCTTTACTCATTGATTGTACTAATTTTTACTAATTTCATTGATTTTTACTCACTGAATATGGGCTGAATTGGGGAAATGGAGTCATAGATTTTGAGACCCCAGTCACGTGTGGAAATAGCTGAATGATTTTGTTATGCAATGTCCTATCATGCCATTCATTCATTCATTCATTCAAATTGTATTAACTGCCTTCTGTGTAGCAGACTTCGTTCTAGGTGATGGGGATATGGTTATTGAAAAGTCAGACAGGTTGGTTCCTGTCTTCATGGTGCCTGTCAAACACTAAGGAAGATATGCATCAATAAATCATTACCTGGGAGGACATGTGGGAAGGAGAAATGCATATACTGGGCCAAAAGCCAGAGGTAAAGGCTATCATTTTTATGTAGGAGTTTATGCCTAAATCCCATGGATCTGCATATCTCATAGGCTCAGCTGCAGAAACCTCTTCAGCTATCTGGGTGTCACTGGGCTATGAACTTAGAGACCATACTCCAGCTGATATGATGTAGGAAAGAGGGTAAGAAATGATTCACTTAAGGATTATCTGAAAGAGAAAGAGAAGGCATTAATCAACATTCACACACAGGCATTCTCCCTGTAGGGGTCATGGACTGAGTGGGGAATAACTGCCAGGAATCTTGTAGCTCCCGCTCTCTCATCTTTTATCTTGGAATTTGAGAAATATGGGCTGCAGGTAACACTCTGTAGACTTCCATTTCATTGAGCTCAGCAACATTCCCATAAAGTCGGCATGGATTTTTTTTTTAAGTTAGAGGTTCCTATAACTAATTTCTTGATAATTTTGGAGGCTGGCCTTTGATGGAGAGCAACTCTGTGGCAAGATCTTTGAAGGGGGTAGCAGAATTTATAGCAATTCCAGGTGGTCCCAATTGGAAGAAAGACCTAGATACAGAGCCCTACCGCTTAACATAAGGAACTCAGGAGTATATGTTTAAGCAGGTCCTAAGCTAGGCTCATGCTAGGCCTTGGATAAGAACTTAGAGTAATAGTTTACATGGTTGCATATTAAGTTTTGATAATATACTTTAAATGAATATAATCATTTTTTGGAAAACACGGCAGCACCAGAAAAATACTAAAGTGCCCATCAGAAGAGCTGGGTTCTATCTAGTCTTGGCTCCATTGGTCATCACAGGACTTTAGGCATACACGTTGGCTCTTCTGTTCTCTGCTTCCTCATCTGAAATGTGAGGCTATTAACTACATGACCTCTCACATCCCTTTTAGTTCCATAATTTTGTGATGTAAGGAGAATCCAAATAATCTTCACAGAGGAGGGGATTTGAACAAGACCGTTCTCCCCACCTCTCTCTCTCTCTCTCTTTTTAAAAGATTTTATTTATTTATTAGAGAGAGAGAGAGAGAGAGAGAGAGAGAGCACAAGTAGCCAGAGCAGCAGGCAGAGGGAGAGAGAGAAGCAGACTCTCCACTGAGCATGGAGCCCAATGTGGGGCTTGGTCCCAGGACCCTGGGATCATGACCTGAGCTGAAGGCAGCCGCTTAACTGACTGAGCCACCCAGGCGTACTGCCCCCCTCCCCCCGCCTTTGATACTTGATGCTAAAACAGAATGTTTGAGACACGATATACAGGATAGCACCATGAAACAGAGAGAGCTCTCAAATGTGGAGTCCGTTGATTCTGCTTAGTATATGTGTGACCCTGGGACAATGATACTCAAGTTCTTTGAGTCTTAGCCTCCTCCTCTATAAAATGGGGCAAAACCATGTACCCTCACAGATTACTCCTGAAGATCACATACCATGATATGCGCACAAATCCATGATATGGATCCTAACATGTAGCAGGGGTTAGTTGGCCATCCTCTCCTCTTCCTTCCCTCACATCGTCCTGGACATGGCTGGCTAAGAATTCTAGCATGATCTTAGTCAAAGTTGTCCCTTACAGTCCCATCATCCACAACCCCCAGGAGAAGTGTGGTGGCCACCCAACAATTACTTGCTTCGAGATGCTGCTTTTGATGAAAGTGGACTGTTTTAGAATGAACTCTTGTTCTGGCATCTTTGCTGTTGGGAAGTTCTGCTGAGACCACTGGTGGCCTCATCCCGTGGGTTGGCAGTCTGAGTAATGCTAAATTTTCAACTGAATTCCCTTGAGGCAGTGACCTTTTGGGAAATGCAAGAGCATCCATTGCTGCCCATTTCAGAACCCTGTGGTAGCTTTCTGGGGCCGTGGATCTCTGAGCTCCTGGGGATGTACTTTCTTCTTGGTAAGAAGGTAGGCAGCCGTTAGCTGAATCTTTGGGTAAGCCCACATGACCCCATTGCTGAAACAGAGAAAATAGATTAGAAATCTTTTTTTTTTTTTTTTGAGAAGAGAGAGAAGAGAAAAGAAGGATTAGAAGAAGAGGAATAGAAGTAGAGAAAAAAGGGAGGGAATGTGAAGGAAAAGAGAAAGGTGAACAGGGAAGAGGCATAGATGTCAGGTTTTTCCAGGGACCTCAGTAGAATCAGGATACCATTAGCAAGGGTCTCTCCCAAACCATAGACTTTCAGAAGTCCAGAATATTTATTTTATATTTATATCTATATATAAATATAAATTTTAATATAAATATATTATATTAAAATTTATATTTACATATAATTTATATGTATATAATATAAATATATATTAAAAATAAACATAAAATATATAAGTATATTAAAATTTATATTTATATATTTTAAAGATTCATTTATATATATTTTTATATATTTATATATTTAAAAGATTCATTTATTCATTTGAGAGGGAGCTTGAGTGCACGAGTAGAGGGGAGGGACAGGGGAGAGAATCTGCAGTTAGATTTCCTGCTTGAGCATGGAATCTCATGCTGGGTTCAATCCCAGGACCCTGAGATCACAACCTGAGCCAAAACCGAGTTGGAGGCTTATCTGACTCAGCCACCCAGGAGCCCCAGGAATCTGCATTTTTGAAGTACTCCAAATGATTCTTACCTGTTGCTAAAGTCACTGTTTTAGGAATATAATAAGATAACGTTTCAACATTGTGTGTCAATTATACTTTCATTAAAAAAAAAACAAAACAAAAACAAATAGGTAAACCTGTAAAAAAACAAAACAAAACAAAACCAAAGTAACAATAAAACCAGAGAGTAAAATGATGGTTACTAGGGGATGCTGGGGTTGGGGTGGGGAAAGAGAGTATTGAGAGTGCAACTTGTAACAAGTAATAAATAAACTGTAGAGATTTAATGCCCATTATAATGAATAAAGATAATAATATTGTACTATAATTATGGAATGTGATAAGCATGAAATGTGGTAAATATCAGCCATCATATTACATTATATAAATGCATCAAATAATGTATTATACACTTTAATCTTATACCATGTTACACATCAAATTTATTCCATAAAATATTAAGTTATGGGGGAAAACAGACATTTCCTCATTTCTCCAACAGAGCCACTGTTTTGTGTTATATCCATTTTTATGTTATATCAGTTCTTTAGGGGGAAATGCAGAAGCCTGGGACTCAGGGGACAGTTGTAGACCTGTAAATATCTAACTGTGGAGAAACTCGAGACTATAGGCAAGGGTGCCTGACTTCACTGGTCCTCATGTAAATTTCCAGCAGTGGGATCCTAGGCGGCAACCGTCAGATTGGATATGCTCTCTCTCAGACTGTAGGACCTGCCCCTTCTGGGGCCACAGACAGACTGAGTGAAGATGTTGGTATAGCCAGGGCCATTGGGCAAGCTGAACCACCAGGACACAGGAGGTAGGGACAGTGGGGATTATGGCATACCTCACTGTGTGGGTTTTCATCGGAATTGCGTGTACCAACTGGCCCCACCCTCCCGTGCCTTACTCCAGAGCCTGCCTTGATGGTACCACCTTGGAATAGTTGAATCAGACAGTGTATTTGTGGAGAATTGTTAAAGTGTAATTTGTTAAAGATTTCCCACCTGTTTTCTTGTTTCTGAAGGCCAGAGTGACCTCCAGCAGCTGTGCTGGTGTGTACTTGACACCAAATGCTGATGCCCTTTGGATTAATGGCACTCTCGAATGTGACTGTTTCTTTCCATTGGCTGCATTACACTAGATGTGCACAAAAGACGGAACTGTAGCCAACACACAGCTGCTTATAGGGCGTGTACTGTCATTTTGGTCAAATTCCTGGACTGTCAGCCACCATCTATCACAAGTGTCTTTCTTCAAAGGGAGAATGGGAAAATAAACTTTGACTTTTGCAAGCAAAAAGACCAAGGAATGGGTTCAATGATAATAATTTTATTAATTATGCAACTCTTTTGGAGAAGAGGTAGAAGTCTGCTCTGTTTTTGCAAACACCAAAGAATTTAACAATTTGCTTCCTGGTTTAAGCAAAACACACCCGTATGCTGGTTCGATTCAGAAGTAGTTTCAATGCATTTCCGGTTAAGGCTAATGTCCCAAGCATTTCACTTCTGCCTCCCCGTGGGTTACATCTCCAAAATGTCTCCCTCAGTTTGGGTGATTGCCAAACAAACAGGCCTTTAAAGAAAGAGAACTTCTCTCCTTCTATTTTTCAAACACAGCCTTGTTTCAAAAGAAGCATTTTAGGCAGCTGGCCAAAATACATACAAAAGAAAAAAAGATCAGTGATACAGGGATTTGGGGGATGATTTTTTTCTGTACAGGTGCCTAGGAAAATAAGATGAGGGGTAAATGATACAAAGTTACTCTAATTAAAGGTGAACTGACCATCCAAGGACTATTTCACTCTTTGGTAATATTTTAAATAAGAAAACTTCCCATGGGTGCTTTTTTATTTATTTATTGGAGTGTAGTGGACGCAAAATGTTACATTAGTTTCAGGTATACAACATGGTGATTCAGTAAGTTTATGTGTTGTGCTGTGCTCACAGTGATAGTTACATCTATCTGGATACATCACTGTTACACTGTCGTTGACTGTATTCCTTACACTCTGCCTTTTTTTTTAAAATTATTTATTTATTTTAGAGAGAGAGAGAGTACACGAGAGAGAGCGGGGGTGTGGGGCAGAGGGAAAGGGTGAGGGACAAGCAGACTAGTGCTCAGCATGAGCACTCTGAGATGAAACGGAGTTGGATGCTTAATTGACTGAGCCACCCAGGTACCCTCAGGTCCCCCTTAGGCTGTCCCTTTTATTCCTGTGATTTATTTATTTTATAACCAGAAGCCTGTATCTCTCTTTCCTCTTCACCCATTCTACCCATGCCCAACTCCCCTTCCCTCTGGTGGCCAGGTTTGTTCTCTATATTTCTATGTCTCATTCTGATTTTTGATTGTTTATTCATATGTGTGTTTGTGTGTTTTAATTTTTAGATTCCACTTATGAGTAGAATCATATGGCATTTGTCTTTTTCAATCTGACTTATTTCACAAAGCATAGTACCTTCTAAGTCTATTTTGGGTACTGATTTAATTTCCAGTGACTGTGAGGTCTACTATAATATGTAAATGTCAGAAATATTGGGTTTTAATTGCAAGATTAGATCATGTAGATATTGTTCATATAGTTTTATTTATTTAGTTGCAGAGCTTAGCTAAGGTGAATATTATTGTTATTTATACTATTTCTTCCATTCATACAGAAGAGTTCAGGAGTCTCAGGACAGCTTCAATAATAATCTGACCTTCAACTTCATTTCAAAAGGAAGAAAAGAGAGAACAGGGAGAGGGCAGGTATAATATGCTTTTATTGGTTTACTTCCTGGTCAGCTTATGCTAATACTGGTCATGTCCTCTTGGTCATATTCCCTTTTTTAAAAGTTTACTTTCAACTATAGTCCTGATGACTGGTGGGGATGCAGATCTCTTAGCAGCAGGTGCCCATTGGCCACAGAGAGTGGATTTGATCCTCGTTAAGCTAGTTGGATGCTCCTAGGAGCTAGGAAACAAGACCCGGAGACTAGTTAGGGGCAATATCAGAGCTTTTCATAGACAACCTACTATTAGAGCTCCTATACGCAAATCTCATTTAGGTTTGCATCTAAGTTAAAATCCTTATAGAAGAGCCTGGTCTAGAGAGGAGAACAGATGTATGTATCAGTTATGTATTTCCTTCTAACAAATTATCATAAACTTAATGGCTTAAAACACCTTTATTATCTCACATTTTCTGTGGGCCTGGAATCTGGGTGTGGATTTAATGGGGTTCTTTGATTCAGGGTCTCTCACAAGGCCATATTCAAAGTGTCACCTGGCACTGAGGTCTCTTCTGACGACTCCTCTAGGAAGGATCCATCTCCAAGCTTATTTACACAGTTGCTGGCATAGACATAAGACATAGTTGTTCTCAGCTCACTGCTGCCCCTGGGCCTCTGTTCCTTGCTGTGTGGGTTGCTTCATAAGGCACATTACAACATGGCAGCTCACTTCAAGCCAGCGAGGGAGAGATTCTGCTAGCAAGACAGAAGTTATAATATAATGCAATGCCATCGCCAGAGTGACAGACCATTTTGCAGTGTTCTGTTTGTTAAAAGTAAGTGATGGGTCCTGCCCATTTACAAGGGCAGGGACTTTGACAAGGGCATGAGTG
Source organism: Lontra canadensis (assembly GCF_010015895.1). NCBI lineage: Eukaryota > Metazoa > Chordata > Mammalia > Carnivora > Mustelidae > Lontra > Lontra canadensis. The sequence goes on along the minus strand of NW_022631035.1, from coordinate 10,326,688 downwards.
AGAAGACAGATCACTGAGGGCCATTTTAGAGATGTCTGCCACAGAGCAGAAGCAGAAAATTCAAGAAGAGAATAGTGAGGGAGATTGTGAGAGAGAGAAAGCAAAGAAGGAGGAGGAGGAACCACCTGATATGTCTTTAATTCTCACCAGGGATCTGGCTACTTCTTAGAAACTGGGTCATGTAAAATTCTCCCATTAGCCTTAAAATAATAACCTCTTCTAAAAATTAAAGTTTGAATTATGATAAAAGACACTTAAAACTTACCATTTTAATTATTTTTTACAGGTACTATTCAGAAGTGTTAAGTGCCTTCGTATCATTATGTAATCATTACTACCATCCATCTACAGAATTATTTATCTTACAAAATTGAAACTGTACCCATTAAGGGTCTCCCCATTCTCTCCTTACCCCAGCCCATGGCAGCTAACCTTTTACTTTGTCTAAGAATTTGATTTCTCTAGGTACTTCATGTAAGTGGAATCGTACAATGTTTGGCTTTTTGTGGCTGGCTTATTTCACTAAGTAGAATGTCCTCAAGGTGCATCTGTGTTCTAGCATGACAAAATTGTCTTCTTTTTTAAGGTTGAATAATATCCCACTGTATGTATATACCGCATTTTGTTTATCCACTCATCCATCAATGGACACTAGGATTGCTTCCAACTTTTGGCTATTCCACCTTTTAATATAATGCCGCTGAGAACATGGATGTACAAATATCTCTTTGAGATCTTGCTTTCAGTTCATTTGGGAATATATCCAAAAGTGGAATTGCTGGATGATATGGTAATTCTGTTTTTATTTTTTTTTTCAATGAATTTTTTTTTAATTTCTTTTCAGCATAACAGTATTCATTGTTTTTGCACCACACCCAGTGCTCCATGCAATCCATGCCCTCTCCAATACCCACCACCTGGTTCCCCCAACCTCCCACCCCCCGCCCCTTTAAAACCCTCAGATTATTTTTCAGAGTCCATAGTCTCTCATGGTTCACCTCCCCTTCCAATTTCCCTCAACTCCCTTCTCCTCTCCATCTCCCCTTGTCCTCCATGCTATTTGTTATGTTCCACAAATAAGTGAAACCATATGATAATTGACTCTCTCTGCTTGACTTACTTCACTCAGCATAATCTCTTCCAGTCTCATCCATGTTGCTACAAAAGTTGGGTTTTCATCCTTTCTGATGGAGGCATAATACTCCATAGTGTATATGGACCACATCTTCCTTATCCATTCATTCATTGAAGGGTAACCACTATACTTTTTTCTATAATAGTGGTACCATTTTACATTCTTATTGATAATGGACAGGAATTTGGATTTCTCCACATCCTTGCCAACACTTGTTATTTCTTATTTTTTGTTATTGTTGTTGTTTTTGTTTGTTTGTTTTTAATACTAGCCATTTCAGTGATTGCAAAGTGGTATCTCACTGTGGGTTTGATTTGCATCTCCTAAATGAGTAGTGATGTTGAATATCTTTTCATTTGCTTGTTGGCCATTTGTATATCTTCTTTGGATAAATATTTTTTTCAAGCTCTGTGACCATTTTTTTCCTCAGAAGTTTTATTTTAGAAAGTTTATTACTTTCAGACTTAACATTTAGGTCCAAGGTCTATTTTGAGTAATTATATTTTATATAATATACAAAATGGATTTTGTTTTTCCCCACAGATAGATTAGCAATTTTTTCAAACATCATTTATTGAAAGAGCAGTCCCTTCTCTTCTGAAATGCCTTTAAGTCTTTGCTTTATAGGAAATCAATTCTCCTTGTGTTATGTTATAATGATCTATTTTTCTATATTTATACCAGTACTGTACTGGCATTATAAGTGTCTTGTTTGGTTTCTAAATCAGAATGTTTTATTGTTGTTAAGTTCTAGGAGTTCTTTATATATTCTGGATATTAATTCCTTACAATATATATGTTTGCAATGACTTCTTTTACTTGAACTTGTTTAAATGGGTTTCTAGTCCTTGTAAACAAAATATCCTTGATTAAGGCATGAAGACATCAGGCAATTCTTGTTTTTTACTTCAACTCATCTTAGTGTTTTTGTTTTCATCTATTGATTTAAAAAAATGCTTGTTCCATGAAATTGATCTGTAAATCTTCTTATTAGAGATTGGGTTGGTTCTTTGGGTCCTCCTATTAGCCAGCTTTGACTTTTAAGTCATGTTCATACACAATTTTAGATTAATAACTAACCTAAGAGTGCTTTGAAATATGTAGACAATGATAAAAGAATGTTTTTTTTTTCCTTCACCATACAAAAAAAAAATGGACCAAATTCTCCACCTCATTTTCCACAAACAGACCCCATCCAGAACTAAACATAAACCCAATGACTACCAAATATATTTAGGCATAGACCTGTCCCTAGAGAGGATTGGGGGGGGGTGGAGACTCAAGAGATTTCAGGGACACGTATATTCCCTGCTTCCAGACTTTCACTCTTCCCAAATGTCCTCCTATCACCAGCATTGATTTGGTTTGCATAAATGAGATGTTAAAGGTTTTATTTTTCTTTTCACAGATATGATCACCAGTGAGTGCTAAATTAGCTAGCATTTCCAAAGTACATATAACTTAAAATTATGAGAGGGACAAACCTTTTTTCTCAGGTCACTGAAACTCATTGTGGAAGAGTCCATTAAGCAAGTTGCTTGCTAGAATAGCATATATACACACATATATATATAAGAGCATATATATATGCTATATATATAGTCTGTTATATATATGTTTTATATATAGTATGTTGTATATATGTTACATATATAACTGTAATTTGATATATATGATATATTTTTAAATATATAGTTATGTATTTAATGGGTGAATTCTAAATCCGTATACAGAGAAGTTTCTTTCCAAAGCCAGGGGTGCATGGTGGGGGGCAGAGGGAGTTATTTTAACTCTGCTTCTCCCCACACCTCCATGCCTCTTCCTAGGTAACACAAAGCTCTTAATTGAATGATTGGATCTATACATTTCAGTGCAAGAGAGTCAGAAGGCTTTTCTTTTTTCCTTCCTTTTCTCCCCCCTCTTCCCGCCCCCCCCCATTTTAATGAAACTTGCAGACATGGAGAGGAAACCGAGTTATTTATAGGAGTGGGAGGAATGTGAGTGCTAATTGTACTTAGGCTATTCCTAAGTGTGTAATCTGTTGGCTGTTAAATTTTACAATCTTTCAACAATATACACATTTTTTAAGGAGAGAACTTCATAAATCTGACTGAGAAAAACCAAAGTAAATGATTCTAAGGGTTCAAAACTTCTAGTTTTAAAATAAAAATTTATTTGTAGGATTAACCTCTCTTGTAGCATGGATCTCTCCCCTCCCCGCCTTGATTAATTTATTCATTTCCTTTCCAGACCTGCAAGGTTTGATACAGCTACTCATGGGAGATAACAGTTTCTGGCCATGAGTTACCATGCACTCATGTACATGCACACACAAAGAAAATTGGGTCAAACGGGAAGTTATTGGAAGCAAGCATCTGAAGAAGGCACTGCGCTTGTAAACTCTACACCCAGCATTTCGACAATCGAATAATGAAGATAACTCCAATTATTAGGTCCAGCAGAAAGTCACCCTGGGTAGAAAATTGTCACGGGAAACAGGATTTTCCCAGGCTTTTCTACCTTGATTGCTTCCTTCTAGTCATCCTGGGAAGCTGCTTCTTGGAAATTAAACACTTGCTAAGAGGAACTAGAAAGATCATAATCATTCTTAGGTGAATTTTCCATAGTGGGAATGATTTCCTGCTTGAAATTTGTCTTAGTGCGACTGTCAAGGCCACAGAGATTAGAAAACTTCTCCAATTACTTTAAGAAAAGATCTGTTTATGAAAAGACCCTAGCCTTTTAAATTCACAACTAGAAAACCATCAGGCGGCCAGGCAGCTATGGGGGGCCACCTGGAGCCTCCAACCCACAGCACATTTCCCTCTTTGCACTTCTTTGTGTCGTTCCCTCTACCTCCTTCTGAAAATCAGCAACACATTATTGACCTGAACCCCTTCTGTTATTTTTCCTGCCATCTAGTTTCTGCTTGTTGGTGCTATTTTATTTGATGGTTTCTCATAGCTTTAGTGTGTCATGATCTGTCTTAACCCACTGACTACCTCATGCTATCCCTTTGCCTTCGGTTTCTACTGCTTAATTCCGACAGTCACTTAGTAACTTCAGTTAAAATCCTGGGGAAGGGAATCTGATGGGTTTACTCTGACTTTTTAGGCCATTCCAAGCTACGCAGTTGGGTGCAGGTCAGTTGATGATTTGGCTGGTTTTGTTTTGTTTTTTAAGATTTTATGTATTTATGACAAAGAGAGAAAGCAAGAAAGGGAATACAAGAAGAGGGATCTGGAGAGGGAGAAGCAGGGACCCCGCTGAGTAGGGAGACCAAGATGGGGCTGATCCCATGATGCTTGGGTCATGACCTAAACCAGAGGCAGACACTTAAGGACTAAGCCACCCAGGTGCCCAATGATTTGGCTGTTTTTGAGTGTGTAGCCAATTGCTTTTAATCATTTGTGATTTTTTTTTTGGGGGGGGCAGGGGGGAAAGGAGGAACAGGGTCTGTGATTCACCTAGAGTCCCCTTTTCAGTTGGTTGTGGACATATTGGCTATTTTGAAGGTGAACTCGCTATGTTCCCAGAAAGCCGGTAAGTATAAGTTGGAATTAGAACAGTGATGGGAGTCTGAACATTTGCCTTCTCTGAGCTTCTGTTTTCTCCTCCATGCAAACGAGAGAATACTAACTTCTCAGGGCATTATTATTATTTGTTGCCAACTAACGCACCATGCAATTATTTGGTCACTGAAAACAGCACTAAATTATTTTTTTTCTGATTCTGATAGTGGACCGGACAATTCTGCTTCATGGGCTATCACTGTGGAATGTATGGAAGGTCCAAAATTCTTAACTCCTGTGGTTGGCAACTGGAGCTTGCTGCTTCTGGGGAGCTTTGCTAGGACCCGGGCTCTAGATTGTCTACATGTAGGCCTCTCCGTGTGGCTGCTTGGGTTTTCTTGAAGCACGGTGGCTGGGCTCCACGGAGGAGGAGTTCAAGAAGGCATGCCCCAGTGGGCAAGCATGTATCTGGCTCCCACTGCATTAATCTTTCTAATGTCCTATTGGTCAAAGCTGATCACAAGGATGTGAAAACTAGGAGACATGGTTCCTTGGGAATCCCTAAAATCACAGCCTATTACACAGGCTTTGTCATAGCAACTGAGGTAGTTGATGGATAATGATCTTTAATGCACGTGATTGACAGTCAACACTTGGATCTTATTTTTGTTGGAGGAAGTGCTGATAGTTTTGTATCTACAGCATAGCTATATATATAAATAAATTTGACAGAAAGATCACAAGTAGGCAGAGCAGCAGGCAGAGAGAGAGGGAGAAGTAGGCTCCCCACTGAGCAGAGAGCCCAATGCGGGGCTCGATCCCAGGACCCTGAGATCATGACCTGAGATGAAGGCAGAGAGGCAGAGGCTTAACCCACTGAGCCACCCAGGTGCCCCTACAGCATAGCTATATTGCATTGTACGTTTCTGTGTTGAAAACGTGAATGTGTTCAGTAGAAGCATCATATTATACCATATTTTTTGTAAACATATTTAGGAATTTCATCCTTCCTGAAAGATATTTCAGGATTCTCAAAAATGCCGGTGACCCCAAATTATCTCCTCTGAGAGCCACTGATTCCTTACGATGCCTAAGAAAACTACTGTAAATGTGCTATGTCAGCATCAGCATTTGGTGATTCAGAATGAGATAGGTTAGTTCGGGAAAGCACCTCACAGAGTGGGCCTCGAGCAGTTCTTAAGTGAACAGGAGTAGCCACTGTGCCAACTCTGGAATCTTCTGATTTTGCAGAAGAAGAGACTAAAGTTTAGAAAGGAGAAACAATCTGTCCAAGGTCACTGTTGGTGGCCAAGCCAAAATTGGAGTCATTATCCTCTGACACATTCATCCATCAACAAATATTTATTGGTTAACACAGTGCCACGCACCGTGTGAGGGCCCATGTATATAGGAGGGAACAAAAGAGATGTGTCCCATACTTTGTGGAGCTTACAGTCGCACCTGGGATAAAGATGGTCAATGAGTAAACACACCATCTAATTAATAATCTTTAAAATTGTGACCTGGGGCGCCTGGGTGACACAGTTGGTGAAGCATCTGTCTCTTGGTTTCAGTTCCCCAGGTCATGATCTCATGGGTCATAGGCTCGAGCTCTGTGTTAGGCTCTGTGCTCAGTGTGGTGTCGGCTTGAGTTTCTCTCTCCCTCTCCCTCTGTGTGCACCCCTCCCACTTCACTCTCTCTCTCTCTCTCTCTCTCTGAAATAAATAGATCTTTAAAAAAATAAATAAAATTGTGGTAAGCACTCTGAACAAACCCAGCAGACTGGAGCCGTTGAGAATATTGTTGGAAAGAGGGGTTGGTCAGGAAGGGCTTCTCTGCTGGGGTACATTTAAGATGAGTCCTGAAGCAAGAATGAGAAGGAGCCAGCTGTGTGAAGGACTAGAGGACATTACAGACAGAGGGAGACGTATTTGTCAAGGTCTTGAGGCGGGAAAGGTTTGGATGTGTTAGAGGAAATAAAAGAAAGAAAAAGAAAAAGTTGTATGACTGAGGACAGAGAAGGAAAAAGAAGTGAAGGAGTTTAGAGGCATCTGATTAATTTGGAGAGGCAGGAGAGATCATCTCCCCTATGCCTTTTAGGTCATGAAAAGAAATTTAGATTTTATTTTAGATACAATGGAGAGCCACTGAAGCATTTAAGCAAGGGAGTGACATAATCCAATTTATATTTTTGAAAAAGCTTACTTGGCAAACATTGATTGAAAGCCCATTTATTTGCCAGAGACCATGCCAAGTGATAATGTAGCAGAAAATTAACATATGGACCCGGAGGGGTATAAATAGCGTAATGGATTGGAGAGTGCGTGTGGGCAGACACATCCATCAGTGACCACAAAAGTGTGTGAAGTTACATAACAGACTGCTTTGTTGTGTTGTTCACAAAATCTTCTATGGACCTGTCAGTGGCCTTGCTGAAATGATAGACCTAGGAGGCTAATGCCTTGTTGCACTGTTTCCCAGCCACAGGTGATTCATCCAGAGCGGGTCACCTGACCTAAGGAGAGCCAGTCCGTGATAGATCCTTTCTTAAGTATTTAAGATCCTTTTATCCTTAGATCCTTTCTTAAGTATTTAAGCAACAGAGAGAATGTCATCACCTATGATGAGCATGGAGCCTTGAAGGTAATAGAGCCATGAGGCTGCTATCTGTGTTGGACATTACAGTCAGAAGAAGCTGGTAATCTACAAGAAGGGCCAGAAAAGAGGTAGAGAGAAGCAGATAATGGGAAAAGAGCTTAGAACATTTGAAAGACTTATTGAAGGGCTCCCCAGTTCCTATCTTTGCAACTCTGGGCTCACTGTGGTCCTTTGCCTTTGAGGTTGTCTATGGTATCCTTACAGAATAATTGTCTCCCCCACCTGCCATACTTGGGTTGGGTCTTCAAGGATCTGTATGCTTTTCACAATCAGAGAAGCAGGAGGAAAATGTTTCAGGCAGAAGCAACAGTTTGTTCAAAGGCACAAGAACATAAACATTCTGAGGGTGGGCTACCTCAGAAGAGGCTTTCAGCAAAGACTGTAGAACACCTCCGGAAGACTACCAGTCTTGATGAGGGGAGAATAATGAAGGGAAGTCAAGGTTGTATTTGACACTAAGCCTCCACTGACAGGTCACATGGTTGGTGGTGATGGGAAAACAGTATATTCTACCCTGCTTCTATGAATTCTTTTAATGATAGGAAACTCCCATGTGCCACAGTTAACATCCAACATACCACCCAGCGTTTAATTCAGCAAATATTTGAGGTATGATGTTGTCTCCCCTCTCCTGTTCCTCTGCCACTAGTCCACAGCCAGTAATAAACACGGGTTTGTTACAAATTGAGGTTCAAGTTGTGTACTTAAAAGGTAAGCACTGATGCGTGCAGGGGTATTTGCAACAAGAAGCTCAAGTTCTATTCCACCATGAATAATAAACTGGCTTCCGGTTGGCCAGTTGCCATCCTTTTCCAGAAGACAACTGGCAAGTAGCTCACCCCCATCCCTCTTGGAATTTACAGATGTGTGCTGGACAGTGTGGGAAAGGGTGTTTTATAACAGCAATTAGTTTATTCCTGAGGTAAACAGTAGAAATTTAAGGATAATTGCTGCAAGAAATTTGTTTCCTATTGTAGTGTGAATAACCTGTGGGCAGCCAATTGGCTGGTTGCCCTACAAATCTGGAAAAGGGCAATTGGCAACTCTTTTGCATTTGTGCCTCGTAGGGATTTGCAGATGCACACTGGAGAAGGCAGGAAAGATGGGGGGCTGTGTTTGTACATCTGTTTGCAAAGCCAAGGATGGTTTTCTAGGAGGGGTTAAACCAGAAGGAGAAATTTTGGTCTGTGTAAAGAGAGAGCTTGTTTCTCTTTAAGATGGGCGTTTTAGCTTGAGTGCCAGTTGGCATCTTCTAGACTCTGCTATAGGGCCAACACACATGAAGAGAGTCACTTAATCCCTCTGCCTTTGCTGTTTGCTGCCTGTGACCTTGCTCAGCTTGCAGGAGCCCGAAACAACATACAACTCAAAGACTAATCAGCTGGGAGCCTGTCTTCCAGAGCCTTCAATGAATGGACTGCACACCAGTTCCACTTGGCTTCCCAGCCAGTTTGGCGATCTCCCCACATTTTTCTCAGGTGTGGCATTACAGAGACCTTTTTGATTGTTGTTGTGTTAGCATTTTCTGAGAACACAGGCACAATAGTTTCCAGCTGGCTTTTGTGCACAGTTTCCCTAAATATGTTACCCACCGTCCCCAAGAGCAGGTTGCAATTTAAAGTGTCAACTCAGGCAGCAGTAATATCCCGTATTTGTAGAGCCTTTTCTTTTATGATGATTGTATAATTATGTCTTAGTTTTTATGTATGAGTCTTAAGGAAGGCATTCTTTCTGTTGTATATAATGGGGGACATTTACTAGGGAAACGCACAAGAGGGCTGAAGATGGAGGTCTTGATTCCCATCACTAGAAATCATTTTCCCTTTCTGTGTGAGGGAAGGGAAAGGTACAACATCCTGCTTGACTGATCTGTAATCATTTCTCCTCCTGCTCTGAGCTCCTGAAAACTAGTCATCGTACCTTATGCATCTCTCACTTTCTAACCTACATCTCTGCATCTCCCCCCTAGGCCCCAATCTGTTCTGCATAAATGACAAATCTGGTCATGTCAAGGTTAAAGTAGTATAATAATATCCTATAATGTTCTATTCTTATGGGGATAAGGGTATATTATCACAGTCTTTAAAACCCCACTTGATTTTGCTCTGGTCTCACCTCCTAGGTTCTGCTAAATCCATTCTCTGCAACCCAGTCATGATGGCATATTCTTCAGATCCTCAAATGATCATGATTCTTCTTGTCATACAGAGGACCATGGTGCATTCCACGTTTGCCTCCTGTGATGTTCTTCCCACTGGACTCCATAATCGTTAACTGTTTCTCGTCTTCCAAATGTTGGCTTACACATACTCTCTTCCCTGAGTCTCCACACACAATCACATTACCCTTTTAGACCTTCACATAACATCTGTAAACCTTCTTCATACCCTTAATCACAGTCTGTAATTCTACATAAATGTAAAATTCTTGACTGATGTCTTCCTTGCCCCTTCCATGAGAACAAAGACTCTGTTTCAGATGACTTTTGCCCCTGGTGGGTGATTGAATAAGAAGCAGTGAGATCTGTAGGAAGAGAGTATGAGGATTGCCAAGTAAAGAGGGAGAGGCCACATTTAAAGTTAAGAAGTAGGAGGAAAAGGGCTGAGGCAAGCAATTTGAAAGGGGCTTCGATGGAAACAAATCAAGATGAGCATCAGTCTTAGTCTGTAGGAACTAAAGAATAAGAAGTAAATTTCAAGTGAACCAGGCTTTGAACTTCATTCTGAAACCAAACAGTGATTTTTGGGTTTGAGGAGGTAGCATTGTAGAGCTAGGATCACTGATCTGCAAACAAACGTGTTTTCTCTTTCTTAGGATTTGCCCTAAGTGTGGGTTGGCCAGGATTGGTAGTCCCAGTGGCCAATGCAGAGAGGGTTCTGCCACTTCCCAGAGCTGTGGATGGCTGGGAAGAAAAGTTCCCCTGGGGTGTTCTAAGTGGCTTTGTAACAGAAGTGATGCTGAGGGTGTGTATGTACAGAAAAGCAGAAGAAGGAGAAGAAGGAGAAGGTAGAGAAGGAGGAGGAGGAAGAGGAGGAGAAGAAGGAGAAGAAGGTGGAGGAGGAGGAATAAGAGAAAGAGAAGAAAGGGAAGAGTATGGGGAAGGGATAGGAGTAGGAGAAAGTTCACACTTAGGGGGCATCAATAGCAGAAAAGTATCAGGAAAAAAGAAGGAAAAAGGACAGAAGAGTTGGCAGAAAGGTGACAAGTCAAGAGACTAGAGCTCATAATCTTCAAGGGAAGACAAGAGATACTTAATAACAAGGGTGTGGTGGAGGAGGAGGAACAGAGAAATTGCCCTGAGATTTATTCAGAATGCGGTTGTCCGTGACCTTGGAAAGAGCATTATTATTGGAGTGTTGGGGGATGGAAACCAGAGATCAGACTGCTGAGAACAGGGGTTCCAAGAAAGTGGGAAAGTCAGAGCGTACCCTTGAGTTGAAAAATCTTTAAATCTTTCAACCATCCAAGGGAGTCGCCAACAGCAAAAAACCTTGCCTGCCATGGAAGCGCTGGACAACTTGTTCCCTTCTTCTGATCACTGTTCTCAGAAAGCCCAGGGCAATCAGATCACAGCCAGATGTGTTGAGGGTCAGGACTGAGAGAGACATCTTGGGAGATGAGGTAGAGGGGTCAAGGGTGTTGTGTGCTAACACTCTTGGCAGCACCAATGGGCAAGAGTCCATCTTCAGGGATGGTTCTCCTTGGCCTGACCTGCTGTTATTGTTCCTAGCTTCTCATTTCCAGGAGTACTAAATCTATCACAAAGTATTAGACCTGGTCTTTGGAATACAATCTAATTAATGCTTTTTGCTTTATCTGAGTTCAATGACAGAAGAAATTTTGGCTTTGAACATCTATCTTTTGGGCTGTGAGGTGGTACCAGGACAGCAAACTGAGATTTAGGAGGGCTGAGCCTACTTCTGTGTGGACACAGCAGTAGGCCTGGAGGGGAAGCTGGGAACCAGAGTGACTTAGGTTTCCCAGCAGTACTTGGGCCACTGATGCAATCAGTATATGGATGGGTGATAGCTGGGACAGGTGGGAACCAGCTACTCCAGTGTAGGGTCAGGGAGGCTGTGGATGAAAAATCTACCTGAAAATCTCCATCAGAAGTCAGAAGCACAGGGAATGTGTTGTTTGGACATTGGGTGGGAGCAAGTTAGCATCTTTAATCTGAATGTAGCTCAGGTTTCTATGGCTATTTTAGTCCTAGGTGAAAAAATTGCTATTTCACTCCACAATGTTATAATCATCCTCCACCCAGGAGCACTGACTGTTCCTGTTCTCTTGGTAGAGCTCCTGTACCTCCAGGCTCTCAAGGGGTCTGCCAGAGAAGTGAGCCTCATTTTCCCCAGAATTCCAGGCTTCTTCTTCTTCTTTTTTGAATCTTCCTTTTCTGGGGAAACCATGCAGATTTGGGAGAATCGTGACAGATGAACAGGGACCACCATCTTTGGTTTTGAGAGTATCCTGCTTTTAGCTATGTTAGAGGGGCAGTAAGAGAATTCTCATGAATGTCCTATGGGGGTTTCCAAGCCTGACTCTTTGCACCCCATGCCTTCTCATTTATCCTATTTCTGTCATGCTCTGACACCCAGAGTGAGACAGACATCACACTCTTCTGCTTTGCTGTTGTGAGCTAGGTCTCTTTCTTTCTTTTTTTTTTTTTTTTTAAGATTTTATTTATTTACTTGACAGACAGAGATCACAAGTAGGCAGAGAGGCAGGCAGAGAGAGAGGGGAAAGCAGGCTCCCAGCTGAGCAGAGAGCCCAATGCGGGGCTTGATCCCAGGACCCTGAGATCATGACCTTAGCCAAAGTCAAACGCTTAACCCACTGAGCCACCCAGGCGCCCCCCCCTCCCAGGTCTCTTTCTTAAGTATAATACTACGCTTAACACAGAATAAGGATTAAATGTTGAGTCTCACCATGATTTATAATTCTAGAAGACAAGAAGCAAGAGGTTGACCCACCCCTTCTTGGAAGGGTCAGATAAGCAGCCATTCTCAAGGTCTTTCTCCAAGTCAGTCCCTGTTTTGTAAATGCCCTTGTTCAGCCTTGAAGGACAATTTGCAAATTGGTATGGACCACACAGATAATGCTCAGAAGGATGAATGTTGGAAGAAGTGTGAATGGAATTTAAGGTCACTCTAGAGGGGCTGTTCTGAATGAACTATCCTGCTGGTGAGTGGTGGAACTGCGGGTAAAGCTAGAGGGTGCTGGTTGTATACTCCAGGTATCTGTGGGTTTGTGGATTAATAGGTAGAGTTCAGCTCCATTTCTCCTGTAAGTACACAGAGGTGGGATCTCTTAAAATTAGAAACAAAGTGATAATCAAATTTGATTATATTAGATTTTTTAAGGCATTAAAGATAGAGCAAAAGAAAACTGGGACTTAGTGTAGCAGGAGGGCAATCTTAGATGGTTTGCTCACAACACTAATTATAATTATATTTATTTAGTGCTTACTGTGTGTCTCATACTGCCCTATGGATGGTGTATACCACATGTCCTTTGTTTCTTCCAGCAGTGTTATTATTCCCATAGTAGAGACAGCACTCTATGAATGAAGCTAGTGACTTAGCAAATATTGTACATCTAGGAACTGGAGAGCAGCTGCCAAGCTTAGATCTTTCTGTTTCCAGATCTTCTGTTCTTTCCAATGCATAGCCCATCTGGAAAGGAAGTTCACTTTGAGTCAAAGAGAAAATACAACTTAAATGCAGACGGGGATGGACCCCAGGTACTGGTAAAGTTTTAGAGCTAGAGGAAACCTTAGATGTGATATATGATTTTATGCCTCTGTATTTTGAGGATGCTGAGACCTAGAGACAGGGACTTTTTTGTGGTCCTGCAGATCTGCTGTCCCCAGAAGCTGGGAAGAAATGTCTCTTGTCTGTCAGCTTGCAACTGGCCTAAGCTATCTTCTCCAAAACCCCCAGATCCCCAAGTAGCCTATTCCTGAGGACTCCCCAACTTTTACATGAAAGTTTAGAAAACTTCGAATCACTTCAAGTGACATGAGAACAATAATGTAGGGCACAACTTCTTGGCAGTTAAATAAGAATGTTGAACTAGATGGTAACTAAAGTTCTTTCCCAACCTAACATCACATCCTGAGTCTGAAGTTTTGGTCAACTGTGAATGCTTTCAGAGTGTACAGCTGAGATCACAACAATGGAAATCTGCAAGATGGAAGTTCTCCCCAGAGTGTAAGGGTTTCTGATTTAAATATTTTATCTGCTCCTCTGCAAAGTCCTTCTGAGAGGCCTAAACAATAAGAAAATGTTGATCCAGGAAAGTGTGGTTGAAGCATTTATCAAAGTATCTGGGGTTGCATGTAGACCACAAGCACCTAATTAACCTCTAGACTCATACTATATAAGACAAGTGACTACTTATGTGTAAAATAAAATTTAATTAAAATTCTGATTTAATCACACCAGTTGCATGTCAAGTGCTCAGTAGCCACTTGTTGTTAGTGGCTATTGTCTTAGATGGGGCATATATAGAACCTTTTCTTCATAGCAGAAAATTCTGTTGGACAGTGCTGCTCTAGCCTTTGCAAATGTACATGGTTCTGAGGTGGGCTTTATTCTTTATTCAAAGAAGGGACTTTTAACTCAGTCTGGAATGGTTAGAGAAAGCTTCATAAGAGAAAATGGCAACTGAGATGACTTTGGAAAAAAACATTCAGGATGAGCCAAATCGATGGGAACCTGGGTGGCTTAGTTGGTGGAGCATCCGACTCTTGATTTCAACTCAGGTCATGACATCAGAGTTGTGAGATTGAGCCCCGCATCAGGGTCTGCTGAGCATGGAGTCTGCTTAAGAGATTCTCTCTGCCCACCCCACCTCTCTCCATCTCTTAAAAAAAAAAAAAAGAAAAAAAAAAAGAAAATGAAAAAAAAAAGAAAAAGGAAAAAAAATAAAAGAACCAAGTAGATAAATAGCAGGAGGAAGAAGATAGGAAAAGGTAAAATGTATTCCAGGCTGAGAAAACAAAACAGCTTTGTGGAATTTTAATAAATGTTTTATAGTTCTAAAGGGTAAGTTGTGTGAGAGAGCATGGTGAGGGGTATGATGGAAGAGAAGAAACGGTGAGATGATAAAGGACCTTCCATATTACTACAAGTGGTTTGGATTTTCATCTTGGACATGGAGGGGAGCCATTGCTGAATTCTCTGTAGGGATAAATGAGGGATGACTTGGTTAAATTTGGACTTCACATAAATTACTCTAGCCAGTATGTGAGAATGAATATGAGAGAGGGTATTTTGAGAGAGAATAGAGAAGAAGGTACACTGAAAAAGTGTTTGCATTTTAAGAGAAACAATGTGTTCCTGAAATAAAGCATTGACAATGGCTCTAGAGAGAAACGTACTGATAGCAACAATTGGTAGGGTGTTAGGAAGTGCTGACTCTTAATTATGGAAGGTAGAGAAGAGGGAGAAATCTATAGCAACTCTTGAGATTCTGGTTTATACGACTCTGTGGAATATGAAGTCAATAGCCAAGATCCTAAAAGAGGAAGATAGGTTTAGGAAAGACTGATGAATGATTCATTGTGTCTTGAACAAGTTGGGTTCAGATATGCTGTGACTTCAGTTGGAGATGTCAACGAGACAAAAAAACAGGGTCTGGAGTGTGAGTGAAAGAACAGGTCAGTGATGTAAATGTGGGATCATAAATATTGATGTTGGTTGAATGATGCTCTCCCCGAGGGAGCACATAGACGGAGAGGTATGGGACTTTGAGGAACACCAACATTAAGGGAATTAGCAGAGAAGGGTGAGCTAGACATTGAGAAGAGATTTCCAGCAAAGTGGCAGTTAAATGTGTGTTAACAGTGTTACAAAATTCACAGAAGTAGAGAATTTGTAGAGGAAGGAAGTGGTCAGCAGTGTAAGATGCCACAGATAAATTTAGTAAAGAGAATTTCATTCACATAACTTCAGCATCTCATGTCTAGAGACTGAGTTCAAATGCCAAGCAGAAAGACTTGGGTCCAAGTCTTTTATTAGATCCTTTAATCAGGGATATTGAAAGTGTCCCTAAATCCAATGTAAATAGGGCATCAATTTTCTTACTCCACTTTTCCTGAAGCATTAATATATTGTGTCCATAATCCTTAGTTTTGGGTCTTTTTATGCATATGGTCCTAAGTTTTTTGCATTTGTATGGATTCTTTCCCCTTCAATAGACTTGATGTTTCTTGGGGCTGTAGCCATATGTGATATATATATATATATATATATATTTTTTTTTCCTTGTAAAGATCCCTATCCCAATATTCAGTAAAAAGATTTCACATTGTAGGAGCTCTATGTAAGAAGATTTGAGACTTCGTTAAAAAACAAAATCAAAGGAATTCCTGCAAATTCTCCATAAACAATTTTGAGGGCTTGTTACCACGGGTAATCAATGTAGGAACATTTATCCCAAGCATCCCCATCCTCAGTGACCCTGAGAAAGGAGTCATAGAGAGCATGAAAGATGCATTTTTTTAACTTGCACCTGGCCAAAATGAAGGTTTGCCTACTTAGTTATTCCAAATTGTAGTAGTAAAGAGAAGAATAACCTGATTTTTATACTCAAGATGATAACCAGGAACTGTCAGAACATGCTTGCATAATATTGTAATCACAATAACAAAAACATTATAATTTAGTACATACCTGTTCTATCATTTCTTCACCATATACGGGAGCCTGGACATTGTGCTAAACTATTAAGTGCTTTATAGCATTTAAGTTTTAAGTGCTATTAACTCCATTATATATGGAAGAGGCAGAGATAGAAAGGGCAAAAGCATCCTGATCCTATTCATGTTATTAGTTTTAAGGGAGAACCCAGGCTCTGAGTCCCGGTTCCCTGACCCTAAAGCTCCTGTGGTGTGAGCCCAATGCTACATGATTTCATTTACTCTTCATGACAATCCAGGAAGGTAAGAATCATCAGGATTCCTTTGCAAATGATGATTCAAGGCTCTGATAAACTAAATAAATTGATGATTCAAGGCTCTGATAAACTAAATAAATTGTTCAAGATCACACTGCCCATAAAAAGTTAAGCTGACTTTCCAATTTAGTTTGTTGATGGAAGGCTCTTTCTCTTTGCACTGTGCTTTCCTGGTTTCTAGTGCTCTATGTTCATGAACTGTCATATATTTCACTGGTAATAAGGAAAATTAGAGAACTCCAAGGCTGGCCAGGCCCCAGGAGATGATGTCATTCTCCTTTGCAATCTCCATTGCAAGACCGCCTTGATCAGTCTCAAGCTGAAGAACAAGGTGTTTTTTAGAAATAACATTGGCCTCATTATAATAGTATTATATGTTCATTGACACAAAGCTGTGAAATATACAAACAATGAAAATTATCCCCAATTTTATTTACTAATATTCTTTGTAAAATGGAAATACATACTCATTTATTTATAGCCTTTCAGTTGTGAAATAATATTTCCATGTCTTTAAATATTTCTCTGTAATAGGATTTTCCCTTACATTTTGAATAATGCTCCAATAGGATTGTGTACTAGAAGATGACCATATCATAGTTCGTTGAAACAATTTAGGTTGTTGTCACTGAGGTTAAAATCCTTGGCTAATGTCTCTGGTGATTACCTTATGACAACCTCCCAATGAACTAAATTTCTGGTTGGGGGTAATAACATTTTAACATTTTAAGTTCTTTGCTATCCAGTGGTATACATTAACATGTGGCGGAATGTACATTCTATTGCCTTTCAGAAAATTGATTTCAGTTGGCTCCTCCAATAGACTATGAGTGTATCAATTTTCTCTACTCTTGCCAATTAATGGATGGAAAATGGTGCTGCTTTGTGTTTTGAATGGAATTTTTGGTTACAACTATAGTAGGCTGAATGCTGCTCTCCCTACCAATTCCATTGTCCTAACCCTCCCAAACCTGTGAATATGTCCCCTTATGTAGCAAAGAGTGGACCAAATGTAATTCAAAAATCCTTATGGGGGAGGCAGGAGGGTCAGAACAGTAGGAAGACAATGTGCAGATGGAAGCAGAAATCAGAGGAGAGAAGAGGCTATGATGCTGGTTTCCAAGATGGAGGATGGGGGCCATGAGGCAAGGAAGGTGGGATGCCTCTAGAAGCTGGTAAAGACAAAGAAAGGAATCCCATAGAGCCTCCAGAAGGAACACATTCCTGTGGACCAGTTTTAGATTTCTGACCTCTAGAACTTCCATAGAAGACAATAAATTTATTCTGTTTTAGGTCACTAAGCAACTTGTTTTAGTAACAATAGGAAACTAATAAAACAACAGTATTTTTTCATATTTTTTTTCTGATTTTTTACATTTTATTTTTCCTTGGCCCTTAACGTATTTTTTATTTTGATGATTTTGGCTTTTTTCTTATAAGATGTTTTTTAAAGGCTGTTTTTAGGGGTGCTGGGATGATGCAGTCAGTTGAGCATCTGACTCTTTGGTTCTGCTCAGGTCGTAATGTCACAGTTGTGGGATTAGGCTCCATATCAGGCTCCGTGTGGAGTCTGCTTGACATTCTCTCTCCCTGTCCCTCTGCCCATCCCCCTGAGTGTGTGCACATGCTCTCTCTCTAAAATAAATAAAACCTTTAAAAAAAGTAAAGGCTATTTTTATATTAAGGCTATTAATTATCCTTTTGTCATGTGTTGTCAATATTTTCTTTAAGTACCCTACAGTTTCATTTTAGTTGTTTTTTTTTTTTTTTTTTTTTTTTTTTTTTTTTCCCTTATGGCTTTTTTTCCCCACAAGATACAGTAGTGAAGATCCTGGACTGTAGTGTCAGGAAAGCCTGAACTGGAATTTCGGCTCTGATTTTGTGCATGTTGTCTTATCTCCCTGACCCTAAACATTCCTATCAGTAAATTTGGAAGATCATTGTAATGATTAAATGAGATAATGCACATAAAGAATTACCATCATGTCTCATAGCTAACAAGTGAGCAACATATATTCAATGTTCATCTTCTTATTATTATATTATCATTGTCTGACATGGTTTCTTCTTTTGCTAAGTACTTGAGGTAGGAGATTTTGCATTTTACCTTTAGTCTATTCAGTGTCTTCAAAAATTTTTTTAAAGATTTTATTTATTTATTTGACAGACAGAGATCACAGGTAGGCAGAGAGGCAGGCAGAGAGAGAGAGAAAGCAGGCTCCCCACCGAGCAGAGAGCCCAATGCGGGGCTCGATCCCAGAACCTGAGATCATGACCTGAGCCGAAGGCAGAGGCTTAACCCACTGAGCCACTCAGGTGCCCCTCCAAATTTTATGTAATAAATAACTTGCCATTTTTCAGTCTGTGTTAACTTATTCTCAGGACCAATTATGGCCATCTTCTTATGTCTCAGATATTGGAGAAGAATAGCAAGTCACTCCCACTTCCTTCTGGCCCATGGCGAATTTGACAACTAGTCACGATAGCCCACGAGGAAGGCTGGTGGCTGGTGAATGCCTTGCTCTTTGGCTCATGGAGTGGTGGATGGGAAGAAGAAGGCAAGAAGACTTTTCCCATCATCCTTCCCACTGAGTCTGCAGAAGATCATCTCTGTTCCCATCTGAGTAATGGCAGGTGGTGAAACCACCAATAAGTTCCAGGCTTATCTAACAGCTGGCTCAAAGGTAATACGTATATTTAAAAAATGAGCTGCAATCCGGGCTCATTCACTCTACTTTGCAAAGTAAAACTTTCTAGAACTCAAACATCTGTTAAAAGAATGCGGAATTCTAGGCAATCTATATCCAGGAGCAATTTGTACAACCTGCCAGTGCTTTGTGTTCTCATGATTTTTCAAATGACTTTGCCTTTGGAGGTGGTGGGGGTGGGTAGAAATTAGCAGAAATGCCTTTTAAGAATATTCCAAGTATCTGTTTTTTTTTTTTTTTCTTTCTTCTCTTTGATTTTGGATCAACATCTTTGGCAGCATTTAGAAGCTGGTTTTCTTTTATTTTTTTAGGAAGGGAAGAACTTCAGTCCAAAGTGTTTTAATCTCTCTCAGCAGAATTCTGAGGTCATCATTACAGAAAATGGTGATTTGGTTCATAATGTAGCAGGCCATTTTGTTCAAAGTACTGTCAGCATTTTTTTTTATGTGAGAAGAACTGCTTTATTATTATTATTATTATTATTATTAAAGATTTTTATTTATTTGACAGAGATCACAAGTAGGCAGAGAGGCAGGCAGAGAGAGAGAGAGGAGGAAGAGGCAGGCTCCCCGCTGAGCAGAGAGCCCAATGTGAGGCTCGATCCCAAGACCCCGGGATCATGACCTGAGCCGAAGGCAGAGGCTTTAACCCACTGAGCCACCCAGGCGTCCCAAGTACTTTTTTGTTTTGACTATTTTTTGTTTTGACTTATTTGCCCTAGGATCTTAGGGATGTCAGTGTTCCTCTGTCTCAGTGTTTACAGAAACAAACAAATAAACAACCCAGAGCATTGTAAATGAGTTCCCCTATACTTCTTGTTCCTTTGATTTGAAACGACAGTTATGGCATGAGTACGTGAGTGTCATATCAATATTTAGAACAGCTGTTGAATGTCTAATGCCCTAGAAGTTGTGAGTAGAAGAGAGAAAAGAAAGTAGGATTATTCTTCATCCTCAACACATTAGGGATGTTGTATGTGTAACACCTGACAGCAGCAATGGGCATGTATACCCTCTTGTTTCTTCTGGAACGCCTTCTTTGTTCATTTGTTTAAAACATGCTTGGAAACCCATCTATGGAAATAGCATATCATTCTGCTGGAATGATTTTCATTTGCCCAGAACCCCAAATGCCTGCAGCGTTCTTCCTTCTCCTCCTGCTCCTGGTAGAAATACCCATTCCCCAAGAGATGCTTTTCCTTCCCTTGTCATCTCCTTCTCTCCCAAAAGTGCAGCCTTCTCAATAAAACCACCTCTGAGCCTGCACACTTGCAAGTCCTCTTCCTTTGAAAGCTTCAGTGTCAGAATTCTGATCCCTTAGGTGTCAGACCTGTTCTCTGTATTTTCCCACTCAGGATGGGTCCTTCTCTTTCTGTGGGTGATGTTATTTGGTTTCTCCTACTACTGGGGACCAATCACGATTGCCTCTTTGTCAACTGATTCTTTGCTGTGACGTAGGCTCTGGATCTTTCATTGCTGGTTTCAGTGCGTTTTTACCTACTTGTACAAAAACCAGAGTCTATAGCATTTGGGGTTTTCCAGTTTTGCAAGAGGTGTGGCCTATGGAGGGTTTTACTTGCTCTGCTTCTCAATGTTCGTGGTGTTTGGTGGATGTATGGACAGATTTGGATTGAAATGTCCAGTGTTACCCTAAGGTATAGCTTTACTAAATAAAAGAAAACAGTGTCTCCCCTTTTGCTAGTCTTAAATTAGAACACTGTACCATGCCATTCTTGCAGATTTACGAAGGATCCTTATCTGAACTCTATCCTGAGGTTTTAGTCCAACAAGCTGGTTGATAAATCTGAGATGCCCTGCTCATGCATTCACTTGTAAGAAGAAAGACAAATCATTCCTTAAGATGTGGCATTCCTTTCCCTCAGTCCCCAAAACAACTTCAGCTGAACTACTTGAAAGCATCTTGAAAGTAAGGTTTCCAAGATCCTATAACCAATAATACCCTTAGACCCAGGCAAAGGGGCTCTTCCTGGCTCTGTACTCTAGAGGGCCATATAATACACACGCACACACACACACACAGAGTAAATTTATTAACGAACACACAGGCTTCTTTGTCATTTGAGTCTAGCACTTGGTGTTGGCACAGTGTTACCAATAACCCTAAACATCTGCTCTTGGGACCAATATTGTTCAAGTCCCAGAGAAAAGCTCCCCCATATTTCTTACCATATGTCCTCAAGACAAAAGAATGTGTATCCAGATGCCATGAAAGTTTGCAGATCGTACGTCTGCTTATAGCAGAGATGGATATTGCTTCTTAGGGAAAATTGAGGCCATAGAACAGTTTAATTTAGAGGAATGACAAATTAGCTTGTCAAATAATTTGATAGACTATTATATAGTAAGAATGCGATAGATTCTTGTATAACAAAGTATTATTTCCTAATAGGACCAAACACTTGTTTTCTTGCTTCTCTTCACGTTCTCCTTGGTGATCCACAAGCTGAGGAATATTTCACAGTATTGAACCATCCATATTACTCACATTTGTACACATGTAAATGACATGTGCGATATGGGATACTGATTCTTTACAATGCCAACTGGATAGATCTTACAATTGCTAACAGTTTTGTTTTTGCAAAAGTGTTTTAAGATTTGTATTTTCTTTTTACCTTTTTTAAAAAAGATTGATTGATTGATTTAATTTGGGCAGGATGGGGAAGGGCAGAGGGAGAGGGAGGGAGTCCCAGACAGACTCTGTGCTGAACACAGATCCCGATGCCACCAGGGCTCCATCTAATGACCGCGAGATCATGATCCAAGCTGAAGCCAGGAGTTGTATGCTTAACCGACTGTGCCACCAGGTGCCCCTCTTTTTACATTTTAATAGATCTTGAATCATTAGAAGGAAAATAACTTCTTGGAAAACAATTCATTTTTCAACATTTCACACTTAATTTTTAAATGAAAATACACCCAAATTTGTATATTTTTAATACAATTACATCCTGTATTCTAATTTTTTAATCCCTACCCTTCGTATATTACAAATTTTGTGAGAGTCGTTATTATAACAACATAATTAATGAACTTGCTGAAATAAAGGCAGGTCTTCCTATAACCTTTCTTGGTAAATTCTTTTAGAGATCTTTCATTCTTTATTCAAAAAATTTTCCTTACATTAAATGGAAGTTTTTTTCTTACTTTATCTTGAGCTATTTCTTCTTATATTTATGAATACACAGATACACACATTATACACATGTACATATTTATGTACATATAGTGAGCATTACTATACATATTTTATAAAATGTATCTTACTAACAATCATCTTTGAAAGGGCAAATTTGAGAATTAATGTTGATGTTCTCACATTTTAAAAAAAAGATTTTATTTATTTGAGGGAGAGAGAGAGCGAGCATGTGCATGGGCAGGGGAGGAGGGGCAGAGGGGGAGGGAGAAACAGACTCCCCACTGAGCAGGGAGCCCAGCGCAGGCCTTGATCCCAGGACCCTGGCATCATTACCTGAGCCAAAGGCAGACACAGACTGAGCCACCCAGGTGCCCCTGGTGATCTCACATTTTTTGTGATGAATTTCTTGGGTCTTATCTCTCTACCACATATAAAAGTATTTTTCTGTTTTTGAGAGGCAAATGTGGGTTCCATGTTGTTACTATTTTTTTATTATTATGTTAGTCACCATACAGTACACATCATTAGTTTTTGATGTAGTGGTCCATGATTCATTGTTTGCATATAACACTCCGTGTTGTTATTAAACTATCATCAAAAACCTCTATATCTGGGAAAGACATTTAACAGAAATACACTGGAAATACATTTTATAAATTGATTAAGTATTCATGTCCCTGCAGTGATCTAAACTCGAAGTTTACTTGACTTACGTGCTACTAAGGACTGTGTGGAGAGCATGTTAGCTTCTCTGGGTTGGAGGTTTCTGCTTCTGTCCTTGAAGGACTCCATCATTCTGGCGGGAGGCTTAGCTGCTCATCTATAAAATATAGAGCTACTGATTGCAATCTACTACCTACCTCACAGACATGCTGTAATGTTTTAATGAAAAGTACTTTGAGCTCTTTGGGGGGAAAAAAAAAGGATCCTCTCTATAAACAAAGAATTGTTACCAAAATGTTCTTTTCATTAGTTCTTTGGATCGTCTTATGAGAGTCCCAGTCTACCTAATGGATGGGGATTTATAGATAGCCATTTGTAAAAGCACATCCAAGCACACTCAAGCATTAAGCAAACACAGATGCGCAAATGAGATTATGAAATTGCCCGACAACAGCACAGCCTGTACCTGGGAGTTGATAGGAGGGGCTGGTTTTTCATAACTCTAATTATTCTCACTCTCTACCATACATTTGAGACTTAAACTGCCTGAGCGGGCCAGCATCGAAATTGCAGTCCTTTTATTAAACTCGTAATAGTCCTCCAAGGGCAAAGCAAAATTAGGACCAGATTGTCTAAAAGTGGGTCTACACTGGCCTTTAGAGTTTTTAGAGATCTTAAGATCTCTTCTGGATTGTTGCAGATACCATGTAGTAACCTTAAGGGACACACAACTGGTTCCTTGTGAGTCCACCGTATCACCTTTACAGTTTTCCGTAGATTTCCGGCACTGCTCTGGAAACGGGTAAGCTTTTGGAGCACATGGGACCTGCCTGGGGTCTTGTGTAGACACGCATAGTCACTCCCCGAATGACAACCCCAGAACACAGACCATAGGACGTTGATCAAAGGTCTTGACTTTTAGGCTTTTATGACTTCCTCCCTTCCTAAGCCCATGAATGACACAAATGAGAAGAGACTCTAATGATGACAAGAAAACATTGATTTGGATTATCCACACCGGTGGCCTCCTCTCCCCCAAATTCACAAACTTGTTGCTCAACCCTCTACTCGACTCTCGCGCACACTGGCCATCTTCTGTTACCATTTGGCAAAGGATCCCTGCCCTAGAGGTTCCTGTCTTGCACAATGGAAATGGTACCCATAAGGTCTCAATCAAATTGTCATGTGAATTATTTTACATTTCACAAGGAAGATAAAAATAAACTAGATTGGGATTGGAAAAACCATTTTATATCATCAACCTCAAGCGGTCTCCATCTGTGGTCATTCCAGCTTGGTTTCATCCACTTTCTAACCTATTGTTGAATCCTCTCCTTGATGGTGACTCAGGCCACCCCTCTATTGCCCAATTCTTGTTACAACTTGGGAGGTTGCTGTAGTTGGTTTGTTTTTAATATCTTGCCCAATCTTTCCATTTTTAGTTCCAGACTATTGCTTTTAACCACTTTCAACTATCCCATTCTTTACACTGTGACACAGTAGTGTATATAATCTAGCTCACGTACTTTTTCTGTCTAATTCCAGCATGGCTGTGTCACGTCCATGGATGCTACAAGAATGGCAAAGTGGGGAATGGTTATATAATTTCTTTTTATCCCCTTAGGTGCCCAGTGCAAGGGAACTCCCAACTGCCATTGCCTTGGTTTCTCAGAAGAGTCCTATGATCCAGGTGACATTGAATTCCCACGTAGAGGTAGAAGAAGTGGAAAGCCAGAGAGCCAAGGTCATGCAATTAATAATTGACGGTGTTAGTAACTTCAGTATGGGTCTGACTAATTCTAAAACTCATCTCTGCCTTTGTTCACCTATCTCTCCATTAATCTTTTTTTTTTTTTTCTTCTGATCTGTAAAGGAGCTTCTTTTATGGTACCAACTTCAGCAAAAAGCATAACCTATTTAAATTTGAAAGGAGCTACCCACAAAGGACTGGGCTCAGGGAGGCAATCAACAGAAATGAGGGGGATGAGGGATCTCTATCATGAGGCAAGGAGCACTCACTCTTCCTGAAGTGTGTGCCTAAAAGAAGGACCCCTCTCTGCTCTGGCAGTCAGAACAGGACCTGATTCCTAATTGAACTTCCAGGCTGATGAGAAATAAGGCAAGTGGGGAGGGCTACAGACAGATGACATGTACTCCATCCTGTTTCTAGGGAAGCACTCTCACAAGAAAGGTGTGATAGCCATGTGTGGGAGCACCTTTCCTTAGGAGCAGTGGGCAAGTGAAATATCACGGAGAAAGAACGGTCCCAGGAATATTAGGGAGTTCATTAAAAGAAACAAGTCTGCTTTACGCAGAGTTCCAAGAAAAAGGTTTTGGACTTTTGGCTTAAATAAAGGATGTGAATATAGTCAGAGAACATTTCACATGGGCTGTGTTACTATTTAAAGCTTCTATAGACTCTTATTTAATTATCATGTATTCCTTGCTTCATGGTTCTTTATATCAAATATGCATTTCAGCATTTGAGTCGGTCGTGAATGGTTCCTCATTTGGTGAGAAATACTCCATTGCCAATATGGACCCGGAGGAACTCTTACTCAGACTCTACTGCAATTCTTGGTTTCATAAACTGCTACCTATATGGGCAATAGTAGATATAAATACAATATAAATACAACCAATGATAGTATTTTTTCTCAGTGAAATTTTGCTGTCAGTCTCAATCACGCCGAGCCCCTGAGTGTGAGGTTAATACGACTATTAACAGCCATATTAATAATATATTAAATAATATGGCTATTACTTTCTTAGAATTATTTCTATTCTGCTGTGGGTTTTACTTTAATAAAAATCAGGCTACCATTTTGAATATTTCATTCAACCACAAGAGCCTGGTTTTTACCCAGTATCTTCACACGGTAGGCCCTTACTTAACTTTGAGCAGACTGATTCAGTAACCGAGTCTAACAATGACAACAACAACAGAAAGTTGAAAAAGTGAGCAGGAGCTCAAAAATAATGCTCCCCTCACCACTTCAAATTGCTTGTTTATTTCATTCATAACATTTACTTTCTCAGGCATATTCATCTAATTCAATGAGCAGCTGCATAGATCATTAGGAGATGGTCAGGAATGCACAAATGTTTTCATTAGTTCTTTGTTGTCTCAATTTCATTTTAATATGATAGAAGTAACACAGGTGTGACCAGTGCTCTTAGAATGGTAGTTCTGGGCTCCCATTCATTCCCTCTCAAATCATTAAGCATCTTGGAGCTTTAGAGCCAAGTGGATGAAGTTGAGGTTCATTAGTCAGAGTTGATGGACTGATTTCCTTCCACTACAACAGGTGACTTCTCAGATATTCCAGATTTTATATTATTGTTTGGTGCAAGAGACCTAGACTTTAGTTAAGACTCCCAGTAGAGTGCCTAACTAAAGAAGAAGGAGAGGGAGGGGGGGAAAGAAAGAGAAAGGGAAAGAGACAGAGGGGGAGAGGGAGAGAATATGGGGAGTGAGAGTCATCTCTCTTTTGGCTTTCAGTGGTCCACCCTTTCTCTTTTGAGTTTCAGACCCATCCAAGGGGCCAAAGAGCAAATACTTTCTCCGTTTTACAGATTAAGAACTAGAAACAGGGGCCCCTGGGTGGCTCTGTTGGTTGAGATACCGACTCTTGATCTCAGCTCAGGTCTTGATCTCAGAGTCATGAGTTCAAGCCCTCCATTGTGTGTGTGGAGCCTATTAAAAAAAAAAAAGAAAAAAAAAAGAAATAGAAGCAGAATGAATAAAATGAGCCATTTATCCAAGTGACTATGAGTATCACCGCTGGGTTTCTTGGTTCCAGAGCTGGTCTTACTTATTTCCTTGCGCATACAGCCAATCTCCCTCTCTTCCCCTGGCTAATCTTGACCCGAGAAGTATTAAAATAAATGTCAGTTCCAATTCCACCCACCCAGCATAACCTATGAGGCTTCCTTATTCCATTTTCCATTTTGGGTGACCTAGAATTTCCCCTGTGTTATAGTTTTCCCTACTGCTGTTCCTCTGTTCCATGAATAGGGTTTCTATGCCTCATGCCACCCCAGGATTTCCTACACATTAGAATATCCCCCTACTTGATCTTGAAACTGTCGGACAGATCCCTTGCCTAAGCTGACACTAAAAATTATGATAAATTTGGATTTAGTCCTTTTCCCACAAAGCTGCTTACTCTGGTTCTCCTGCTTCTCTACTTACCTCCTCCCTTCCCTCCCCCATCTACTTTCACCTGTCCAGCTTCAGGACATCTTCCTCCTTCTCTCATGTGGCTACTCCACAGCCCTGGCTTACTACATCCAATGTGTTCATCACACACTGATCTTGGCAGCAGGACAAAACCAGAACAGACATTCAGCATTCTTGTTCTCCTTACCCCGAGAGAAGATCACTGTTAGTAAGGTTGGCAACAGCAAGAACAAACATGATTTGTTTATATATTAGGCCAACGTGTACGGGAAGACAGTACCCAGCAGGCAGCATGTTATATATGAGGCAAACAATGATGAATAATGCACAAAAAATATAATCATTGAAGCAGAGGCATTCCTCTAAGAATGATTTGAGGTGAAATTCAGAGTCGTTATTTATAGACCTAGACACCAAGTACTGAAGGGGAAGGGAATGAGACATTTATTTTTTTATTTTATTTTATTATTTTAATTTTAATTTTTATTTTTTTAAAGATTTTATTTATTTATTTGACAGAGATCACAAGTAGGCAGAGAGGCAGGCGGAGAGAGAGGAGGAAGCAGGCTCCCTGCTGAGCAGAGAGCCCGATGTGGGTCTCGATCCCAGGACCCTGAGATCATGACCTGAGCGGAAGGCAGAGGCTTTAACCCACTGAGCCACCCAGGCGCCCTGGGAATGCGACATTTTAGAACAAATATTTTTTTCTAGGAAAGAAGCGAGAAAGGGCATGTGGGGAAGTTCAGCTGAGGCGCTACCATGCAAAGGAAGTCATAAAGGATATGGGTATAAAGAACTTTGGAAGGGTGGAAACTTGGACGTTCCAGAACGGGGAGGGATCGGTAGAGAGATGCGGTTAGAACTGAAGCTTGGAACGAGCACAGGCAAAGAATGTACTCATGGCGTGTTGGGAAAGATGGATGAAAGAATGAGTGAGATGAAAGGAAGGGAAATTGAGTCATAGTGCTGCGTTCCAAGCATTCACTGCTAAGGGGAACTGAGCAAACAGCAGAGCTTGAAGTGAACTTATGACTGGGTATACGCTGTGAAGAGTGAAACCCCTTCCTTCCAGTTCCTGTTTGAAAATATAAACAACATGCAAATTCAACTAGAGAAGTTTTGCCTGTGCCACATTGAGAAACCCTGTTTCCTTTGTTGTTGTGACTCACGTTGGAACTATTCTTACAAGAATGTAATTTGTAGGGATGGGCAGACCTGTTGGGAGAAAAACAAGAACATCTCTGGAATGTTTACCCATTCTTTTGAAAGACTCTCTATTGGTTTTGGTTTGTAGGGGAAAAGGTCTCAGATATCAGAACACAACTGGGGTGAAGTCCATGGAACATCTTGAAATAGGTTTAAGAAGCAACAGGTAATACTCAATGACTCAAAATGCTTTCTTTCCCTCAAACCTTACCCAAAAGACATCTAAACTCAGAGAAGGGTAAGGGTGAAAGATGGTTTCAATCGGGGAGTGTTGGCACAGAAATAGTAAGAGCAGACAGCTCATGGTTTGTGTTAGCTGCATGGTGGAAAAGGAGATGGTGAAGATGAGTGGTAACCATAGCTCAGATCACATCGTAGAACCAAACCCTCTGATTCCAGCAAAATGTTTTCATGGCACAGAGTATCTTCTTGAGAGGCTTAGATGTGTAAGTTTTGGGTACTGCCTGAAAATAGAGCTTTCACAAACCTAAAATTGACCTTGACAAATTTGGATTAGACAGATGAGAAAAACAGATAGTGAATTCTCTGGTTCTAAGTTTACAGACTCTGTTAGAACACTGGTGACCTGTTTTACCCCTTGTTCTGTTTTTGCTTTCTCTTTTCTTTTACCTCCCTCCTTCCCTCCCTTTCTTTCTTCCTTTCCTTCCTCTCTCCCTCCCTCTTTCTTTCTTCCTTCCTCCCTCTTCCTTCCTTCCCTTCCTCCCTCCTTTCTTCCTTCCTTCCTTCTCTCCAGCCCGCCCTCCCTCCCTCCTTTCTTTCTTTTTCCTTTCCTTTCCTTTCCTTTCCTTTCCTTTCCTTTCCTTTCCTTTCCTTTCCTTTCCTTTTCTTCTTCCTGTAGTCTTGGCTTTGGAATTTAATCCTGACATCCTTTTATAAGGGGTTACATTAAAAATAAGGAAAAAAAAGTTTTGGCAAAGTATATTGACATTTCTAACTTGTCTATCCTCTGTCTCTGGGTAGAAAAGTCTGAAGTAATGGAGGTTCTTTAAAAAGAAAAGAAAAATTCAATGGTAGAAGGTGTGTGTGTGTTTGTGTGTGTGTGTGTGTGTGTGTGTGTGAAAAAGAGAGAGATGGTGAGAGAGAGAGAATGATTTACCAGAATCCAGCAGACTACTCAATGGTAGAAGGTGTGTGTATGTGTGTGAAAGAGAGAGGAAGAGAGAGAGGGAGAGAGAGAGAGAGAGAGAGAGAGAGAGAGAGAAATGATTTACCAGCATCCAACAGACTCCTAGCAGCTCAGGGAAATACAATGGGACCATTGGGAGTTGTGAGCTCTGAGCCAAGGGGGTGGAGACAAGGCAGATGGTATTTTGAAGAACATCAAAGCAATACCACTTTATCTGTCTTATTTTGACTTCTGCTTAAGATTTTGTTTCCGAAAGCAGTCACACTTAACAAAGGAAAACATTATTGGAGGAGATAATACACAGGCTCTCCTAATTCCTTTGGAGAGCCAACAGTATTCGAATATGCCTAGCCTTTCCTAAATGTTCTCTTTATCTTAATGAGTAAAGTTAATAAGCAAATTTGTGGTTGCCAGTGCTTTATAGGAGGTTGTTTCTGAAGTGCTAGATTTCCCATTTGTGACATTGTAACTTTAAATAGACTTATGTGGTGTACAAATGATTAACTTTGGAGACTCTCTGGGAAACACGTCAAAGAGACATTGAGTCATCCCCTCAAAGAGATGAAACCAGATAGACAAGAGGTCCTAATGACTGTTCAGATTTGACTTGAAATTTATACTGAGGACCATGGACAGAGAACACGGCGGGTCCACATATGAGCCCCAAATCAAGAGTCACAAGAACTAAGTCTGAGATACTGGAATTTCTGCCATAGCAGCTTCTCACATGAGCAATTCTATGATCAGATAACAGCAGGAGACACATATTTAACAATAGTTAAGGATTTTTCTAAGCCTGGCAGGGAAGGCCAGGTGGCATTCAGATAGAACATGGGGGAAAGTCTTGTGGCAGTCAGTGGCTTGGAAGATTGATATCTGTGTATGATTTTCTTCTCTCATTTGTAGGTGGGTTATATTCCTGGAGGAAGGCAGACCTCTTTTATGATCCTTGAATTTGTTTATGTTCACAACTTTTATTTTCCCAACCAGATTTCAACTTCTATGAGCATGAGGAAAGCCATAGAATTCTTTTATATTCCTTCATAGTGCCCAGGGTAGGGACAGGCATGTCGTAGTTGTTAAATCATCTTTTTGGTTAATTTATTTAAATGGAAAAGTTGGGTAATTGAATTGATGACTCAGTTAATTCACAGTTCTAGAAGGTTAGACTTGTAAATTTGTAAAAGCCTCTCAAATTGTTTTTTATCATGCAATGAAAGTGAATTGCATATTTTTTTTCAGCAGTTTGTTTTGCAATCTGAATTTTTTGGACTTTGCTTTGAAAAAGGTTGAAATGAAAGGCATGGCAATGAATCAGCAAGTTAAGAAGGTTAACAATTAGTCATAACTTTAATAGATGAGACAATTACGCCATCTCTACCTTTTAAAAATAACCATATTTTAATTAGATTTTAATCATAAAGGTCAGAGGTAGTGTAAGTTTAGAAAATCAGAAACACAGACTGTGTTGGCAAAATGGCTTCATCTCATATGAGTTAGGTTGGCCAAATAGACTGAAACAGATGGTGAGAGGCTTTTGTTCCTTCAGTGATCAATTGATTGCATGATTTTGATGATCTTTAACGTTTTCAAGACTAGGTCCCAGAACTCAGGTTCATAAGTACTGCTCCCATTTCTTTGTGTCTTAAAATAGTCTGTGAAATATGGATTACTTGCTCTCCCGCTTCAACAAAGCACAGTGTGGCAATTCAAAAAGCTTGGAACCGCAGCTTTGACTTTGCTTTGACTTTTCTTTGACTTTGACTTAGCTTCTGCAGAACATTAGACTACCCCACTTCCTGATGTAGATTTAGATTGTAGTGGGCGATTTAGTTGGAAAGTACTAATCCAGACAAAGACTCTTGTCTTCAAATGATAGCTGCTGTTCTGGTTACCTCGTAAGAACAGGGTGGCTGATCTGTGTATACTTCATGATGACTGGGGCCTGAGGTGGGGTGGCTTTCATGGCTGGAGTTGGGTGAGATGGCTCCCTGGAGTCTTGGGTGGGCTATTGGTTGGGCTCACTTCCTATCTCTAAACACATCTGCTATCCTGGAATGTCTGTCTTCTTCACTCACCTGTCTGGAACTTAGACTGGGATGATTGGAATAGGTAAGGCCAGATAGGAGTGAATTTCCATGCCCCACCCCACCCTTCTCCTCACTTCTCCCGTTTTTGTTTCCCCTTTCTCCTCCCTTCTCTGTCTCTTCTCTCCCCCTCAATCCCTTTCTTTCATGTGACTTTTCCACATGCCTCTCTTAGGTTTTCCTCACAACAGGGTGATCGCAAGATGCTCAGACTTCTTATCTAGTGTCTGGTTTCTTCCAGAAAGGACTTTCCAGTGGAGAGAGTACTAAAAGGCCCAAATGTAAACTGAGAGACTTCTTATGACCTCACCTCAGAAATCCTGGGATGTCCCTTCAGCCTCATTTTACCACTCATTCAGACCAGATTCAAAGGGATGGAGGGAATAGACTAAAGGGGTTGGGCATTCATGTACAGGAAAGGAAAGAATAGATGATGTCCATCTTGGAGATGATCTACCACGTTGCCTTTAATTTGTGAACTAGATTTCTGTAATAGGATAATTGTTCCCACTTATAGGCTTTTCAATTTGTTTGTTTGTTTCTTTGTTTGTTTAATGTTTTGTGTTCCAACTTCGAGTGCTTCTATGTGTGCATCTTTTTAAAGCACCAGCATCATGGAATCAATCTTTTATTGGTAATTTTAATATTACATGCTGATACCAAGAGGCTATTTCAAACTTACTTCAGGTTCAGATTCATGAGTGTGAAGCAAGACTCTTGATTTCTCAGGAACTTTGGTGTTTAAACTTTTTCAATAACACCATAATTCTCAGTGATTTCTTTCAGGGATTAATACTGTTTATGGTAGGATATTTTGAAGACTAGTAAATTGAGTTGTACCACACTTGGGAGCTTTAATTTTTCAAGCTCAGTAGTGTTCTGCTAAAGTAAGGAATTGACCCAATTACCTGATTCATTTGGACTTTAAATGCGTAGAATAGACATGACCAGATCTTATAATGTCACTTGACTCTAGTTTGATATTAAGAATGTATATGTCATTTTTGATGATTTCCCTTGGTAGTTTGAATTAAATTATCACACGGTTGGCTCCAGGAACACTTTGAGTCCTTCAAAATTAGTCTTTGGTGCTTTTATATTTTTCTTTAAGGATTTTTCCTTTTCCAAGACATCCTACTTTTTTTGGCTTTCCAGAACCCCTACTAGCATTCTCTTCTCATCCCAGTATAGACCCGTGTAGGAGGTGTTTGTACTCACCACAACCATAAAGATACAAGGCCGGCCATTATGTCAATGACAATTTTAAATTGGTATCATCCTGGAAATTCTGGGAATATTGCTTCTTTCCCTTACAAGTTATAGAAAACATAACAAATATTAGTGTAAGCCAAAAGGGACTATTTGTACAGGACCTGGACTAACTTATTGGAAGGAGGGATCCATGTCTCGTTTCTGGTTTCTCTAGATATCTCCATTGTCAAGCCATTGTGGTGGCTACTTTTCCCACATGGTATTCAGAGAAATATTGAAAGGAAAGTCTTCTTCCCCAATAGCTTAATAGAGTCCCTCAAATTGGGCCCTCACAGAATTCAGTTCAGGTTCTCATATATGAACTTGGAGCCTGGGACATGGAAGGCAATGATTGCCTTAGGCTGGTTGTGGATTTTACTTTTGGAGCCAAGGGCTTGTATAAAGTCTACCAGAAGCATGAGGGCTGAAAGTAGGAGAGTGTATTCCCCTCAAAGCAAACACAGGGTGCTCCTCCCACTAGAAGGGGAGTGGAGGGTGGGCAGTGACACCGACAGCTATCATGAAATAAACATGGTCGTGTCTGTCCTTCCACCCTTTTAAATTTCTTCTCGGTAATTCCCACCTTACTCCTTCTGCCTGCCCTTAGCATCTCTGTTTCAGTGAGTTGTCAATAAAAAACAAAACCATACAGTGGTGGTTGGTCTTTCTCCAAATCTTCATCTCTCACTCTCACATGGGTCTAATAGAACACTTTGTGTGTGTCAAGCTCAAAAAATACTCTTTCCAAAAGTAGCCCCTTTTGCTCCTGTGCCATCTGCATTTCTTCTTTTTAGTATATCCAAAATATAAAAGCTCTCACACATTTACACAAATAGACTCCTGAGATTATTCTGATTATTATACACTAATTTCCCTTTATATTCCTTGGCCTGAAAAGAAGGATTAGAGGAAGGAAATATGGGGAGGAAGAGAATAGCAAAAGTGATGTGTATTGTAGAGAGTGGAAAGTCAGCCCTTCTGTGGGCTCTGGATTGCATACCCCTCTTATGGGAATTAGGCATGATTAATATCTCTTCTATAGGCTTAAAGTCCAAACTAATCAGATAATTGGATCAACTCTGTGCTCCATTTACTGTCCTTATAAGTGACAAATAATGATTCTTTGGAGGGGACTAAGGTAAATATATGTTTGGAAAAAGGAGATAGTTGATGTGTTGCCTTCATTAGCTCCTTTAATGTAATTTGATGTTACATCAGCTCTCATATTTGCAGTTTGTACTTTTAATTAGAAAGAAGACTAAGGGAGGATTTGCATATAAAATCCCATCTTTTTAATGTGAAATTCATATATCTTTGTACCTAATATAGACCATCCTTACATACACAAAAGTATAATACCATCAGGACTGCTGATTATTCTGAGGCAATTATCACTTTTTTTTCTCGTTTGACTCAACACCTGGAAAACCTGTATTTCCCAGGAAACACATTCCTGAATAAAGTAGTAATCATAATTTTCTTGCATTATTTATTTGGGCTAGCAAAAAAGAGACTAAAGTAGGAAATATCAAAGCCTACAAAGATTTTATATTTCAGCAGAGATGTCACGGGAATAAACACTTTGCAGTACTTCATAAATTATGTGTTCCCAAGTCTATGAAAATGTTGGCAGCTGGAAGAAAAGACTGTCCAAGAGTCCCTACAGTGATGGCCTTTTTGCTCAATGGCATGCGTTGCTGTCTGAACATTTGGGGTAAACTCTGGGGTAGGGGAAGCATACAGGTGTGGTTGGCAAAGAGAGGAGTACGAAGCAGAAGGGTATTTTCATTTATTGAACATCTAGAATGTTGTGGATACTGTGTAGATAGCATTCCCTAAATCTCATAAATTTATCACAACAACCCTGAGAAATGATTACATTCATTTTATGGTTGGAAATCCATGGCTCAAGTAAGTTAAAAACCTTGCCCAAGGCAAGTTCGTAGCAGAGGTATGATTTGAAGTAAGGCTTCTAACTCCAAAACCCCTGTCTTACACTCACCTTTCTGGTTGTGTGGCCAACGTTATACCCTTAAATCCTGGCATCCTTTTCTTTTTTAAACATCACTAGTGTCTTATCTGACTCCGGCTGACTTAAGTCAGTGTTGTCTCTTTCCAGGATTCAAAGCATTTCCAAGTAGTTTCTTTCAGCGCCGTACACAGCTCTCTTCCTGTCCCTGAATGGAATCTTCAGGTCCCACTCTTTGCTCTTTTGTTTTCTTATGTTAGGATGTTAGGAGGAGCTTAGAGATACCTGCTTTGTCCCCTGCCCAAGATCTGATAGCTCAACAGCTTTACTTTTAATGAGACAGATTATAGCTATAACTGTGTCTGTAACTATATCTCTACCTAGGTGTAACTATAACCACAGCAAGAACTATAACTATGTATCTTCCTACTTTAACTACCAGTACAACCCAAGTCCCATAGGAGTGAGGAGGAATCAGGTGGCCCTCCCTGGGAAAGCCATCTCGTGACCTACGTAAGTTTTCTGATGTCATGAAGTTTGTAATCCATGTAATTCGATCATAGCAGCAGCACAGGATGAAAAGAGAAACACCTGTTTACAGCCAAATCAATGTATCATGGTCTTTCTTCTAAGACATTCTAGAATATTCAACATAAACCACATTTACATTTCAGATTGTACTCTGAACACCATGTTGGTGTACAATGAAAATCAGGTCAGATTTCTAGGAGTCCTACTTACCTCCTCCCTTTTTCTCAGACCCAACATCCAATTGATCTGTAAATCCGATGGCTCTACTTTCAAAACGGATCCAGAGATTCATGGTATCTGCCCTGGTTCTCTTAGTAACTCAGTAACTTGTGGAATTGTGCAGTAGTCTCTCATCAATCTCCTGGGA
Organism: Lontra canadensis; assembly: GCF_010015895.1. Taxonomy (NCBI): domain Eukaryota; kingdom Metazoa; phylum Chordata; class Mammalia; order Carnivora; family Mustelidae; genus Lontra; species Lontra canadensis. Next base: position 10,291,150 of record NW_022631035.1, on the reverse strand, counting down.
GATTCTTATCTCTGTTCTGTTCTTGTCTCCCTCCATCCTGTCTCCAATTGACTTAAACTACTTGAAGCATTGAAATAAGATCCCAATTTTCTCTTCCTTGAAAATTTCCATAGTTCTCAGCACTGATGGTGTATGCCACCCAGTGCAGTCTGGCCAGATCTGGTTCCCTGCCTAGTTTGTGACCAATGCCCACTTGCCCTCTTGATTCCATCCACATCAACCCTTTTTCTCTGTCTTAAATCCATGATGCTCACTCCTGCCTTGTGACCTTTGCACTGGCTGTTCCCTCTATCTGGAAGACTTTTCACCTCAGTCATTGTGTGTAGGCACCTATTCCAATGTCACCTCCTCACAGAAGGGATCTCTGGCTATCCCATGTAAAATTGCCCTCTCCAACCTCCCATGGCTGCTCTCTTTCCTACTACCCTGCTTTCTTTATTTTCATTTAAACTTTTTATTTTGAGTTAATTTTAAACTTAGAATCTGTGAAAACAGTGTAGAGTTCCCTACATCCTTCCTCCTGTGTCCCCTAATGTTAACATCTTACCTAGGTTTAGTGTGATCAATGATCACGACCTCATGATATTGTTAACTAAACTGTAGATCTTATTCAAATTTCACTAATTTTTTACCAGTGTCCTTTGGTTTCTCCAGGAGCTTACTTTATTCTTGTCATAGCTATTGCTATCTGGGATGACGTTGTTTGTTCGTTTTTATCGGCTGTCCATCTTCCCACCAGAATTTAAGCTCTAAGGATAATGAACTTGTTCTTTCTTTCACCAGGTTCTCAATGTTTAAGAAATTGCCCAACATGGTGCACCTGGGTGATTTAGTTGGTTGAGTGACTGCCTTCCACTGAGGTCATGATCCCAGGGTACTAGGGTCAAGCTCATCTATGGGTTCCTTCCTCAGTGGGGGTCCTGCTTCTCCCTCTCCTTCTGCCTGCTGCTCTCCCTGCTTGTGCTCACACTCAATCTCTCTCTCTCTCTCTCTGTCAAATAAATAAATAAATAATCTCAAGGAAAAAAAAGAGAAAAAAAGAAATTGCCTAACATGTAGAAAGTGCTACATATTTGTCGTTCAGAGGAATGGATGGATGCTCCAGGAAGGCAGAGCTGATATCGCCTGAATGTAGTGTCATTACTTCATGATGATTTTTTAAAAAGATTTTTATTCATTTATTTGACACACAGAGAGAGATCACAAATAGGCAGAGAGGCAGGCAGAGAGAGAGAGAGAGGGGGAAGCAGGCTCCCTGCTGAGCAGAGAGCCCAACTCGGTACTCCATCCCAGGACCCTGGGATCATGACCTGAGCTGAAGGCAGAGGCTTTAACCCATGGAGCCACCCAGGCGCCCCTTCATGATGAATTTTGATAAGAAGCAAATGCTCATGGAGTTGAAAAGGAAGTGATTCGAGGAAGGATAAATCTTCTGCCTTTGTGAGAAGCTACATACTTTCCCACTGTTTCTGAATGCTTTTGTGTCCATCAAATACTTGGCAACTGATGATGGAGGATGTGAGAATGTTCTAGTAGATTCTGGGTTCCCAGATTCCACCCATCAATGGTAGAAGTAAATGCTAACTGTAAGACTAATCACTGTTTACAGCAGTTACTGAAAATCCTGAAGAGGTTGCCAACACAGTGGAAGAAAGTTTGGATCTGGGGAGTAAAATACCTGTCTTTGGCTAATCCTGTGATCAGTAAAAGCTTCAATGTGCCTAGGCAGTGATACAAAACTATAATCCTCTTATAACCAGGTATCACTGAATATTTTCGGGAGATTCTTTGGATTAAATCTGGCATTTGTTTATTATGGAGTGCAAAACGTCGTCTAAAACTTGATCGTGATTTCTGACAAATCAAGTGTTTTAGCTTTTTTCTTCCCTTAAGTTAAATAAAACAAAAAATGTTCTTTTTATTTTTTAAGATTTTATTTATTTATTTGACAGAGAGAAAGAAAGAGAACACAAGCAGGCAGAGAGGCAGGCAGAGAGAGGGGGAAGCAGGTTCTCTGGTGAGCAGAGAGCCCAATGTGGGGCTTGATTCCAGGACCCTGTGATCAGGACCTGAACGGAAGGCAGAAGCTTAACCCACTGAGCCACCCATGCACCCCCCCACAATGTTCTATATGTGAGTTATTAAGTGTGACTTACATTCAGAAACTCAGTTCTTGATAATTAAAAAAAATATATGTTGGCTTTTGTACAAAAAGACACAAAGGAACAAAACAAGAAATGCCTTTCTATAAAGAAGACACACCAAAGTTATAGTAACATTTACTTTTCTTTGCTAGAAAAACATGAATCACTTCACAAAATCTGCTATTTAAATCATATCAAATTTAAGATTGCTTTCTTTTGGGCTAGAGGAAGAATTTTAGACATTTCCTATGAGAAAAAGAATTATTTGTTTAACCACCGTGTTAGTTTGTCCAGTCAGACTTGTGTTACATAAAGAAGGTTAACCAGAGGTAAACTGTGTAGCAACTTGTGCTAATTATTGTTTAAACATGTGCTGATTCTCAAGCAAAAAGGAGATTCAACATTTTGAAAGAAACTCTTAAAAATTTTTCTAGTGAACATCTCTTAATCGATAATTTTTGCTTTGCCTGAAGAATGCATATTGGTTACTATAAATTATTGAACCTGGGATTTCCACCCCTCTACAAGCTCCTCAGCCCCTCCCATTTCCACATGCTTCCAGTTGGGCCCATAAGCAGGATGGATTTGATGGGGGTGGTGGAGAAGTCCATACAAATTACTGGGTCTAGTGAATTGGAAGAGTGTCTAGGCAAATTCTGTGTAGAATTTTTAGCTAGACTGGCCTTACTGGATGATGGTGCAGAGTCCCTCCACTATTTTCTCCATGAGAAGAAAACTCATTTATGGTACCTTGCTCTTTACATGTGATGACCCCAATTACTGAACTAAACCTTGGATTTGCTCCTCATTGAGTATCCAGCACCTACTTTTGTCCATTTGACCTTCAAAGTATTTTCCTTGTATTTGATTCTCCTTTATTGCCTCCTCTATCTCCAGTTGCTCTGAGACTGTGCTTCCTAAATTTGCCTGTGAGAAGAATCACCTGGGGCACTTACTAAATATATCGATCACCGAGTTTAAGCCTATTGAATCAGCATTTTTAAAGAATGTATCAACAATGGGTGTTTTCGAAAGGACCCAAGATGACTCAATTATATGAATTACGTAAAAGCCGCTGTCAACTTTCTTGTCTGAATTATTGCAAAGGTCTTCTCTCTGGTTTCCAGCTGTATCTCCAGTCAGTTCTCCAAATGACAGCCAATGGGTCCTGTTAAAAAGTTAGGTTAGATTGGTTTTCTTCCTCATACTTTCCTGTCTTACTGAGTGAGTCAGGTGGTCCCTAGGATAGATAACCTCCAAAGCCAGTGCCCAAATTCTCTGGTCTATTCTCTTGTGCCTCTCCTCCTTGTATATTCATTCTACTCTAAACACATAGAACTTCTTCCCCAAACTCCATCTCAGGGCCTTTGCATCTCCTGTTTCTTCTGCTCAGAATGTAACTTCCCAGATATCTGCTTGATTTGCCCCTTCATCTCTTTCCAGATTAGACTCAACCTTCACATTACCAGTGAGGTCCCTCTAAATGAAACAGCAATGCCTCACCTGGATTTATCCTCTGCTTTTATTTTTATTCATAGAATATAAACACCTACCGTGTAATTATTGTTGATGTTGATATTGTTTATTGGTGAGGACAGGAGCTATTTTTTTTTTGAAAATATGTATTGCCAGGATATAGTATGGTTCTTTGATTTTAACTGGCTTTTAGGATGCATTTGTCCAAAGATTCAATGAGAAAGATGGTAGGATAAATGGATGGATGAATGGGTGAATGAATGAATGAGAGATTGGGAGTGTGTGCAAGCTTTTCTCCTTGACTCTCCAAGTATAAGTGATTTAGAGATCCCAGAGTATTGGAGGGCAACAACAGGTGACAGAAAGCCACATCATATTTCTTTTAATGATTGAACACAGGGCTGTTGGGGAAGAGAAGAATTTATAAGCATGAAGACTTGCTTACTTTCCAGAAGATCTTTCTATGTTGCAACTAGTGTTTGGAATTTGGAAAATCTGAAGTTTGAAGAGTAGGTGATTCTGCGCATCCTTCCCTCACTGGTCTTACTGAATGAGAACACTAAGGGCATGATGTAATGTTGATTTGGTCAGCTCCATTTGGTTACTTTCCTTTGACTAATTTGGAAGACACTGTATTAGTCTTCTGGGGTTGCTGTAAAAAAATATTACCAATTGGGTGGCTCTAACAGGAATTTATCTTTTCAGAGGTTAGAAGGAAGAGGAATTTCAGAGGTTAGAAATCCAAGGTCAGGGGGTCAGCTGGGTTGGTGTCTTCTGAGATGTCTCTCCTTGGCTTACAGACAACTGCCTTTTCTCTCTGTCTTTCTGTGGTCTTGTCTCTATATAACTGATTTTGTAGACACATCCACATGCATGCATAGGTAGGTGTGTACAATAATATCTACAATGGGAGAGAATCACTAGCACATTTTTCTTAATAAACAAGGTGCTACTGTTAAATTTCTTGAATATTTGCAAAATCTCAGACTTGCTTCCCTCTTTTCTTTCCTCCCGTCACTCTGTTTATATCTGCATATACTATGATTGCTTGCTTCAAATAAATTATTTGACATGCACGTGTTCATTTAGGTTAGAGGATTTGTACAAATACTGCTCAAAAATGATGATGGGTACGATTGGATTATTATACATGTGGGATGTAACTATTTAGTATTTCCAAAATTTACTCTTTCCTTTTCACACTGGAGAGCCAGTGAAGGCTTTAATGAGGGCTGGGCAAACGCAGTGCAGAGGTTCTTGAAGAGTGGTCTGTGGGGCCCTGGAGGGGGTGTGTGTGCAGTTATTCCCAAGATCTTTGCAGGGTGTTTGGAAGTCACATTTTTTTCAGACAACTTGCCTTTTTTTGTCCATTGACGGTTTTACGGGTGGGCGTAAGAACAATGGCGTATCAAGGCAAAGGCACCCAGCTGGACTGATGATCATGGAAACATCTACACCCTATATTTGCAGTGAACAGAAAACAAAGGCCAGTGTTATTTAAGAATGTCTGCATAAAACAGGGATAATTGCTAATTTTGTTAAATCTCAATTTTGACTTGTTAAACATACTTTTGCATGACTAAATGGGAAATGCACCAAAAGCATCACTGCTACATGCCTACATATGTATAATTCCTTCATAGGAAAGCACTTGTGTGTTGGAGCTGGAGCTGTCAGCTGGAATTCTCACTTTTTTTTTTTTTTTTTTTTTTCACGAAACACAAAGAACTTTTTACTCCAAAGAGTCAACTGATAGATAAACTCTGGATACTGAGATTTGGATATTTGGGAGATAATTTGTGTGTGTGTGTGTGTGTGTGTGAAAATGAACAAGATGGGCCTGTCACTTCAAGGGAAACAAGGGACAGTATTTGAAATTAATGATAAAATGTAAGGTGTTTTTTTTTTTTTTTTTTTGGTTTTTAAATTTTTTATTTATTTTTATTTTTTATTTTTTTAAATTAACATATAATGTATTATTTGTTTCAGGGGTGCAGGTCTGTGATTCATCAGTCTTACACATTTCAAGCAAAAACCCACACTTCTTATTATGACCTGACACCTGCTCAGTATTTAAAGACTTAACTGATGTGATTAGAGGTGATATTAACAATGTAGTTGTTGGGGTACCTGGGTGGCTCAGTCAGTTAAGCATCTGCCTTCGGCTCAGGTCATGACCCCAGGGCCTTGGGATTGAGCCCCACATCGGGCTCCGCACCAAGGAGGGAATCTGCTTGAAGATTCTCTCTCCCTCTCCCTCGGCCTCTCCCCTGACTCTCTCTTTCTCTCTCTCTCTTTCAAATAAATTATTCTTAAAAAAATGTAGTTGTTGATATTGAATAATAAAATATATCAATATTGTGAACATGTGTGTAACTCAATAAGCCAGTATTTTCCTTTTTAAAATAAATTTTTTTAAATAAAATTTTGAGAGTGTGTGTGTGGATGGATTTTCTTCATATGTCTCAGCCAAAACAATATATCATGACAGATTGAAGGCAGAATCAGATAGGAGAATTCAGCTGTCTTCTGCCAAACATCAAAGAAACTTATAAAATTATAAAACAATGCCACTCTCCTCACTAAATTATTTTTAGGGGGATATAGTCATTTTTCATAAAAATATGCTATTTATATTAACATATTTGGTGCATTAATGTTATTTGAAAATGAATAAATAAATATATCCTAAAATCCTCAGGGCTAATTGTTTAAAATAACATTTAACCCACATAAACAAAGGCTCTTTGGGACTCTCAATTATATTTAAAGGCATTCAATGTCTCGCTGCCAGTATGTTTAAGAATCCCTCTACTGTGGCTCTGGTCTGGGCACTTTGATGCTTTCATTGTCCCAATGCTGTGCCATTCAGAAACGGTCATCTCGGCGTGACTTCCTCCCCGAAATCTCAGACTGTCTGTTTGCAGAGAGCTTTCAGTCTCTCTATTAACAATGACAAGAGAAGTAAAAATCCAGTCTGCTAGTTTTTTACCTCAACTGTTCTATTGAACCAATTACACTATTTTATACATTTTTGTTTTATATATATTATCTCATGTATTCACCACATTTGCCTACTCTGTTTCAACTACATTATGCTAAGCGCTCAGGACAGAAGATTAGGGGAAGATCAGGGGTGCCTGGGTGGCTCAGTCAGTTAAGCGTCTGACTTCAGCTCAGGTCATTATCCCAGGGTCCTGGGATTGAGCCCCACATCGTGATCTCTGCTTAGTGGGGAGCCTGCTTCTCCCTCTGCCTCTGCCTGCTGCTCCCCCAGCTTGTGCTCTCAATTTCTCTCTGACAGATAAATAAATAAAATATTTAAAAAAAATGGTAAGTAAGGCAGATACTGTTCATAAGATCTTTACATCTAATGGGGGAAGAAGGAAAATAAATTAATAGTTGGCATGCAGAATGATTCACACTATGAGAAATGGTGGAGGATGTTGGAGGCACAGGGGAGTGGAAGCCATACCAGACTGTAGTGATCAGAGAGAAAGCTTTTCAAAGGTAGTAATGCCAGTCATGAGTCTTTAAGGGCAATTAGAAGTTGTCTGGTGGGAGCTTGCTGCTTCGTATGTCTGGAAGTTGAGGCTGACTGTCAACCTAAAACTTAGGTGGGTTTTTTGGTTGTGTGTGTGTGTGTTTTTTTCTTTTGTTTTTTGGTTTTTGGTTTTTTGGGTTTTTGGGGTTTTTTTTGAGAGAAAGAGGAAGAGAGAGAGAACCGGGGGCAAGGGATAGTGGCAGAAGGAGAGAGAAAATCCAAAGGAATCCCAAGCAAGCTCCAAGCCCAGTACAGACCCCAACATAGGGCTTGATCTCACAACCCTGAGATCATGACCTGAGCTGAAACCAAGCTGGACGCTTACTGCCACCCAGGCGCCCTTTAGGTGGGACTTTGGGCAGAACTCCTTAATGCAGCCTCTCTGTGTGACCTGCGCCTCCTCACAGGATGGTGGCTGGGTTGTAGGGTGAGTGTCCTGAGAGAGAGAAAGTCAGAGGGACACTGTATGCCCTTTTATGACCAGCCTTGTGCATTACACAGCATTACTTTCTTTCAAGTTCTCTATTTTTGAGGCCGTCAAAGGCCTCAAAATACACTCTACTTCTTCCTGGTGGAATGGCAAGATTCTGAACTGGCAGGATTGCCGTGGACATTTTTTGAAAATACGGTCTCTTGATGCACACAGTTCACACCCCTCTTACATGTGAAATAGACCTATGCCCTCCTTGAGATTCCTCAGACCTTATCTCCTCAGGGCATCAGGTTCAGGTTTATGGTCCCAGACCCTATAATCTAAATGATGTCCAAGGGCATGATGCCCCTCAGTTGTACTTCCTTGAATACAATCCTCTGGTATAGATTTTCTTAATCTGAAGACCAGTGAATGAAGGAGACGAGTTCTCTGCTCCCCACGCCCTCAACAACAATGGCGAGAAAAACCATAGGGTCAATTCTGTAGACAGTTCCATTAAAAAAGGAAGAAAATGAAAGACACTCTAGATCAATTCTGAAATCCATTTGGGCACATTTATGATTTCCCTCACTAGGGGCTTAGTCATCTACCCAAGAAACGGCGCCTTATGGCTCTTGGCTCTGTCCTCTGAGTAATCTTCCTTTTCAATGAGAATTGTCCCATGTTTGCTGCTGAGTGGTTACCTGCACATAATATTCCTAGCTCAAAAGTCTTCTTTTAAGTTTTTTTTTTTTTTGCAATATGGAGAGAGAACCTGGTGCGGATGGCAGGAGGGGCGGAGTGGTGACTTGGTAGAAGATGACACAAGAGAAAGAGACTATGGCAGGTTCATCTGCTGAACTAGAGTCTTAGCCAATCAGTGCAAATCAGAAATGTCAGTTTCTGCTACTTACTCTCTTTTGCTAGAATGTTCCTGGAAGTATTCTTACTGTTTTAAAATATGTATTGCTGAGGTCAGAGAAGGTATGTTTGTAGTCAACCATAATTATAAATTTAATCTTGGTTAAATTTTGATTGCAAGATGCTATCACATGCGTGCTCTCTTAGTGTCCTAAGTGTCCTGTGTGCACAGAGGATTTTCTGGTTAATTGCTTTATACCCATCTCATGTGTATATTTCATATCCCAGGTTGTGAAGTACTGTTTCTGTCCAAGAATTTCAATGCTTGGATTCTAATACAGCTTCTAGGAGAGTATTAGTTCCGTTCCTAGACTGTAATAAGAGAAATAAGGCTAACAAGTCACTTTAGGTGACTGAAAATCCATAAAAGTTCCTCTCCTATTTTAAGTTTCCCTGGATGGATAGATTTGAGTTTGCAAATATTCATGACTATCTATTTATTGGTTTTTAATATCAATAACTCGATCTGGTTCAGAAAAGTTAGTTTTCTTAAAAACACATTATTTTCTAAGATCTTTAAATCGCAAGCATATTATTACCTTCGAGAGTCCTTCTGTTAATAACTAGCCAGTATTTTCAGTCAAAATGTTGAGCAAAAGAGATCAAGCTGAAAACTACCATGTATTTTATTGCCCCGAATTAATCACTCCATGTAAAAGCTCTAGGGTACGAATAAGGCTTTACTGCTGCAACAGATAACATCACCTAAGGTCCACAAGAGTGTGAATTCAGAAGAGAAAAATTAGGGGAGATGAAAGGACATTCGAGACAAATGTAGCTTCCATTCAGTTTGACTTAACCAATATTTTTGCCTAACATTTGCCTATTTGTTGGACTCACTAGAGGGAAATATAATTGAATAGGATGTGGTCCTTGCCTTTCAGTTATAAGCTGTTGTGTGGGTATGGGGTATGTGTTGCAATTCTGTGTAATTAAGGCAGTAATCATGTATGCTACAGTTGATGACAAATAAGGTATGCAAACTGGGCAGTCTTTCCATGCCATGGAAGAGGTGAGAAGAAAAGGTAGGAGGATAGAAAAACATATGATGTCTTCTGGAAAGGCTGAATACCTTATTTTATTGAAATGGAGAAATAGGAAGGAATGACTTAGTATGGTGGATTGTACATAGATCCTACAAGACCTGGAATGCTAAAGAAACGTCCTTTTTAAATTTTTTATTTGTTTGTTTATTTATTTAATTAATTTATTTATTTTGTGTGTGTGTGGGATCAGGGATATTATTGAAAATTTTTGGGAAGCTGTGTTGCATAATTAGATGGTGGTTTTTAAGAAATACATATCTGATAGCTCTGTGAGTGATGGTTTAGAATAGAATTGATAACATGGGGTTAAGTTTTCTACCATCGGAGAATTAATCTGATTCCGTTTTTTAGAATGCCAAGAAGACTGCTCTGTGCATAGTTTTGGTGAGCTTTGATAAATTTATTTTGAATGAATAATGGAGAAAAAGGCTAAGCTCTATTTAGCAGTTTTATTTCAATATCTGTTTACTTATGAGTGTAATTCTACCAAAACATCCTAACAAAGTCAAAGGACAACTTCCCGAAATATCCACAGCTGATATGATGAACAGAGGGTCAGTACCTTTACTATTAGTTTAAGAGACAGTGTGGTGTCCTGGCTAAGAAGATTTTGTAGCGAAGCTGGCCTTGAGATCTTATAGGTTCCCTATCCCTTTGTTTTCTTATCCATGAAGTGGGATATTACCTGCTCACAGAATTGTCGCAAGGTTTTAAATGAATTAATGTATACAAAGTGCTTACATCGCTATTGTTTTTATTAACAGTTACTATTGTTTATATCAGGTGAGTATGGATGAGAAGCATTGTTTTTTACTTCCTAAGTCTGTAGACCAAGAAAAGTCACCCTCAGGACCCAGTGTAGAAATGGCCGTGTATCACCTGTGACCTTGGACCATGCTTAGCATTTTATTAGGAAAACTAATAATGAAGAAAAATGTGTTCACGGAAATCATGAAGTGGAAAGTAATAATCCTAATCAATTTGCATAAAGAGAAATGTACATGGTTACTGAACATATAAAATATTCGATGTATATATCAAATATATAAAATATTCGATTTTACTATTCACAGAAATAGCCATGAGCTACTGTGTCATTAAAATTAAGAAAATAAAAATTAAAATAAATAATTTAAAAAATTAAAAAAGAAAAGAAAAAGTGAAACCAGTATTTGGCTAGAATTTGAGAAGTTAAAGCTTGGTTTCTCTTTTAAGCCCAATCCTGATGGGAATGTAAACATACACTTTCTCCAGAGACAACTGGGAAATGGAAATTTGGACTATTTGAAAATATATTATCAAAAACCTTAGGACATGAATAAGCTTTGTAGTATCGAACATTATATAACCATTAAATCTTAGAAAAGGAGAACTCTTTATTTGATATTGCTAACAGGAAAGAGTCAATTTACGAAAAATAGTAGGTCTAATATGAGTCAATTATAATAAAAGATAATATGAATGTTTGTGCCCAGAAAAAGCATAGAGAGATTTATAGTGGCTATTATCGGGAAGGGAAATGTTGTATTTAGGTTTTTTTAAATTTCCTTTGCTCATCTACCAAATAATTCTTCTCTGTTCAGTGTATAAGCCATATCAACTTTCAGAGGCTGTTGCTGTGGTCTACACCTGGGGTTATAAACTTTCTCTATAAAGGGCCAGACAGTAAATATTTTAGGGTTCTCGTATCACACAGTGCCTAGCATGACTGCTCAAGTCTGACTTTGTATTGCAAAGGCAGTCACAGGCAATCTGGTAACACTTTATTTACAAAGACAGGTAGTGGGTGGGTTTGGCCCAGCGGCCCTAGTTTGCCAAGCCTTGGTTCAGACAAGGGAAGACTGACTTGACTTTGAAAGTGACACTTTGGTCAGGAAGGTGGGAATAGGCCCATGTCCACAGACAATGCCCAGGTGCCGTTTGTAGGCCTTGGAGACAGTCTGTAATGCAGAAGGAAAGGAGAGAGTGAATCCTGCCTCTTAAGTTTCCATTTCCGGCAGCACTGAAGGATGCAGAGCAGCTGTCTGTCAACACAGAGCACTCACGAGAAAGGGCAGATCTGTGACCCACGGGAGAGAATCAGTTTATGACTTGAGTGGCGTGCTCGGTGGGCGGAAAGGCATGTATGTACGTAGGCCTGGTGCTGGGGGATGTAGCGAGGTGTGGAGCTGTGGATTTAGATGTGTCAGTGCAGAAGTGATAATTTGATAATGGACACCATGGGGACTGACGAGATTTGGCCATTTAAAAAAATCAGTGTGACTTGTAGGAGCTTGAAAAAGCCCATATTCCAGCTCTGAAGATGCTCCAAAGGATATAGGATGATTAGGATCCTTCACCATAGCCTACCCTCTCTCTCCTCCCTCTGGCAGTGGGAAAGATAGCTCTGGAAACAGAACTGATGTCCTCCCCCCCCCCCACCCCGCCCCGGTGCAGGGCCAGCGTCCTTCTGTATTTCATCAGCAGAGAATGCAGAAGTGGGAATCCTGCTTTCTCAGTCCACAAAAGCAAAGGGCTGCATCCACATCTCATGTCAAAGCTGCCTATTTTTAGGATTTTGTCCTAGGAAGCCAACCTACTGCTGGGTGATAGAAGCAGACAGAATTTCAGCAGATCCATTATAGTGTATCTTGCCCTGTTAAGGAATTAATTAAAGATGGTGTTTTTGTTTTTCTCCACACACATGCCAAAAAAACAAAAAAAAAGTATGCAGTTTAAGTATCTTCTGAATTTCACCCAGGTGGTTGAAAAGAAATGGTTGTCCTATTTGGTAGTATAGTGGTTTAAAAAACGAAACACAGAACAAACAAACAAATAACGGCAACAACAAATAGAAATTTTTAAGAGAATAAAAAAAAAACCCGGGTAGAATTTAGGAAAAACATTGTAATTGTCTTCTCGATAGCACAATAATATTATCATGATTATTATTGAGAGATAGGGTCATTTACATCGATCATTTTTGATGCTGAGTTTCAATGTTTCCATAGGAAAATTATCCTGATACTTTGGCATCAGTGAAAAAAATAGGAAATGGGAAAGAGATTGAGGGCAACTTTTTAATAATATGGATTTTTTCCCCCTTCCACATAGTGCGAAAGTTACAGTGATTGCCAGAAGTTCTAAAACGGTCAGACCACTTTCAGAAATTCAGTCACCTCTTAAACACTTAGAGGCTGAAATGAGTGAAACCCATTTTCAGAAGAGTTTCCAAGGAAGTAGAAAGTTTCCACACCCTACATCTTGTACTAAAAGAAATGGAAACTGGGCTCTGTCTGCCAAAAAGTCTGAATTATTGTGTCACAGGCTGTTGAACATTATAATCAGCAATAAAAATGTGAACATGCTTGATGCTATATTAAAATGCACTTTGAAAAGTTTACCCTAATAATATTTTTGGATTTCTTTTATTTCTTTTTTTTTTCTTTTTTCTTTTTTTTTTTCGCAATGCTAACAGTGTTTCCACATTCCCGATAACAATAAGAAAAACAAGATGATGCAGGGAGGGTGGGAAATGAAATGGAAATAAATAGAGAGCTTCAGAATCAGTGTACTGAATAATGCTTTTTTTTTTTTTTTCCTCAAAAATCACTTGGAAAAATCCTCATGTCTATCTGATGGGTCCAAGATGGGGTAGAAATTTTTGTCTTTTTTTCCCTGATTATGAACACAATACATGCTCATATAAAAATGTAAATGATTTAGAGGACTGTGAAAAGTAAAAGATTATTCCTAGATTTCTCAGAGATAACCATTGTTAATATTTCCAGATATAACTGCAGGCATCTGACTTCATGCACCTGTGTATAAGTACATAATATATGTGTAATATTGCATATGCATAATTTTACATAAATGGGTGGGTTTTGTTTACTCAGCTTTTTTCATTCAGCACTGTCTGGTGGATATTTGTCCGAGTCAGTAAATATGGGTTTACTACTTGATTCTGGGTTTTATTCTTTTATGTAGGATTCTGTTACATGGACGTCACACAATTTACTTAGTCTGTTGGTCATTTTTGATTGATTCCAGTTCTTTGCTATTTGAATAGTCCTAGGATAGCTATACTAATGGTTGGATTGTCTTCTTAGCATAAATTCCTAGGATCCAAATTCCTATGTTTATTCAACAAACAATTATAGAGTGCCTATATTATGGTGGAGATTGACTTAAGCCCAGGGAATTACATTTTCAGGAGCAAGAAACAGATCAGAAATAAACAAACACATGAATAGCTGATTCAGATTATAAGTGTTACAGCAAAAATAATTCAGGGTGATACTCTCAAGAACATTGGTGGTCCAACTGAGATGGAACGGGCAGGAAGACATCAATGATGAGGAAGTATTTGAGCCAACATCTAAATGCCAGAATGTGTCCTGGTATATACAGATCTGGAGCAGAGCATTACGAGCAGAAGGAAAACAAGTGCAAAGTTCTTAAGGTAGGAAAGATGTTGGCATGTTCAAGGAATAGAAATAAAGCCAGAATGTCTGGGACTCTATGGGGTCATGGAGGGCGACAGGTGATATAAGACAGGGATACGTGTCAGGGCCAGTCGTGGGAGACAGTACAGGCAATACAGAGTGTTAAGACTAAAATTTTAATGTGTTGGGAAGCCTTTGGAAGGTTTTATGCAAAAAGAAAAGAAAAAGTAGGATTCTGAGTTTCAAAAGATCACCCTGATTGCTATATGGGCTGTGGGGGTGATGTTGGGGCAAAAGTGAGAAAGGAGAGATATTCCATCAGTAAATTTCAGTAATCTAAGGAAAAGTCAGGGCAAGAAGTAGTTTTCTGGGGGTGAGGATTATAGGTAAAGAATTCTGTTTGATGGTGCCTAGGTGCCCTCAGTTAAGCATCTGTCTTCAGCTCAGGTCATGATCCTAGGGTCCTGGGATGGAGCCCTGCATCTGGCTCCCAGCAGGGATCCTGTTTCTCCCTCTCCCTCTGCCTGCCACTTCACCTGTTTCTGCTCTTTTGCCCTCTCTCTCTCTCTCTCTCTTTTTCTCTTTGTCAAATAAATAAATAAAATCTTTAAAAAATTCTGTTTAAATCATGTTCTGCTTGAAGTTCTTAGACATAATTGTAGATACACATTAAGCAGCTGGATATCTGAATTTGGAGCTTAGAAAAAACTGTAAGTGCTAGAGAAATAAATTTGGAAATTAGCATATGGACAGTATTAAAGGCTTGGAACTGGAGCTATAACTTAAGGAGAAAATATAGAAAGAAAAGTTAGAAGGCTTAGTATTAATCCCTGGAACACTCAGATACTTAAAGATGAAGCAGAGGCAGGGGAAGCCAACAGAGGAGGCCAAACAACCGTCAGTGGAGGCAGGAGGAAAATCACGGAAGGCCCAGGAAGAGATAGAATTTTAATCACCAAAGGGCAGTAAACTGTGTTGAATCCTGCTGTGGTCTAAGTCAAATGAAGACAGCAAAGTGACCACTGGATTTGGCAACACCTTAGGGAGTGCAGTCTGGGTAGAGGGGTGGAAACAGAAGTCTGGTCCAAGTGGGCTGAGGAGGGAATGGCTTACAAGGAACTGAAGACCATAATGGACAATTCTTTCAGGAATTTAATTTTGAAGGGGAGAGAAAATGTGGCAGTGGATAGATGTAGAATTAAAGATAAAGAAACTTTTTTTTAGGTATTTATTTATTTACTTATTTGAGAGAGAGAGAGAGAGAGAGAGAGAGAGTGACATAGGGGCAGAGGAAGAAGGCATGGGAGATAGAGAATCTTAAGCAGGCTTCATACCCAGCATGGAGCCTGATGCTGGGCTCAATCTCATGACCCTGAGATCATGACCCAAGT
This sequence comes from Lontra canadensis, assembly GCF_010015895.1. NCBI lineage: Eukaryota > Metazoa > Chordata > Mammalia > Carnivora > Mustelidae > Lontra > Lontra canadensis. The sequence continues at coordinate 10,275,789 of NW_022631035.1, read as the reverse complement.
TGAAATCAAGAGCCAGACGCTTAACCCACTGAGCCACCCAGGCACCCATTGACAAAGAAACTTTTAAACATGGAATGTCTTCAGTGTGCTTAAATTGGAATGACCCTGTAGAGAGGGGAAAAAAAAAATGATAATGGAAGAGAAATAGGTTAAAATCAAGGACCTTCATTCTTGATTTGGCAAGAGAAGATGGGATCCAGGAAACTGGGGGCAAGGTATGCCTTAGGAGACCTCCATTATGCCAAGAAGTATGGCGGACAATGTGCATGCAGACCTGCATGGGTAGGCCATTAGACTTATGGTGGTTCTTTAAGGGAGTCCTCAAAATAATGTTTACTCAGTCAAGAATGTAGGAAGATAGGTAAGGAGTTGAGAATATGGTGAGAGGAGAAAGTGGGGGCACTTAGAGAAAATATGAAACAGCTGTTTCAGAAAACCCTAGGCATGTTTAGAAAGATTGCCAATCAGTATTTACTGCTGGTATACAATGTGGTTATTAATTTAAATGAAGCTTAGAAACAGGGTTATATGTATTTTTTCCTCCAACACTGTGTAGCTGCATGAGTGCAGGTATGGGATTTAAAAAAAAAAAAAAAAAGATGAGTATGATGGCAGAGGGATATAGAAACAAGGGGCTGAAGGTATTTGTAAAGATGATAGAAATGACAGACCATGGAATCTAAGCTGGATAAGGTGGGAGTTGAGGAGATAAGAGTGTTATAGGCCAAACTATATCTCCTCCAAATACCCCATACCTCTGAATGTGGCTGTATTTGGAGTTAAGTCTTTAAAAAAGGAATTGAGTTAAAATGAGGTCATTAGAATGAACCCAAATCCAAAAGGACTAGTGTTCTTATAAGAAGAGATTAGGACAAGGACACATACACAGAGAAAACCCCATAAAGACTGAGGGAGAAGACAACCATCTCTAAGCCAAGGAGAGAGCCTTCAGGAGAAACCCACCCTGCCAAGACTTGATCTAGGACTTCTAGCCAATAGAACTGTGAGAAAACGAAATCCTGTTGTTTCTGTCACCCATTGGTATTCTGTGGTATTTTGTCATGGTAGCACTAGCAAACTAATACAGAAAGGTATCATGAATATATTAAAAAAGAAGGTGGGCCAGCAAATTATATGTTCAGCTGACCACACAGAATAGTTGGCATAAGAAGATGAACACAAGTGAACTTGGAAAATAAGAAGTGATGGTCAGGGAGCAGGATGCTTCAAAGCAAGATTCTGAAGGTGGTGAGGTCCCTGGTAAGGACCAAACCAAGGGTGAGCCTCTGTAAGTGCTACTGTGGAGCTGAGGAAAAGATTATTGGAAGAAAGGAGAGAAGACTGAGAGGACAGGGCCTTTGGTGAGTCATTTATGTGGATGTTGAAATCACCCATAGGGGGACGGGAGCAGGAATAAAGAGTGAAATAGTGAATTAAATGAATAAAATACCACCACCACTCCCCCTAAATGAGAGAAAGAACAGCCAGGATTTGCTAGATGATGGTAAGGACAAAAGTAGGCATAGGTATGTTCTGGTAGCACTCAACTCAAGGAAGCATTCCAAGGAAGAAGGAGGGGAAAGAGTTTAGAAGAGACAATGGTGATGAGGAAAGAGAACATGGTCACTTCACCGCTAGGCCCTGACTATTGGGGTCTGAGCAAAAATCAGCCTTTAGTGTGAAGGTTGCCAAGGAGGCAGGGTCTATGGGGGCCCTCCCGGTTCATGGAGAAGGCGGTGAAGGAACATATCCAAATCAGAGTTGAGGATGTAGAAGGGTTTGCTTATTCTGGGCCGTGAGTTCTCTGTGGGGAGGGCAGAGTGATACTGAAGAAGATTATGAGAGTGACTAATTTAGGAGCCTTGTCTTTGGCCTTGAATGCTGCTGATTCAAAGAGTGTATATGGATTGATACAGGACCCACGGCTCACTGGGGAGAAATCCCAGATGGCCATATATGATCCAGACACAAAGGAGATCATTCTCTGGGAACAGCCAGCCTGGTGGACTGGATAAAGCCCCTGTAGAGTCTGTCTACCCTGAGAAGGGGGATTGTCTCCACCTATAAATGCCGAGTTGGACACCCTGATATACAAGCTATGTGAGACTGGCTTCATGATGACAGGGACTTTTACCTGCTGAATGGACCCCTTACCAGGTCATAGTGAATGCTGTGGGTAAAGGGCTCCTTCCACATAGCACCCCATAAAATCTGATTGTCATAGAACTGAAGAATACTCAGGAAGCTTCATCTAATTTGCTATCTCAGCTCCCTGTGCTGGGTTTTACAGATGCTAATAAAAACTTAAGGTTTATTAACAAGAGAATGAGAAGAGGTGAGGGAAGCCTCAAGGGACTCTTCCCAATAAGATGAAGATTTTTTATTTTATCTATTTTTATTCATTTGTAAGATCTTATTTATTTATTTAAGAGAGAACATGAGTGTGGGAGAGGCACAGAGGGAGAAAGAATCTCAAGCAGACTCTGTCCTGAGTTCAGAGCCTGCCACGGAGCTTGATCCCAGGACCCTGAGATTGGGACCTGAGCTAAAATCAAGAGTCAGACGCTGGATCGAATGAGCTACCTAGGCACCCAAGATGGAAATTTTTAAATGGTTATTAGGAAAAAAAATATATATATAAGGTGTATATTGATAGGAGGGAAACAAAGGGGAAAGAGAAAGGGGAGTTAGGGGACTCCTCCCATTTGAATAGACATTCTTAGATGGTGGTTGGGAAATGGGATGGATGAAATGGACATTGATGAAGTTAGAACAGAGGTTTTAATATAGCACTGCCCAAGGTTGGGGGAGCTGAAGCAACCCCCTACTAGTTCCCCCAACCAATCTGCTCCCTTTATCCCAATTTGGAGAAATTAGGAAAGCTGGAAGACAGATTACCATGGGGTGTCTGAGCATGCCTTGCTTGGGGCAGTGGTTGGGCAGATTAACCATGTTAAAGATGGATGAAAGGACAAAGCTCCCTGGTCTTGACCCCTTATCAGGGACTCAAAGCCTTTGGCACAAGGGTGGGTAAAATGGTCTGGGAGTGGAGAAAACAGGTCTCCAGGACTCCTTGACACAGAAGTTCCACAAACAGTTGTACCAGAACTCACTGGTGGAGCCCTGACTCATGCTACGATGATATGGAGAGAGTGTCAGAACATTAATGGTTGATGGGATTGTGAAAGTTGGAATGTTTAAGCAGAGAATTATTTGAAGTTGTATCAACTTGTCCTGAATGTTTTGTGGGAATAGATATGATGTCTGGCCAGGGAATACTTCTCCTACCCTCCCTCCTGTTGTCCAACCAGAACCTGTTGATGGAGACCAATGGGGGCCACAGTGAGGGATGTGAGGAATTTGTTCATTATTTACGGTTGATAGAATTAAGGCTGAAGTTTGTGGGAGAGTTGGCATGAGTGAACAAGCTTTATGTAAAGTGGTTGTGTCTCTTTTACCTGACTGTATTATGGGAATGGACACTCTGTCTGATGTGGAAACCTCTCTCTTGCCAGTAGTATCAAACAGAAAGCATGGAAAGCCACCCGTTGAGGTATTGTCAATGGGGCACACTAAATGGGAATCAGTAAGATGGTCTGAGCCCACACAGTGGGAACAGAGACTGGGCTGCTGGTAGGCACAAATTCTCTGGGTGATGGTCCCCTCTAGACTGGGGTCCCAAGTGCAAGAGCTTCTGTCCCTGTGGAGTTGGAGTGCATTATCCTCCCAGTGTGAATGCATTTGCTTACCTGGAAGCTCTCCCAAACCAACCTTGGAGATTTTTGTGGGGGCTTCCTTAGGTAGGCATGACCAATCATGAACTCCATTTTTAAAATTTGTAAGTTTTCATTTTAATCCCAGTTCATTAACATACAGTGTTGTATTAGTTTCAGGTGTATAATATAGTGACTCGACATTTCCGTGTTTCAGCCTGTGCTCATCACAACACCTGCCCTTCTTCATCCCCACTATCCATTGAACCCATCCCCCCATCCCCCTCCCCTCTGGTAACCATCAATTTGTTTTCTATAATTAAGAGTTCATTTCTTGATTTCTCTCTCTCTCTCTCTCTTATTTTTTCCCCCTTATTCATTTGTTTCATAAATTCCACCTACGAGTGAAATCATATAATATACCACATCTTCTTTTTCCATTCATCAGTCAATGGATACTTGGGCTGCTTCCATACCTTGGCTATTACAAATAATACTGCTATGAACGTAGGGGGACATATATCCCCTTAATGTTCTCTTGTTCTTTGGTTACTCAGTGGTGCAGTTGCTGGATCATAACATAATTGTATTTTTAACTTTTTGAGGAGCCTCCATACTGTTCTCCACAGAGTCTGCACTAGCTTGCATTCCCACCAACAGTGCATGAGTTTTCTTTCTTTTCCATAACTTCCCCAACACCTGTTGTTTCTTGTGTTGTTCATTTTAGCCATTCGGACAGGTGTGAGGTGATATCATATTGTAGTTTTGATTTGCATGTTCCTGATGATGAGTGATGGTGAGCATCTTTTCATGGACCTGTTGGCTATCAAGATCAACGTTTTACAGCTGGTGATGTCCAACAGGGAGCAGAGAGAGAGAGCTCCCTCAGAGGACTTGTTTGGTAGAGAATTGGAATGGACAATTAAAACATTGGTTTTCTAAAAGAGGGGGTGGTAAAAGCACAAGGAGCTGGCTTACACACCTACATGAGTGTGTGCTCACACTCAACATGAATATGAAGGGAGGCCAAAGGAGTGTCACCCCAACCAGTAAGACCTGGGGAAGGACCTGGGGAAGGCTGGTGGGGGAGGGAGTTACTGAAATCTTCCTCACATCACCTCAACTTTTGTTTCTCCCCCTTTGCTTGATGCGGTGGTCACAGGGCCAGGGCTGCAATCACAAGGGTCAGAACAGGGATGAATCCTAGCCAGAAACTGTGTTTTGAAGCTTTATGCCACAATTCCTTAGGGCCTGATGGGACAAGATGTGCCTTCACCCATCTGCCAGATTGGGATCAACAGTGAATTCAGCCACATTGCCTGATAGTAAAAATAGCCCTCTAGTTAGCCCATGTGAGCAGGAGTAGACAGAGGGGGAGGAACTTGCTGGAATGGTATTGCTGCCTGCCTTCTCGACCAGCACAGAGGCTGAACCTAATGTCCCTTCCAATGGTGGAAAAGTTTTGGTATAAATGGAGAAAAGAGAACATTGTATCTGAGGGTAAGGGAATGAAGAAACGGGTTATGCAATGTGAGAGGGGACGCCAAGATTACATTAACACCTCAAAAGAGGCTCAGAGTAAGAGATGAATGTTTCTTAGCTCAGTTCTAACAGATCTCCGAAAAGGTGAAGCCCCTATTGCTGAAATTACTCCTGCTTTTGGAACCTGATACAATCTATGAAAGCCTGTGAACCTGAGTGGCCTCACCCTGGGAAACATGTCCTAAGATACAGATATAATAGTTATTAATGACTGAATGGGATTCTAGTGATGTACCAATATCTTTTGACTTTTATGATTGTTTTGCTCGAAGAGACCCACGTTCAAAGACCAGCAGGTGATACTGTAATTTATAGTAAGAAATAGAGATTTGATCTTTATCCCATTTCTAGCACAGAGCTCTTAAAACCCTTGGAATTCCCTAGGTGTTAAAAGTCACATGGGTATCTTTTGTTATGTTAACAAGTGACCTTTGGACTGCACTGAAAGAGGGGTGGTGGTTGTCTGGAGACCCAGCCAGGTGATAAGAGGGTTTTGAAACTTCCAGTCCCTCTGGGGAGTGGCTAGAGGCTATAGGTTGAATCAATAGCCAATGGTCAATGATTTAATCAGTTGTGCCTCTGTAAGGAAGCCTCAAAACCCTGAAAGAAATGGTTTCAGAGAGTTTCTAAGTTGGTGACCATTACAAGTGGCAACCTGGGCTTGCAAGGGGCATCTGAAATGGAAGGCCAGGGAGGTAGTCTTATAGGACTGAGCCCTTAACCTGGGGGATCTGAAGCCATCTCTGGGTCATTAGCGTCAGAATTAAGTTGAATTGTGAGATACCCTGCTGGAGTCCCAGAATTGCTTCTTGGTATGGGGCAGCCCACCGCCTTCCTCACCCCCACCGTGCACACACCCACACACTGGTACTGGTGACCAGAACCTTTGTGGGGGGTGGGGAGAAGAAGTAGGGCTGAAAAGGGAGATAATGGATTGAATGAAGCATGTGATGTTACAGATCTGGGCAGGGGGGGTCTCAGTTTGAAGGCTGTGTGTTGCAGGAGAAAGGAAGTAAAAAAAAAAATGGAGAGTCTGAAGAAGCAGGGGGTTGTAGTCTGATGGAGTGAAATACTGGAAATTAAAATTTCAGAAGTAAAGAAATTGGGTAGTGATTGCATATAGAATATCGTCTTGGATAGTAGATGGGAATGTCATAAATGAGGAGGACATCAGTACAGTTTGCAAGTGAAGCATTGATACCTTGAGGTATTAGTCAATTCTGACTGTGGTAGCCAACAACCTCAGTATTTCAAAGGTTTATAAAAATGAAAACCTCTTGGGGCACCTGGGTGGCTCAGTTGGTTGAGAATCCGACTCTTGATTTTGGCTCAGGTCATGCTCTCAAGGGTCATGAGATGGAGATCCACATAGGGCTCTGGGCTCAGTGGGGAGTCTGCTTACAATTCTTTCTCTCCCTCTGCTCCTTCTCTCCCCTTCCCCACTCATGCTCTCCAAATAAATAAGTAAGCAAGTAAATAAGTAAATAAATAAAATCTTAAAAAAATGAAAACCTCTTTTGCTCATGTCAGCATGAGGTTGGTTGTGATCTGGCTCTGCTGGGCTTGGCTACATGCCCAAGCTGACCAAGCAGCCCCTATTTAGGATATGCAGTTCTGATGGTGGAGGACAAAAGAAAAGCAGCATCAGACAAGGGAAGCATACTTACAGGTTCAGCCAAATGTGGTGTACCTCCCGTTCACTTACATTTGCACTGGCCAAAGAACGTGGCACGGCATCTCCCAAAATCAGTGGTGTAGGGAAAATATATTTTGCCTACAGCGAAACATGATCAACAAATAATACAATCTACCGCAGTTGATGGCATGGATATTGAAGTTGTCGCAAATGTTATGGGTTCTTATTAGGCGTGGATAGATGGTACAACGGTTGCAAAAGCCTAAAAAGATAATCATTGTAATAGCTAGAAATGTATAGCTGATATAAGGACCTATTCAGCCAGAGAGGCCTCACCTGGTTGAATTGCCATTTTGTTTATGCAGTAAAACTTAAATTGACCCCCCCCCCCCACCGGAACTTACTTAAAAACAAGTCCCGGAAACCAGTCCCAGGTAACAAAGCCCAAATACATGGGTGGGTCAGGCCAGGTGGAGACATCCGGTCAGTGAGGGGTTGTATACTGTCTCCCTAGCTACCAAGGAGTATGGGCCCCGCCCTTTGGGCACCTTTTGGGCACCAATTCTGACCAAGGTGATAGGCTAATTCAAATATCTACTAGGGTAAATTGTAATTCAGTTGGTCACCTAGCATGACTGTGTAGCTTTCTCTGTGTGTTACTATTTCATTAGCCACCTGTGTGTGGCCAGGCCCAACTGCATGGCGTTTGCCCTTAAAAGCTAGTCTGTGAAGCAGAGAGAGGTCGCCCTCTCTATAAGAGGGGCAGCCCTGACTGGTCTGTTTGATGGTCGGTTTGATTCTTGATGCTTGGCGTGAAATAAAGCGTTGCTTGAACTTCGCTTTGTATCAGTCTCTCTCCTTTAATCACGGACCCATTACTGGGGGACCTAACAGCTAATACCATCAAAAACTGTCAAAAAGATCACATGAGGGGCTCCTGGGTGGCTCAGTGGGTTAAGCATCTGCCTTCAGCTCAGTTCATGATCTCAGGGTCCTCTGAGATCAGTCCTCAGGCTCTCTGCTCAGCAGGGAGCCTGCTTCCCCCCTCTCTCTGCCTGCTGCTCTGCCTACTTGTGATCTCTTTCTCTGTCAAATAAATAAATAAAATCTTAGAAAGATCACTTTAGTATTAAAACTGAGGGGCATTGATCCAACTTTGGAATTTGCTTTGTATCGTCTTGTAAAACTATATCTTTCAACTAAAAACCAACTCCGTAGTTCAGCAAGTCAAAGTAAATGTAACAAACTAGATATAGATCTGTAAGAACTCATTGCAATTTACTTGTTTTCCCTTTTCGGCAATTTCTTTTTCAAAAACCATCACAATCCCACTACCTTTTCCTGTTGATAACTGTGCAGGAGTGAAATGCCAGTCTCTTGAGTGAGCTGGAAACTCTTCTTGTCTACAATCAAAAGCTTGGCTAACTTCTTGTATTTCTTTTTGTATTTGATTAGATGCTAAAGATATAGAGACATAATTTTCTTGGAAAGTCCAACTAGTCGCATGACTAAGCCTTAATTAAAACAAGGACCTGGTTCTGCTTCTGCTCTGTCGGGAGGAAGTACCCAAGGGATGTCCCCTGGTAAGCCTTTCTTCAGAACATACAGCTCCAGCTTGTCACCAAGGAGGGAGAAGTAAAAACATGAGCCCACTCCTACAATATAGTTCTCCCAAGGAAATCTCCAATGCTCTCTAGATTTACCAAAATCACAAGAGAGAGAGAACCTTATGATGTCTTATGCTCGACAATGATACACTTAGCCAACATTTATTGTGCTAAGTACCGGGCACTTTCTTTGTACCTAGGTCTTAAGTGGATCCTTGTAAATGACAACTCTGGAAAGTAAGATCCACTTTTTTTTTTTCCCAGATCCATTTTTTAATTGAGTAAACTCAAGCATGAAAAGGTGAAGTACAATTTACATATGCATTACATGTTTAAAAACCTGAATTAATTAATAAAATATACCGGTGGTTCCCAAACTGTGTGCTGAGACACTCTGGGGTACCAGAGCTAATACTTGGTGCTACCTTGGGATATTTTAATTTTTCTGGAAAAAACGTCTCTTAGATATTTAGGTCCCTGTATCCAAGTGATTTGGACCTAGCTACCCAAAAAATGGTATCGGTATTCAGTACTTCTTTTAGTCTGGTGGTATCATGAAAAAGTTCCTGAGACACTGAGAACAGTGTGCACTGAGGACGTTTGGAAACCTCTGTCCTATTCTGTCTTCAGACTTCTCCACCGTGGGCCACTGGCATCTTTTGCATCTGAATCATCAGCATTGTTGTTTCTAATTACTTTTTCCTATTAAAATTGTTAGCATTTTTTTTCATCTTTACTCTTTTGTCATTACTAGTAACATTATTGTCTTCAGTATTTGTCATCATATTTGGAAATAAGGTTGGCTTTAAAAAATGTATCAGGACGTTGGTTCTGCTTTGTTTGGCCCACGCTGGGTACCTGAATATTGAATAGGAAGGGTCAGCCTGACCCAGAAATTCACGTGTAAGAAATCTTAACTCAGGACTTGATATCAAGAGGAGAAAGAATGTATTGACATTAGCTAATCACATTATCTGTAATGAGAGCTGTAGGTGGTTTACTATTCAAGATTTTATTTGACAGGTGTTGTCAAGTTTCACAAGAAGCTTCTGGTATTAAAACTGGTCACCAGTCTGGGTCTTCAGTTCCTTCTCCCTAAAAATTTTCTGGGTGATAATTCTTACCAACTGTAGTTATACAAACAGCTCAATTCTGGACTGAAATTTTCTTCTGGATTTTTGGGATGCACTGTGATGATCCATTTCCTCTGTTCAATACCCATTCCTTGCCTCCGGGCACTCATTAGCCGCTGAAGCTTTCTTAATCTTGGCTTATCCACTTATTCAAGATTTATATTGAATTCCTAGTATTGATTAGCAATGTTCTTTGGAAGGTTATGCTTTCATCCCTCGTGCTTTGCCTTTGCCGGCTACCTCCTTTTCCTGCTGTAGAAAGCGACAGGGCAAAGCTCTGTTTTTCTGCTTTTCTCACCTGTTCACCGTGGACTTGCCTTTTCTCTGCAGTAATAATAAGTAGCCAGCTAAGAAAATGAGGGGTGTGTTTAAAACCTTTTGAGTTAAGATAAATCTATCTGCTTGGCACACGCCAATCATGTGGATTCCTCGTTTCTCAGCAACATGGCTTCGCTTATGTAAGCCATGACATATGAATCTCTACCTCCCAGTCTACTGGGTGGTAGTAGCTGGAGTCTTCCTGCCCAGGGACCTGCCTACTGGGCACTCCTGCTGGGTGACCTTGTTGACACATAGTGGGAGACTGAATGTTTATACGCCTTCAACACCCATTTGTTGCAACCCTAAGCCCTGTTGTTTGGAGACCTTTTGAAATTAAGTGGGGTTAGAGGTCATAAAGGTGAGGTCCCCATGATGGGATTAGTGACTTTATTTTTTTTTTTAAAGATTTTATTTATTTATTTGTCAGAGAGAGAGAGAGAGAGAGCGAGCACAAGTAGGGGGAGTGGCAGGTGGTGGGAGAAGCATGATACCCACTGAGCATGGAGACCGATTCGGGCTCCATCCCAGGACCCTGGGATCATGACCTGAGGCGAAGGCAGAGGCTTCATCCACGGAGTCACCCAGGTGCTCTGGGATTAGTGACTTTATAAGAAGAGGCACCAGAGTTTCCCCTCTGCCTCCCACCCTCCACCCCCTCCACATACGCACTCCACGTGAGGACCCAGCAAGAAAGCAGATATCTGCACGCCTGCAAAGAAAACCTTTAGCAGAACCTGACCATGCTGGCACCGTGCTCTTGACCTCTCAGCCTCCAGAACTGTGAGAAAAATAATTTCTGTCGTTAAGGCTCCCCAGTCTGTGATCTTTCCTAATGATAGGTCTAAGGGACCAAAGAAAGTAGGTACTCAGCATTTTGGATTGCTTGTTTGATGAATGGTCAGCATCTTAACGTCTTGTCCCCTAACCTCTTTTAACTCAGCCTGTCAACCTATGGGTACTACGAATTGAGTGAAATAATGTCATAAAGGTCTGTAGCAAAGCATCTACCTATTTTTACCTGAAATGAACAGACAGGCCCTCCAACTAATTTGTATTGGGCCGAAGAGGCTCTGTTACCAGTTGGCATCTTGAGCGTGAATTCACGATTGAAAGTAGACAAGTAGCGTAGACTTTTATTGCTCGGAAATCAGACCCACCTTTGCTGCCAGAGCATGAAACTGAGCTGGGAGTGAGGGTGTATCCCATCTGTCAAACTTGAGGAAAGGTTCAGACATTGCTTCAAATGCAGGAATATGCCTGAGCCGTGTTAATGACTTAATAACAAGAGCTGTAAACAGGGATAATTGTACTAAGCCTGGAAAGCTCAGCGTGCCGGCACGACAGAGGATTCATTGCATTTTATGCTGAAATGAATGTAATTTTAGTAATTTGGGGAAATGACTCTCTGAATTCCCGAAGTTTCCACTTTTATTTTTTATTTTTATTTTTATTTATTTTTTTAATTTGTTGAAGACTTTTCTGGAAGATGGGCTTGTTCATAGTTGCTTTGGTGAGTGGTCATTCAGAACTGCAGGCAAACCTTAGCACGCCAATAAGACGGCTTTTTCCATACCGAAGTGGGAAAATGAGCACCGTGCTTTATTTCTTGTCATTGCACTTGTGAATTGTAACAAATTTAGCATCCAAATATTTGTAAAACTTCCTATATGCTGGAGTGTATAAATGGATCTTTTATTCAGGTATATATGCATGGATATCATATATAATAAGGTTGACATGAGTGATAGGCCACTTTAACAAGCCATTCCACTGTACTTTTTATTTATTTTATTTTATTTTATTTTTATTGTTGGGGTGCCTGGGTGGCTCAGTGGATTAAAGCCTCTGCCTTCGGCTCAGGTCATGATCCTGGCGTCCTGGGATCGAGCCCCACATTGGGCTCCCTGCTCGGCGGGGAGCCTGCTTCCCCTGCCCACCGCCCACCCCCGCCTGCCTCTCTGCCTACTTGTGATCTCTGTCAAATAAATAAAATCTTCAAAAAAAATTTTTTTTTATTATTATGTTCAATTAGCCAACATAGAGGGCATCATTAATGTTTGATGTAGTGTAGTGATTCATCAGTTGCATGTAACACCCAGGGCTTATCACCACTATACCTTCTGACAGGTCTGTAGGAGTGTGGTACGAATGGGTGGGGCAGGAACAGAGACAGACACAAATAAAATAACCTGCTATTGATATTAGATAGTTTTCAATTATTTTTTGTTAGAAACCCGAAGCTCTCCAAAAATAGGGTGCTGTGAAGAATCAGACCTCTCATCTTACAAGAATCATCAAAAGAACAGCCCCATAAGGTAGAAGCATAACGCTAGTTTAGAAGAATGTAATTACAGAGGATTAAAAGGCCCCTACCAGTCCTGAGGATTGCTGTGAGTTCTTTTGTAACAACTGAGAAACATCTATGCGGTCAGATCAAATTCCTTGGTCACTCCAACATGGCCTTCTAGTTGCTTTTTCCTCTCGGAGGCCTGCTGACCTCGTGCCTCATTATTTCTGTCGGATTTTTTTTTTTTTTTTTTTGACAGTATATATAACATGAGCCATTTTAAGCAAGAGGATGACAATAATACCCACTAAATGATGGTGTAGAGTGCCATTTATGCTGATGGGGAGAAACCCCAAATCTTAAATGCCAAGAATTGTGCTGATGGTGCTGAAAGATGAAATGGTTTTGATTAGATATTTGGGATTATTTGATTAGAAACAGGTGAACGTGTTGGGTCAGCCTACATGCTTTGTGGCTCTCAGGTCGAGTGTCTGATAGCCTGTGTGTATTCAGATGGAGCATAATACAGGATGCTGTGAGGCCAAGTCCGTGCTTCATCTAAGCAGAGACATGGCTTCAGTCTTGGGGAATGAAGACATGTGTAAGGTCATCCAATGTGCTCTCCGAGAGCAAAGATGCTCATTCAACTATGAATTCCTGATAATTCCATGGGTTTGTTTCATTTGGCTCAGCCACAGACGGAGACAACTAAAATGATCAGTCTGGATCGTCTCTCTTTCCTTTTTTTTTTTTTTTTTTTTTTTTTGCTGTCTTTAAAGGAAGTGATCTTCATCTAGATTCTCAGCTGACTTTTACTCTGTATCATCCCCTTTAATTTGTTTAAGTTTGGAACATTTTAGGTGATGGCACACTTTAACATTTTGTTTAGTTGCATGAGTTTTTAAATACAATCTATCTACTCTACCATATCCCATTTTTATCAAAATAAAATTTGAAGCCCTTAGAACACAAATAAACTTCGTCACTATGGCTGTGGGACAGAGGAAAGCCATGGGCTCTTTGAAAGAGACAATTTTCTTTTTCTTTCCTTTCTTTCTTTTTTTTTTTTTTGGTAAGATTTTATTTATTTATTTGAGAGAGTGAGGGCATACTGGCAGGGAGAGGAGGAGAAAGAGAGGGAGAAACGGACTCCCTGCTGAGCAGGGAGCTTGATGTGGGGTCAATCCTAGGACTCTAAGATCATACCTGAGCCAAAGGCAGCCGCCAAACCAAGAGAACCATCCAGGTGCCCCAGGACAGGCAATTTCAGTGCAGATAGACAAAGTGGGAAATGAGAGTTTACAAATTCTGTATAAGCACCAGAGTCTCAGAACCTTGACTGCAAAGTGTTTGGTTATTACTTTCCTTGGATACTCTTGATTCTTTCATATCATCAACGTTTCTTTGCCTAGCTACGTAAAAATCACAGTAGATGATTTCTACCACTTTAGCAAAAATCATCTCCTCAATAGTCAGGAGTGGGGGTGCACTCCCTATTTGTTTTCATCCTAGCAATCCATTTTCATTGGAATAAAATAATTTGGTCAGTGATGAAAAGATGATACTCATTTTAACACTCCACAGAAGTAAGCTTGCAAGAAGCTTACGGAAAGGAAAATTGTGGAAATTGAATGCTAGATTTCCCCCCACTAAATCTATCAGTCTGTGACGTGAGGCATTATTTGAGACCTGGTGATCCTCTTGGGCTTTTAGCGTTGATGACCTGACGATCCATGGATTTTCAAGTCAACTGCCATTCAGAGAGTGCATGAACCCACTGCAGGAAAGTTTCCAGAGCCTTGTTTCTCATCCCCACTGGTTTTCCTTGATTTGTTTACACTCTTGTGATTACTGTCATTTGATTGTCCAACTACGTCTCACTGATAACTATTCATGTTCATGCAATGATTATGATGAGAACAGGAAAGTGAACACAATGTACTCCGTTCTGTCTACAATCAGAGCTATAATCTTGCGGCTGCCTTTGGAGACTATAGCAAAAGAATACGATGCACTTTCTTCTAAGTTTGGCAGAGGGCTCATGTTTGGATGGGAAAATATGTTCAGATTAAACTGAGATCCACGTTTCACGTGTTCTTGCTAATATACAGTGAGTTGGAGAATAGGTAGTTGATGGATGCAGAAAAAAAAATAGCTTCACATTCGATCGCTATTTTGCCAAACACTGTAGTAATTTTCTAAGAAAATGGGGAGTGCCTGTGTAGCTCAGTCCATTAAGTGTCTGACTCTTGATTTTTGGCTCAGGTCAGGATCTCAGAGTTGTGAGATAGAACCCACCTTTGGGCTCTGTGCTGGGCTTGGAGCCTGCTTGAGATTCTCTCTCCCTCTGCTTCCTGCCACATCCCCACCTCCAACCCTGCCCCAATCATACGCACGTGTACTCTCCCTCTCTCTGAAATAAATGAATAAATAAGTAGGTAAAAAAGTAAATAAACAAATAAAGCGTGCATAGGAATCACCCATTGCTGTGCTGGAAATTTGGGAATATACTTGATGAGTCAATAGAGATAAATTTTCTTTGGGAAATTAGATATGCAAGCAGAAGGTTCACAATGATCTCTGAGTTCGGTGACTAAAAGAAATAAAAAAAATGAGGTTGATTTCATAGCTGGAGAGCTGTCTTCATCTGTGGTTTTGATGTGTTATTTCTAGGACACAGCTGGTGATGTTAGATTTTGATACCCTTTCCCACTTTTCCTTTGGAGTCATAGTTAATTTACTAAGGTTTATAAGGAACTAGTTGACCGGGAGCAATAAAGGATGGATCCCTTATGTCCCCCTGAAAAACTGACATTGGCTGCATTCTGAGCCCTTTGCATGCCTTGAGCAGACATGCAAGTCTTTATTTAAAGGACTTTTTGCAATGTTTGAGACTTGCCTATTGCTCATGATACGATGTGCTCATTCACAGAAACATCGGGGGTCTCATAGCCTTTGATGCAATTACAACTGATTGACGTCTGGCTTCTGAAGGGTAAAATTGGTTGTCTTGCCTGTGACATTTCCCTCACCTACTCTCTGTGAAGTCAGTGTTTCCAAGAAATACCTTCTGTTATGATCCTCAGCTGGCCCGCTTATCTGGTTCCCACAGATAAATGTTACATAACTTACATGGGCAGTGATTCTACCACTTACCGCCCAGTGCCCAGCCCATGTCCTAGGCATCTGTTCAAAGGAGAGACGCTTTGCTTTAATTCAGAGACACCCAGGTCAGAAACAAGTTCATAGTATGTTTTTGATCAGTTCCAAATGTACCCATTCGGA
Organism: Lontra canadensis; assembly: GCF_010015895.1. Taxonomy (NCBI): domain Eukaryota; kingdom Metazoa; phylum Chordata; class Mammalia; order Carnivora; family Mustelidae; genus Lontra; species Lontra canadensis. The sequence continues at coordinate 10,260,265 of NW_022631035.1, read as the reverse complement.
ATGGGATAAAGGAGTAGAAGAGACATGCATGAGAATTTCTTCTCTTTCTGGAAGCATAGCGCCTGAAAGTGTTTCCACAAAGATACTCGGCATTCTTCCAGGGATCTGGGGGAGTAACCTGCACTTTCCTTGAAGTGGGAGATAGAACAGTAGCCTGACTCTTATGTGCTCTGCCTGCAGATAATCTTATCAAGGGTGTGAACCCAATTGCCTTTGGAAGATCCTCCAATTCTAGAGGTGGGGACCCGGGCTGGACTTCCTCAAGCCTCTTTTGGAAACTGTATCAAAAAAACTTTTTACAAAGCTAGCTGAGTGCACTCAGCACTTTTACTCTTCTAAGACATTTGAAAATTTCTTCCATTCTTTCTTTCCTTCATTTACATGTAATGATTTAAATCCAATGTTTTTATAGTAGTTGACTTCTTACAAGGACCTGGGTTCTTCTGCCTTGTGAGTATGTGTTCCTGGCCAGTACCCCTGTCAACTGTTTGGAGACAGCAAGGAGTCAAGGCATCAAGTTCATTTGCATGCCATTCACTATGCAGTATATCATTGTTCCTGAAATCTCCAAATTCAACTTAGTATAGATTTCGGTAGTAGGGGGGTGTCAATTTCTTCTCAAAGTGGTGATTTTCTCAACTTTACTGAAAGTACCGCTCATTGTAGCTCTTTGGATCTCATATACAATCATGGTCCCTGGACACTAACAAAAAATAACTAATACTCTTAAAAACACCACATTTAACTCTCATCAGAGGTTTTGTGTTTGTTTGTTTTTAAACACAGGAACGTTTAGTATTTCTTTTTTTTTTTCATTTTATTTTGTTTTATTTCTGAAATGCTATCAACAGGTTTGGGTGAATCGGTCAAAGCATTTTCTATTATTTAATTTATTTTAAAGTAGTTCAAGAACTGGACTGCTTTATAGTCCTAAAGCTTCCCTCAGCTATAAACACCAAAATAGCCATGCGGCTATTTTTTATCTGCCCTTTTTTTTTTTTTTTTTTTTTAATATTTTCCTTTTTTTTTTTTTCTTTTTTTTTTTTAATCTGCTACTACTTAAGGCCAAGCTTTGAATCATTTGTGGGAATCTGAACTTTCTCTGGGAGTCCACCAACATCTAATTTCTGTATATGGGTAGATAAAAAAGGATAATTAGATGGCATTCTTATTTCATCTCATTTCCTCCTTTTCCACATTTTCTAAACTTCAGCCATCAAAATACCATACTTCTGAATCTGTTTATGTTTTGTTTCCATCTTCTTCGATGGCAGGGTACATTTTCCCTTTAAAAGACATTCACATTTTTTTTTTTTCCATGCCCAGGAATTGCTGATTTTTGAATGATGGCAGGCTGCCCGCTCTGTGCCAGGGCTGGATACGGCAAAGTCTGAGCCATCTGGCTTGCCATCCAAGGGTTGTCATTATATATATATTTTTTCTCCTGCTAGCCTTTGCACATGTGTGGGAAGGGAAATCCATATGGAATTTTTTCTCTGCCTCATTCACCAATTAACTTCCTGCTCGTAATATATTATAGGCAATTGGTCACAGAGAAGTCCAACTGCTACCCAGTTAATAGTCATTTTATAGAACAGGCTGATTTTTTTTTTTTTTATCAGCTCACTCTGCTCCAACCCTTTTCTTTTTCTCTTTAAGATATTATATAAAACCACTTACAATGGAATCTGGAACATTAGTTTAGATATAATCAATGTTATGGAATATCTGTGGTCTTTTTAGGGTGACACTATATTGAATGATTTACACTACATGTTGGGTGGATTCCTATTTTTTGTTTATTTTTATGTGACCCAATGGCACTTTTCCTTCAAAATCCTGACCATTTGACATTAATTTCTACCTTTTTGCTTTCAAGTCCCTGAGACCCAATGAGATTTACCTCTGTTGGCCATTTGTCATGAACGGTTGTAGTTATTTTGATCTTGCCTCATCTATGTCTACTTTTCTCTCTCCCTCTCCTGTTGGTTTCTCTGGAGAATACTGACTAATATACCTTCAGACTACCTTCCGATGAGGGAAGGAAAATTAACATGGCCTAGGGGCAAGACTATATATACATACACTTTTCTATCCTGTGCAAGTCTCTATATTCAGGAGAGCTGCTGATGAAATTCCTGTCCTAATATGAACGTCTGAGGACCAGGAGAACCAATGGGATCACATCACAGAAAGGGTATTGAAGAGCTGGACATTTTTTAAAAATTAACATAGAATGTATTGTTTGCCAGGGGTACAGGCCTGTGAGTCATCAGTCTTACACAATTCACAGCACTTAACATAGCACATACCCTCCCCAATGTCCATCACCCAGCTACCTCATCCCTCCCTCCACCACCCCTGCAGCAACCCTCAGTTTGTTTCCTGAGATTAAGAGTCTCTTATGGTTTGTCTTCCTCTCTGGTTCCGTCTTGTTTCATTTCACATGATCTCACTGATATGAGGGATTTGAGGAAACAAGACAGAGGATCCTAGGGGAAGGGAGGGGAAAATGGAACAGTGGGGCATTTTGTAGAACATCACTCCAGCCTGCTATAGGGGTGATACTGTGTCATTGGACTGGATGAATAGGAAGTGGGAAATCTACAGGAGGCGGGGGTGGTCTTCATAAGGTATAGGCACTTGAGGTGTGGTCAATAAACCCTGTGCAGATTCAGGATCCCATCATATTATTAAAATTTTCAGGAGTCTAGGAGTCTGGGCATGACAGGATAACCCCTTCAAAGTACTCCCCCTGCTACATGGAGAGAGAACATCAGGCACGCCTGCTTGGGTTCTGGAGGTCACACATTTCTAGAGTATTAGACTTCCGTTTTTCTTCCTGTGTGTTTCAAAAATAGACATTGTGCGTCAGCCCCTAAAAACTAATGAGATAATATAATAACACTAATTAATAATACTAAAATAATAATAATGATAATAATATTAAAGACTCACCATTCAGGCCGGGGCTTCCAATGTCTCCTGCCTTCATGGGTGGTCAGCATTAACCAAGTGAATCTCTATTTTCCTTCGTTCAGTCATCCTCAGAGGATACTGCAATGGGCTATCATAACCACAAAGGACATAAGAGGTAAGACAAAGCTAAAAGCTAAAAATAGAATTCATTTCCTACCCACTTGTTCTATGCAATGGTTTTCATCTGGGACTCCCCTTCACGTGATCCCTCAGTCACATGGACTAGTCTGGTCTCACAAACATCAAGGGACTTTGCAAAATGGCTAACTATGGCAAATAGGATTATACTTTAATATAAAAAAAAAAGGAATCCTGTTTGAAAAGTTATACTAAATATTTTCTATGGCTGTTTAGGTCAACTACGAGCTACTGATATGTTTGTCTCTCAAGCCTTCTGCATTGTTTCCTCCTTGTTGAGTTCATGGGCTCTTTTGAAGGTCTGGTTCTCATAATGTCTTCATAAACACATTTGCCCCTAGTTTGGATACAGTTTTAGGGCATTAACAAGAACTCCCAAAGACCCTAGGTGTGCTCAGATGCCCCTGGTTATGAAACATTGCCTTGGACAATATTTTTCTAGGTCATTTAGCTAACCAAAGTCTAAGTCAGAAGCATGAATGCAACAATCTGAGAAAGAAACAAGAGATAATCTGTTGCTACTGAGGCTATGCGAATGCTAGTTTTCCATGGATAACTCTGCCGGAGATGCTGCGATCAGGAGTTCTAGACATTGAGAGGTGGAGCAATTCCTATATATTTGAAAATCAGAATCTGTGCTCATCCTGCATATTGTCATTTCAGTGGGGCAGATAAGTGCCATTAATACTGTGAGCTGTTGCTTAGGTTTCTAGTTATTTCCACGGTTCTAGGTTCAAATAAGTATTTATTCTGTTACTTTGGCTTCATAAAAATAGTTGATATATATGCTCATTTTTAAGTAAGCCCCCCTGAAATAATGCCATAGTGAAATTATTAATGATGATATTTTCAATAATAGTGGTTAATAGATAATGAACACTTGTCTTACATAAGCATCTTTCCAGTGCTTTGCAGGCCCTATCTCAAAGCATTTTCACAATAACCCTTTGAAGGAGGTACTACTATCCCCATTTTACAGATAAAACAACAGAAGCTTATAATTTGAAATAACTTGGCTGAAGCCCTGCATCTAGTAAGAGGTAAAGCTGGGATTTCATCTCAAGTCTTTCTAACTTCTAAGGCCTTGCATTTAATTGCTATGGCATAATGCCTCTCTAGTGGAAAAGAAGATACAAAAACTTATACATTATTTTATGGGTTTTTTAAATTTATTTTTTATTTATTTAATTTTATTTTTTAAAAAGATTTTATTTATTTATTTGACGCAGAGAGAGAGAGATCACAAGTAGGCAGAGAGGTAGACAGAGAAAGAGAGGGAAGCAGGCTCCCCACTGAGCAGAAAGCCTGATGCGGGGCTCGATTCCAGGACTCTGAGACCATGACATGAGCTGAAGGCAGAGGCTTAACCCACTGAGCCACTCAGGCGCCCCTTTACGGTTTTTTTAAAGATTTTATTTATTTATTTGAGAGAGACAGAGATATCGAGAGAGCATGAGTGGGAAAAAGAGAGAAAAGTAGGCTCCCTGCTGAGCAAGGAGCCGGATGCTGGTCTTGATCCCAGGACCCTGGGATCATGACCTGAGCCGAAGGTAGACACTTCATGGACTGAGCCACCCAGGTGCCCTGATTTTATGTTATTTCTTTATTCACACAAGAGGGTTATCTCCATAAAGAGTTAACAATTTTAGTATCATTGAACTACAGCTTACATACAGTCAAAGACAGTATGCAGCAATGTGTACAATCAAATGTATCCATATTAAGTGTTTCAACTTGACAAGTTGTATACACCCATGTAACCACCAACTAAATCAAGATGCAGGACAGTTCCCTCAGCCTACCTCTCTGCAATCAGTCCCCCACCCTATACTCCAGGCAACCACCAATTTGATTTGTGTAACTACACATTAGTTTTGCTTGTTCTAGAATATTATGTAAGATCAGAGAGTCATATAGTAGATACTCCTGTATGTGAATGATTCATCCATGTACATGACACATTTATGCATCAGTAGCTTGTTTCTATTTTTTTGCTGACTAGTATTCCATCATATGAATGGCCACAATTTACCATTTATAGTCCTGTGAAGTGATGGTTGGACTGTTCCCAGACTTTTAAATAACCATATTTAGGCCAGCTGTAAACATTGATCTACCAATCTTTCTGTAGACATGTTTTCATTTCTTTAGAAGTGAAATTACCTAGTCATATGGTAAATGTACATCTTTATAAGACCTGGCCAAACTGTTTTCCAATTTTTTTTTTTTTAGCATTCCTCCAGCAAAATATGATAGTTTGGGCTGCTCCATACCCTTGACAGCATTCAGTATTCTAACTTTAGAAATTTTAGAAACGTGTATGAAGCATCACTCGTGTTTGAATTTATATTTTCCTAATGGTTGATGATATTGTACTTGTGTTTATTGGTCATTCCTATATCTTTTTTTTTTTTTTTTTAGTGAATTGTCTGTTCAAATCTTTCACCTATTTTTGTTGTTGTTGTTGTTGAGTCGTTTATCCTTTTACTATAGAGTACTGACATATGCATTCTGGATACAAATCCTTTGAAGATTGTCTGTCTGCCTGTCTATCTATCCATCTATCCATCCATCCAGCCACCCATCCATCCACCAATCATCCATCTATTTATCTACCAACCTATCACTCTATCTCTCTAGCCATCCAACCACCCATCCATCCTACCCATCCATCCTGTCTCTCTGTAAGTTGGTGAGGGAGCAAATATTCATTCAGTTTGGGGAATCATATAAAAATCCCTGGGTAAAATTAACCCTCAGTTGGGCACAGAATAAACAGTTGGCCCATTGCACATTAAAGTATCAGAACCTCAAGTTTCTCTTTTGGCTCCATTAACTATATTGTATTATGATCTACGGAAAACAAAATACTTGCATTTATCATGTTTGGTTTGAGGGGAATCTGGCTTTTTGCCCTTGTTGCTGGTTGTCCAAAGTTGGATGTGTTATGTTTCCTAAGTTGTTTTAAAAGTGGTTACACTTATGTAAGTTGAGATTTTTGAATCATTTAAAACATTTTTGTAAAAATGAGCCCATTCTTAGACATCATATTTATTTCTCAAGTGGTGGCACTATTTCTAAAAACAAAGGACTTCAAAACCTTCAGTCACATTTTTCAGCCATTACACAATGTGTTCCTCAAGCATATGCAAAACACAATGACAGAGGGAAATCAGTCAGCAAAGAGGGGGGAAAACAGCAGCTCAACTGAAAAGTTTGTTAATAAATATTGTGATTTGTTATTTAACAGTTGGCTTCATTTGGCATTTGGAGATTTTTTCAAATGCAAGAGTGTATAGTATATTAAGATTTATTTGTGTATTAAGCAAACATCTTTGGTTGAAATGTGGCTGGCATATTTAACTGAATCAAAAATGAGGAGGCGACACATCCTGGAGATTGATAATATTTGGAGAAATATTTATAAATGTGCAAAATATTTTGTTGATTCTCCAGAATTTTCTCTGCCTCTTCTTGTCAGTAATTTTTTAAAATGAGGAACATTCAAAATAAGTACTCAGATACTTTTTCTTTCTTATGATTCAGCACAGACCATATTTGTAAGATTTAGTACACTGTCTAATCCTGTTCAGGCTTACATCTCATTGGGTCAGAGTTAACATCTCCGTCCTCCACTCTTTTTGGATGAGTTCATTTGTCTGTGAACATATATATATATATATTTTTTTTTTCCACATGCATCATTTGTTCCCTTCTCCTAACAAGCTTAGACTTCCAGATTCTTGTCTTGGAAGGATGAGTGGCCGAATGCATGTTTTACAATGGGATGCATGTAGGATGTTTGTGAGGTGGATCTCAACGCCTTCTGATTGTGGGGAAGATGAGAAGCACTACAGGATTTAAGAGTAGTAGAGCTTCTGCAAATAATGAAGGAACTCAGATAGCCTGAGAACTCTTTATCTCCATCAGTTTTGTAATAATTTACATGAGTGGGCATGGGTACAGCTTTGTTAGAGATTTCTCCAATTCTCTGACTTATTTGTGATTAGATGTAAAGACATTTATTGAGATATGTGATGGCATAGTATGAAAAATAAGTAAAGGGACTTGCTGGCTTTTTGAGGGGACATAGTTTTCACTCTTTGGGAATCATGGGGGATAAAGAGTTATACTAGTGTAAAGAGTTAGAGTCTCAGCCTCCTGGATGAGTGCAATTGAAGTGCAATTGAAGATGAATGCTTATTAGAGACTTTCCCTCTGCAACAAACAGGAAATGTTAATGTTAATATTATTCAAGAACTGAAAGGAGAACTTGGAAAGGATTGGGTGAGTGTATCTCCACAGCCCTTCCGGGGAAAAGACTGTTTTTTTGTTTTTTGTTTTTTTAAGATTTTATTTATTTGACAGAGATCACAAGTAGGCAGAGAGGCAGGCAGAGAGAGAGGAGGAAGCAGGCTCTCCGTGGAGCAGAGAGCAAGATGCAGGACTTGATTCCAGGACCCTGAGATCATGACCTGAGCCAAAGGCAGAAGCTTAACCCACTGAGCCACCCAGGCATCCCAAGATACTGTTTTTTAATGGTAGAACCACTGGTTGCATCAGTTGGGCTGTTTCTGTAGACTCCTTCCCAGTTCTTACTCATCAAGCAGCTCAATCTTCATTTGATTTCCTGAATAGACTTTTCTGCTAAGAAGAGAATGTGTTGAACAGCCAACATGAATATCAGTCTGCTTGGCAGTCAGAGCCTCATAAATTATTCTCTTGGTTCTTTGACACAAATCAGTCTCACATGAGTTTGAGTTGCATAAGCTGGATTATATATATATATATATATATATATTTGTGCCTGATAACGACTGGCAAAGCTGATCATTAAATATCATCTTGATATGTACCTATATAACCAAGAAGACAAAACCTTGGAGTAAAGAAGGATAATTGAAATATATTTCCTAAGTACTCACCCATCTATTTCACCCTTAATTGTTAAAGTAACATAGGCTCCCTATATAAATAATAGTAGAAAACTATTGACTAAACAATTTTAGCTCATTGTATAAACCATTGTAGACAATCATTGTAGACACTGCAGAACATTATAGACAGGGTTAGATGTCTTCCTTCTGGTCTTTTTTTTTTTTTTTCTAAACATAACATATATGGTTAAAATTATATAAACATAAAACATACACAAATATATCTATATTTATTGAACACATGACATAGTAGGCACTGTTGAAGTACTTTATACGTATTTATTTGTTTTAATCCTCAAAAACATCATGAAGTGCGTAGCATTATTATTCCATTTTATAGGTGAGAATACTGAGGCATTGAGATTTTAAATAACCTGTTTGATGTTGCAGAGTAAGTAGTGGAACTGTGATTTAAAGTGCAATGGTCTGACTTTACAGTACAAATTTTTAACCGTCATTATACTGTCATACTTTATTTATACTCTGCGCCCTGCTATCGATTCGTACAAGTTAATGCATTCTCTATATAATTGTAAGGCTTTGAAAGCCTTCCTGACCATCAACCAACAAAACCCTCAAGCCGTCAACACTACAAAACCCTCAACTTGATTTTGCCCAGAAAAGACTCAAAGTTAAATTTCTCAACTAAGTAATAAAATCCTTACCTCCTGCTGGTAGCAAAGTCAGGCTGTTTAAGAATCAAATGGAGAGCTGGGTATGGTGTAAGAGCTAAATGTTCTGTTCTGTGTCCCCTTAATATTATTCCTAAATTATAATGTGTTATATTAAATCTTTGAAATTTGAGATGAATAATAAAGTTACAAACATCCTCTAACATCATTGCCTGGGCCAAGTATTAGTTCAGATTGTCCCAAGACAAGGAATGACAAATGAGAGAGGTCTAATGAAAGGATATGATACTGTGACTTGTTCTGTTTCAAAAAAATGTTATTCAGAGTACAAACTAATAAGCTGTATGTAATGTGCAAATGTTCTTCCTTCTGACCTATTTCTGACTAATGTGATTTCAGTCGTTTCTTTAGTTCATGTCTACAAATGGTGGTCAAAGGAGTATTGGGGTGGGGGGTCGGCTCTCTCTTTCAGGTGATCCTAGGAGATCATGTCTGTCTGTGATTTTTTTTTGTCTTCTGTGTAAGAAAGGCCTACCTATACTTGAATACAAAAATTGAAGATAAACAACAAAAAAGCACTGTAGAGACAATAAAAATATTTTGCAAAATCTTAAGAAAATAAAATAAATTAAACAAGAATGCAAAGTTTTGACCAAGGGTATGGACCTGAAAACTTGATGCCTGTACTAAAAAACTCTAGCCTTTTGTTTTTTCTTTAAAATATATTTATTTATTACAATTTGATTCATAAAAAAATATAAAAAGCTGGGACCTTCAGGTGTTATCAAAGGTTCACTAAGATCAATTGTATTCAAACTTGTCACATTTTCTGTTCCTTCCTTCCTTCCATCCTCCCCACATCCTCCCTCCTTCCCATTTTTCTATCCATTCCCCTTTCTTTCAAATAATAATATACTAATAGATTGAGCAAATGCTTTTTCTTAATGTGTGTTATTTACACACATTAAAAAAAAACAACCACCCTTATGATATCTTTGTCAGCAAGGTGAAGTAATATGTAAGAAGTACTTATATAGTAGAAAAAACATGACCATTCACAGCATCCCCCTTCCAAGAGAGTAAAGGGGAAGAGAATCACCACAAAATGAAATTGTCTAATGATTCACTTCCAAATTTTTTTTGGGATGACTGAAGAGGCAGCCCCAATATCCTTAGTAGAATTATAAACTGCTATTAACTTACACAGTATCAGAAAGTTAGTAGCTTAGTCATTATAATAATTTAGTAATAATCTGGGGTTTTAGGTAAATCCAAGCAACAGTATTAAGGTAGGTTCGATTAAAAAAATAGCTAATACCAAATTAAACAACATGCGTGGAAGTTTACTGTCTATAAGAAGAAAGGTAACAGAATCTTTGTACTGCCTAACAGATCGATCTCATCTTAGTCTTCTGTTTATTTCTAGGAGATGCGTTTTTAGAAGTACATTGGTTTCTAGATTGGAGTACATTCAAAGAAGGGCTAGCAAGGCGTGACGGCAGGAAACTACTTTTAATGAAAAAAAATGATGAAATTAATGATGGTTAGATGAAACATTTGAAGGCTGAGCGATCTAACATTAATTATGTCAAATATTTAAAACAGTAATCTGTAGAAGAATTAGATATAGTCTGTAATGTTATAAAACATTAATGCTAGAATAATGATTGGAAGTTATGTGGAGTCACATTTTGGCTTAATGAAAGGAAGAACTTGCTAAGAATTCAAGTTTGCCCCCAATAGATTTCCTCACTGAAAATTAATCCCAATGTAGGTGTTCAAGAGGAGGCGAGGTGACTGCGTGTCAGATGCCCTTTTATTTATTTATTTATTTATTTATTTATTTATTTATTTATTTATTTGACAGAGAGAGACAGAGATCACAAGTAGGCAGAGAGGCAGGCAGAGAGAGAAGGGAAGCAGGCTCCCTGAACTCTGAGATCATGACCTGAGCCGAAGGCAGAGGCTTAACCCACTGAGCCACCCAGGCGCCCCTCAGAAGCCCTTTTAAAGAGAATGAATCCATAGAGACTCTCTAACTAGAAAGCCCACAGTGTTGTCTCCAATGCTGAGATTTCTTAATACCATGAATCTGTGAAATTCTTTCTTCTGGATTCAGTTAGATTTAGATTTATGGTCCTTTCACTTTTTTTTTTTTTTTAAAGAAAGGCAGACTGCCATGTGCAGTGCATCATTTGGATGTGTCTGGAGTCTTGGAAGCTTGACGACACTATGTTCTCCTACAAATGGACTTTGAGATCTTGTTTGGAGGTTCTAGCTGGGGAGTGCAGCTACTCGTATACCCTCCACAGAAAAACGGACCCCTCCTCTATCGGGGAAGGTCCTCCTCCTCGACTGAGCACGCAGCTTCCGGCAGGGCGCACATGGAGCGGTGAGGGAGGAAGGGGACACTGGCGTACCTGGCCAGATCAACCGAATCAACCCTGGTGATCAATGGGGTGACAGATGTCGCAGCCAGATCGCCCTCACATCCAGTCCTTTCACTTTTAAAGTAAACTACTATGATGCACACTTTATACATTTAACCAGCCTAGACAGTTAATTAAATCTAAAAAGAACTCCAGCTCACAAAAGTGCTCACTGCTGGGCTGTTCTGTCCTCCCGGAGGGACAGATGATACTAATAACATTTATTTTCAGTTCTTTGTGGAACAATGTTGGGGACTAGCCAAGTGGCTATTTGCAAGGCTTTATTAAAATGGGACAGATATAAATATGATATGCATTTTCTGTGAATGTTGCAACTTAATTGTAAGTGGTTGTGTTGGCCGAGAGAGTGGAAACGTGGAAGGGGTTTACATCATTGGATGTTGGATTTTTCCAGTTGACTAAACAACATGGAATTCAATATTTCCTATTTAAAAAGTCTATAGGGATAATTCAAAAATGTGCATTTGAAAAATTTGTAAACTCAGATCCAGGGGGAAAAAAAGTAGTTTGTTTGTTTACATTGAGAAGATAGATGGTAGAATCTTGCCAGAATCCAGTACTTTTTAAAGGAAATTTAGCTTTTCTTTTCTGATGGTCAGACCTGGAAAACTAGTTGTTTTCTTTGATTTTGAATGACTCAAATATAATATTGAATATAATTTTTATTTTGATTTTAACTGTATTTTTTATTTTTATTTATTTTTTAAAAGATTTTATTAATTTATTTGACAGAAAGACAGGGAGAGAGCATAAGCAGGAGGAGCAGGTTCCCCGTTGAACAGGGAGCCAAATGTGGGTCTCAAACCTAGAACCCTGGGATCAGGACCTGAGCCGAAGGCAGTTGCTTAACCAACTGAGTTACCCAGGTGCCCCTATATTTTTTTTTTTATTTTTAATTATACGTTTGTTTTTAACCTGCAGTGCTCAAATGGTAAATTCTTCATTGCTCATGCTGCCTACTTATTAGCAGGCAGCATTAACCTCATTATGTGAGTTTTTGTACTAAATGTATTTTCAGTGGCATTTGGCACATTTGCAAACATCTAGGTGGAAAAAAAAATATCTAGATATTTCTAAGTCTTTAAACTTAAAATGCCAAGGTGACTTTTAACTCTCTCATTCTCATGTTGTAAACTTCAGAACAAAGTTCCAAAACCATGGTCAGGTAAGCTATATATAGACACGTATATGGTTGGACTGTAAAATATAGTTGAATTAATTAATTCATCACTTATGGCAACTATGAACTTTCTAGGTGACTATTTAGAAAAATAAGATCATCTGATTTTTTTTAAAAATCAAAGTACTTTATTGTTACAGACCGAATTCCACACCCATCACAAAGTCACAGGAATTTCTGCCATAACATGATAAATGTATTCCCGACAGGTGGTAAAAACTTGTTTTGCAAAGTTATACACTAAAAATAACAAGGCTTTGGGGGGAAACTGGGCTGGGATAGACCACATAAAACCTATGCAATTTTATAGTCAATGCACTAATAAAAATGATGACTGATACTTAAGGAGTTAACCTGGACAGCAGCAGGCAGCTCAGTCTGCCTAGAACTGCTTCAGCAGACATTGAAAATGCAGAAAAAATAAGGAGAGTGGAAATGCTGCCTTAGAGGCATGGAGATATGCAGATGGCAGAGGAACTCTATCAGGGGGTGTCTCAATGGTGAGAACAGGAACCAGTGTCGAGGGTGAGAAGCAATGCAAAGCCAGAGCATGCCCTTTTTGGGAAGGAAGCCCTGGGCTTAGGGCTCATTTTAATTTTTTTTTTTTAAGATTTTATTTATTTGACACAGAGAGAGCGAGTGCGAGAGAGAGAGAGAGAGAGCGCACAAGTAGGCAGAGCAGCAGGCATAGAGAGAAGGAGAAGCAGTCTCCCTGCTGAGCAGAGAGCCCAGTGAGGGACTTCATCCCAGGACCCTGGGATCATGACCTGGGTCAAAGACAGATGCTTAACCGACTGAATCACCCAGGTACCCCTCATTTTAAATTTTTTAAAAAGAGACTTGAAAATGCTTCCATTTCTTTGATAAGCTAGCAGAGGGATTTTCCCCCCTTTCTGCTAATGTTTATGATTGTGATCTCAGTATTTTTTCTTCTATTACCTAAAAAAACAACGCATATGAAACAAGAGAACTCCATGTTTATGGGCTAAGCAATGTTACAGAAACTTACTTTGTTGCACAAGGTTCCTGAAACCCGAGTATGTATAAGAATTACCTAAAGAATATCTTAAAACAGATTTCTAGGCGCCATTTCTGCTAGATGCCCAGGTGAGGCAGGTGTTGCTGGTCCCAGACATCATCTTTTCATAGTGGGGCTGTCACGGGACAGATGGATAATGGGCTCTTGTCCTTCATGTGCGAACCTTACATTTGATGGAGATCATATTGAATACTGGACCCATGCTTTTAGAAAAGGAGGCCAAATAAGACTATCTCATGAGAGCCTTTTTGGTGATGTTTGTTTTGTCTGCCAGACGACTTCATTTCTTTCTCAGGTGGCTCAGGACAGTGGCAGACGCTGATTCACAATGATGCAGAATTATAAAATTACTTCAATAGGGTCACCCTTTGTCAGTTTAATTAATTATTAGGGATCTGGCAAAACAGCATTTGGAACAAATAGGTACATGTGTTTGGGTATGTGTACTTACTACCAAATTAAACATGTTTCTGTAGGGCACCTGGGTGGCTCACTTGGTTGGGTGCCCAACTCTTGGCTTCAGCTTGGGTCGTGATCTCATGGATTGTGAGATGGGGCTCTGTGCTTCCTCTGTCCCTCCCCCTCCCCTTTATATCTCTCTCTCTTTCTTTATCTCTCTCTCTCTCTCTCTCAAATAAATCTTTAAATGTGTTTCTACATACAACACAAAGCTTTCAGGGACACCAACATGGTTCTAGAAGGTCTAATTCAGTCTATATGTTGAATATGATTTCTTGCCTGGTTTTGTTTCCTCCTCTTTTGAGAGAATTATTTCTAACAGGAAAAATGTTCATCTTATCTTTGTTTTTGGAGATAAACTTTTTTTTTTTTTAAAGATTTTATTTATTTGACAGACAGAAATCACAGGTAGGCAGAGGCAGGCAGAGAGAGAGGGGGGGAAGCAGGCTCCCCACTGAGCAGAGAGCCCGATGTGGGGCTCGATCCCATGACCCTGGGATCATGACCTGAGCCGAAGGCAGAGGCTTTAACCCACTGAACCACCCAGGCGCCCTGGAGATAAACTTTTAATAGAGTATAAACTCATATCCTGTTTCTATTGCATACACTTTACCTTATGGGATGGTACTATATGCCATGTATTGCTTTGTGTCCCTTGGCTTGCCATGTCTAGGTTGAAAATGAAGGGGGTAGGTTCAGGATTACTAAAATCTACTTCAATTGCTTTGTCTATGGGTCTGAAATTTGTAAGTTAGCCTGGTAAGAACCCTTCAATAATGGGACAAATGACTTATTTTCCAAACAATTTTCTAGATACATGAAATGAATCACTTCTCTCATCTTCTGGGTCTTTCTCTTCTTTCCATGTACCATCAATGCCACTGAAGAGCCCAGCATTATTGATGACAATAAAAGATTGTTTATGTAAAAATTTAAATAATGAGAATTTATAATGTTCACAACACTACCTCTAAGAGGTTTCATACCTAGTTAGGAAGACAATAAATACAGCAGATTAAGTATGAGAACACAACAGTAGAGAGGTATGTTTCAAACGGAGTAGTAGAAACAGGTGCAAGAATGCAGCAGATAGTTTTTCAGAGTCCATAGTCTCTCATGGTTCACCTCCCCTTCCAATTTCTTCAACTCCCTTCTGAAAAACAATCTGAGGGTTTTGAAGGGGTGGGGGTGTGGGAGGTTGGGGGAACCAGGTGGTGGGTATTAGAGAGGGCACGGATTGCATGGAGCACTGGGTGTGGTGCAAAAACAGTGAATACTGTTACGCTGAAAAGAAATAAAAAAATTTAAAAAAAAGAATTAAAAAAGAAAAAAAAAGAAAAAAAATAAAGAAAAAAAATAAAGAAAAAAAAAAGAATGCAGCTGACAGGAAACTGGCCTCTGGGACTCTGTAGCCACTTCTTCCATCCAGAGCACATTTGCTCATTAATTCATTCAACAGTTGTTTATTAAGTAACTCTTTTGTGCCAGATATACTTTTAGCCACTAGAATGCCTTGTTGATCAAAAATGGAAACAGGTCCTTATTGCCATAGAATATGTAATCTAGTCATTGTAGTGGGTATATGAGGATAAACATTAACCTAAGAATCACACAAATATATATAAGAGTATAACTATGATAACTGTTCATGAAAAAACAGTGCACATACTCCTGAATATTGAAGGGAGGGGGATTTGACCTAACCTTGAACTTCAATAAATATTTTTTTGAGGAAGATGAGATCTGGGAAGATAGGCATGATTTGAGTAAAGAGAAGTGGGGAGCCGAAGGAAGTGTTGGTGAATAGTTTTCTGGGTAAAGAAATGCATCAGAAATGCCTTGGAGAGGCACCTGGGTGGCTCAGTGGGTTAAAGCCTCTGCCTTTGGCTCAGGTCATGATCCCAGGGTGCTGGGATAGAGTCCCTTTTGGGCTCTCTGCTCAACAGGGAGCCTGCTTCCCCTTCTCTCTCTCTGCCTGCTTGTGATCTTTGTCTGTCAAATAAATAAATAAAATCTTAAAAAAAAAAAAAAAGAAATGCCTTGGAATGGAAGATTGAGAGAATGGAAAAGGTCAGTGTAATTCGGATTTTGTTGTAATTGAAGTGTCTGGTGATGGTAACCTGTAGAATGGTGATTAACCCCACTGATAGAGAAAGAAGTAAGTGAGTTTGAAGACAATTAGGATGTATGGTGGAATTATTGTAGGAGATAAGCAAGAGGGTTTTATCAAGGATGTTTTCTAGGTTTAAATAGATAGATGGATGGATGGATGGGTGGATAGAAAGATAGATAGGTAGGTAGAGTGACTAGACTGGTAGAAAGAAAACCAAGAATGCTTTGCCATAGAAGTCAACAGAGGACTGTTATTATTATGTTTTTTAACTTACAAACAACAGAAATTTATTTCTCTCAGTTCTGGAGGCAGGAAGTCTGAGGACAGGGAGTCAATATGATCAAGTAAGAGCCCTCTTCAGGTTGCACCTTCTTGCTGTGTCCTCATGTAGTGGAAAGTGTTTGGGAGTCCTGGAGGATAACAGAGGAGTGTTATTAAGGAACGAAAGGTTAATAGTGTCAAAATGGTGGTCAGATACCAAGATAAAAACTCAAAAAAAAAAAAATCTATTAGACTTTGTGACATGGAGGTCACCAGCAAACTTCTCAGAGTTGTTTTTGTGAAGTCATTGGAGCCAGACATAAGTTTGCCTCAGAGCAGTTTAGATGAAGAAATGTTGAGTAAATTGCCTCTCAGTGACAGAAGAGAAAGGTCCATGGTTCAAGGGAAATGTGTAGTTATAGGTATTTTTCCTTTTTGTTCATTTAGTGGGAGAGACTGAGTATGACTTACTATCTATGGGAAGAATCCATTTGAGATAGAGATTTTGATTATACAAGAATGAAGGATAATAGATGATACAGTGTAGTGCTTCTAAAGTGTCATGTGCTTGTGAGTCAGCTGAATATCTTATTTAAAATTTCAATTCTGATGCAGTGGGTCTGAGATTGGATCCAGGGTTCTTGATTTCTGTGAACTCCTAAGTGATGGTGATGCTGTTGGTCTGTGGACCATGCTTTGAGTAGTAAGGTTGTAGTAGAACTGCTGGACAATGTTGTGAGCCCATTTAAACTGGATGACCATATTTTTACGGTGGGACACGTTTACTCTGTTATTTATTTATTTATTTTTTTCTGGTACTGCTTGGTTGCTTGGGAGTAGGCAAGAAGAAAACAGAAAGTAAGAGTTTAAGTTGGAGGTAGAAGGAACTAAAAGGGATGGATGGATTTGGAAAAAAGCAGAAGGTCCAGAGTACTCTAGGTCCTGATGAAGTTGAAAAGCTGTTGTCATGGAAGTAGCTGGAAGACAAGGAGTTTGATGAGTATTTTGAAAAGGGAGGAATTACAGATGATGACAAGATCTAAGACATAGCTCTGGAAGCATATGACTGAAATGGCAGGAGCTGACAATGGCTTCATTGCTATTTCATACCCAAGGAAGAGTCCTAAGGGAGAGGGCTGATGAGGGTAGTTTACTTCAGCACATTCATGGCCAACTGCTGGGAGAGAGAAATCACAATGAATGAAGATATTTAATCTCTAAGTTCATGTGGGGACTGGATTGTCTTTGAAATTTATCTTTGGATTATTTCATTTGCAGCACATATATATTGAATATTTACTGGATGCTGGGCACTGTTCTAGATACTGTGGGTATCATATTGAACAAAATAAACAGGACTTGCATTCTGGAGAATTCATGCCTCTGGAGTCCTGGTTTCTATATAAACAATATTTCAGGAAAGGTCAAGGACCTGCCCTCCCCAGTCCTTCTTACCAACCTGGAAGGAGATTCCCAGGGCAGGAAGATTAGATTAGCTCTACTGTAGCCCTTGTGGAAAAACTTTTGTCTCCATCTTTTTCTTTATATGAAACTTTGGCCTTAATTTTCCTCATCATTGGAATGAGCAAAATTAGTTTGTGGGAAAATCAGCAAAGAAAGTTGCTTGCCAGCTTTGAAAAGGACTACTTTTTTCAAAGCTAGAAGGACCCTTTTATTCCATGTTATTGAGAGTTACCTGAAGATGTGCCACAGGAGCTTATAGAAGATATGAGATGTACACATAGCAAAAGATAGCAATTGGAGATTAGAGACTAATGTGAATTCTGATAATCCAGAACTAAGAACATTGCTCACCATTGAAATGGCAACATAAGAAGAGCAGATTCAAGAAATTTATCACTATTGGGACACTTGGGTGGCTCAGTGGGTTAAAGCCTCTGCCTTCAGCTCAGGTCATGATCCTAGGGTCCTGGGTCGAGCCCCGCATTGGGATCCCTGCTCACAGGAAGCCTGCCTCCCCCTCTCTCTTTGCCTGCCTCTCTGCCTGCTTGTGATCCCTGTCTGTCAAATAAATAAATAAAATCTTTAAAAAAAAAGAAATTTACCACTATTGATCATCTCCACCCATTTTGCTTTTCTAGTGTTTAGTGAATAGCATAAGATAAGCCAGTAATAAGCAAATTTATAATAAATATTTTGATTTACTTTTCAGTAGCGTGTAGTACACAGGAAAATAAGGTATTTAGCATCTCATGACCTGAGTTTGCTGCCTGGTTGTGTCATTGTTCTATTATTTTTTGGTATTTCTATCTGTATAGTAATTTCTTTCTGACTTCGTGTTTTCTTAAAATCTGCTCCTGATGTGTGGTCAGTAGAAACAATTCACCTCATTGAATGGGATTGTGGATCAGTTCCATAAAACAAAGGAAATGCTTCTCTCATTCTTTTGATACATGTGGATTTGGTTTGGGCATTAAGTCTGGCCCCTGAAGTATAATGAGAAGTCCAGCTATTTCTTTTGAGTTTTGATGAGTAGAAGACTGTACCCTTTACCTTTGAAATCTGGCTATGGAATCATACTACACTCCAAAACATTAATGTTCCTTCAGAATTTCTTGGAACTTTTCTCCCAAAGCTTACTCTCTACTTTCCTGGATCATTTCTGAGACTTTGATCCTTTTATATTTGGTTTGTCTTATCAGCGAGAGCATTGATGTTAATGTGAGTGGTGAAAATTAGATCAGCACCCTGCAGGTAGAATTGGAATATTGTGATAAATTACAGGAGAGAAGAAGTCAGTTTAGGAAGACAGACTTTCCAAACTTAAAACTCACTCCAGCTTTATGAGGTAATACATTTAGGAGTATTCGTCAATCTTCTTTTGCATTTATACAAGCTGATGATAAATTGCAGTTTTTCTGTTTCAAAGGAAAAGGACCACAAAGCATCTTTGGGCACCAAAGAGCTCAGCTCTTACAAAATGTTTTGATGAGCTAAGTGTAAATGAATCAGAAACCATATGGATTGAATTTCCACCATTATACTCATGGGAGGCCTTTTAAAAAAAAAATTTATTGAGAAAAGGAATGAGGTTAACAAACAGGGTTTAGGTTTTTCTGAATCAATTATTTAGAAACCAGTTCACAAGATTTTCTTTTGCAATCTCAGTGAGCAAACGGTCATTTGCCCATTCCTCATTTTATCTTTTATTTTGATTTCCTTAGCATTTACTTGTCCAGATGCCTCAAAGAGCAAGTAAATAAACTTGAGAAAGCTTACCCTTAAGGTGAGCATCCATTTTAGAAACGTCTCAAATAAAATTCAGCTGTTAAAGAGTTAACTCTTTATTAACGTCAGAAGGGAGTATTTTCTTTGAGAATGTCATTGGTACTTCCATTTTAATAACATTAGATAGTCAGATAGGTTTGACAGAAGATTGCATTTAGGGCTGTCTTTGGGCCAGATTTTGACACAAGTGAGCTTTTTTTCTTTATTGCCCATTCATTTCTCATGTTTTGGTCTTTCTTCACCTTCTTTTGATGCCTTAGCCTACCTGATGACCAGTGCCCTGGGCTTTTACTTTTACTTTTACTTTCTTTTCTCCATTGATTCATTCATTCCTTTGAGGGTGAGACAGAGCACAAGCAGGGAGAAAAGCAGAGGGAGAGGGAAAAGCAGACTCCCTGATGAGCTGGGAGCCCAGTGCGGGGCTCTATCTTAGGACCTGGAGATCATGACCTGAGCCAAAGGCTGAAGCTTAACTCACTGAGCCACCCATTTTCTTCTAGCTCCCTGACAGTCTGCCAGCAGGCATACTGCTGATGTGACCAGGGCCCCATTATCAAAGCTTCTGCTTCTCCAGGACCAATTCCACAGTGACCAAATAGTACATGTCAATTCAGTTACACAAATTGCTCTGAACTATGTTCAAATCTTTTTTTAGCTGGGGTGCCCTTTACTAAACTTAAATCTTATCAATATGTGTAAACCAGTGAGATATAGAAATGGCGACAGCTTAGGGGGATGTTTCCAGAAGTTGAACCAATCACCTTGTTCTCCTACTGTGATACATTGCATCAATGACCTCTCCTTCCTTTGAACTCTTGCCCTTTGCCAGGCAACTTTGAAGTTGCTTCCACTTAAGGAGGGAGAGTATATGGTCCAACTTGACTTTGAATTTGTCCATGTGACTGCATTGACTAATGAAATATTAGTGGACATGAAATGACCACTAGAGGTTTAAAAAGCTCTTGAACAACTGGGCTTTTCACTCATTGTCATATGGTACACAAATGGAGCAGTACCACCCCAGACACACTGTCCTAGACAAGCCCAGCTGAGGACATCTGACCCCCAGAAGCATGAGTGACCCTGTTGAAGATCAGTAGAGCCCCCAAGCTGAGCTGAGCTGAGCTCCACAAACCTCCAGTTGAGCACAGATGCATGAGGTAGACCAGGCTTCTTGTTGGATGCCACTGCATTTGTGTACTGGTTTATTATACACCATTGCACTGAGTGTAGCTAACTGCTAACACCCCACTATATCCTCCTCTTGGACAGTTCTAGAAGGGGTTTCTCTGAATGCAGTTAAAAACATCCATATCTGTAAATCCTCACTGATGATACTACTTTTAAAACAGATTTAGGTGGGGGCATCTGGGTGGCTCAGTGGGTTAAAGCCTCTGCCTTTCACTCAGGTCATGATCCCAGCATCCTGGGATCGAGCCCGCAACAGGCTCTCTGCTCAGCAGGGAGCCTGCTTTCCCCTCTTTCTCTGCCTGCCTCTCTGCCTACTTGTGATCTCTGTCAAATAAATAAATAAAATCTTAAAAACAAAACAAAACAGATTTAGTTGTCAAGAAAGACTTTCAAAAGTGATGGGGATACAAAGCACCTATTCAAGGTCTCAAAACTCACATTTTCATTAGTCTTTATATATTTCTATGAATTTTCAAGGTGCCTTAAAACTATGTGTCACTTGTTTGTGCCTTGTCCCCCACCTTGTATTATCCTGTTTATCAAGCACCTTCCATGGGCTTGATGCTCTTCTAAATGCCTTACCTGTGTTAACATGTTTATTTTCATAGCTATTTCTTATATAATGGGAAAACTCATTCTTTCCCTCCTGTTGGGAGGGCACAACCCCAGTTCAGCTTATCTCCTGTGTGTCTTTTTTGCTACTCACATGAAACACTTCATTTATGACATTTCTGGTTACCAAATGTGGGGGGAGGGGAGTTTCCCCACACCAAGCAATTCTCTGTGACACTAGTGGGGTGCCCTACAATTTAATTCAGTTCTGAAGCTGTCTAGCAGGATAATGTCAGACCCCACGGGGTCAGGACTCAGTCCCACAAGACCGTCCCCCTGCCCTCACCAATTCAGATGCCAATCACGAGTCCAGCCACCTGTGCTTCTAACCAAACACCTACAAATCAGAGGTTCCCATGACCCCGCCTTTGGGTTCAGTGAATTAACAAGAGTGATACAGAACTCAGGGAAGCACAATTATCAGTTTATTAAAGGTTGTGATGAAGGACACAGATGAACAGCCAGTTGGAGTGATACACAGTGGTGAGGTCAGGAAAGGTCTTGACTTCAGGAGCTTCCGTCCCTGGGGATTGTGGGTGTGTCACCCTCCTAGCACATGGATGTGTTCATTCACTTGGAAGCTGTCCAAACTTTGTACTAATAGGATTTTTATGGTCGCTTCTCCACATAGGCAGGATCAATCACTAACGCCATTTTTAGCCCTTCTTCCTTCTCAAGACAATGGGGGAGGGGCGGAGCTGAATATTCCAAGCTTCTAATCATGGCGTGGTCTTTCCGATGACTGGCTCTCATCGAGGCACCATCTGGGAATCCACCCCAGAGTCACCTCATTGGGACAAAAGATGTTCCAATCACCCAGGATGTTATAAGGGTTTCAGGCTCTCTGTGCCAGGAACTGGGGGGGCAGAGATCAAGATATATAATTTATCTATTTTCTCCCACTATAGGACAGAAAATATCTACTGTTTCCTCATTTATGAATGCCAAAACTCATTTGAGCTTTCTTTATACCAGCAGTGTGATATGAGTAAGTCAAGTATTGTTAAGCCCATTAACTAAGCACTTTCTATGAGCTTTACATATTTAAAAAAATATTTTATTTATTTATTTGAGAGATAGAGAGAACATGAATGGGGGTGGGAAGGCAGACGGAGAGGGAAAAGCAGACTCCCCACCAAGCAGGGAGCGTGGTGAGATCCCAGGACTCTGAGATCCTGGCCTGAGCTGAAGGTAGATGCTTAACTGACTCAGCCACTCAGGCATCTCTAGACTTACATATTTTATCTCCTTTAAGTCACATATGAACTGGGAACCCTCTGTGAACATCCCCATTTTAAAGAGGAGAAAGTCAAAGGTCAAAAATATTAAGTCAAAATATTAAGTTTGCCTAAGGTCAAAAAGTCAAGGTCAAAAATATTAAGAATTTGCCTAAGGTCACAGCTCCTATAACCATGCTGAGGAATTCACAACTCGGAGACTACAATTTGGCCCTAGCTGTGCTGACAGTGGGGGCGGGGAGCCAGGACTCACACAGCAACTTTTGCTAGTCATTTTCATTATCAGTGTTCTGCTCAGAGAGGCCATTAATGGTGACCTTATGTAATACTGGGTCGGAGTTGCTTCCTTCGCATCACCAAAGGAGACAGATTCCAAAGCCTAGTTGACAAAGACCTAAAGACTGCCTCCTTATGTCTCTGGCTAGCTAGTTCTGCACCGGTTCTGAAAATAGCTGGATGGCTCCAGGATCCCCTTCCATAGAAGCTGTTTCATTCACAGTGGACCCAGGTGTCATTTTAGAAAGGCCTTCACCATACTTAATAATAATGGTGATACTTAACACTGAGTTCATTTCAGATATTTACCGTAATTCACTTGGGGTAACACTTTCCCACAAAGCCAGGGAAACGAAGGATAAAGAAAGTGAACTTTCTTCTTTCTCCTTAGCTGTTCTACCAGAATATTTTCTGCTATTACTTCTCAAGTTCAAGTATGAAAATTTTCTTGCCTGTAGGACTGGTTAGTGAGGTTAACATCCTAAGTGTGCTTTCCTCCCTTTTTTTCTCCCCTTTTCCTCTCCCTGGTCTCCAAAGTAGATCTGTGATGTGAACTCAGGGGAAGTTGTTGGAACATAGCACTCTGGCTTCCTGAAGTACTCTTGTTTGAGCATGAGGGCCCAAGTTGGGGTTTCCTATTAGCGAGGAGTATAATAAATGATATAGCTGGTGCCCTTGATATAAGGAGAAGGCATGAATGAGGCAGCCAAGTGCTTGAATTG
The DNA here is from genome assembly GCF_010015895.1 of Lontra canadensis. Taxonomy (NCBI): domain Eukaryota; kingdom Metazoa; phylum Chordata; class Mammalia; order Carnivora; family Mustelidae; genus Lontra; species Lontra canadensis. The sequence continues at coordinate 10,236,789 of NW_022631035.1, read as the reverse complement.
GACAGGATGACACAGAGCTTGGTGAACTGAAATGAGACAAACCTGTCTTAGGAATTATAAATGCAAAATTCACCGGCGCATTTCAATGAGCCATTTAAGATAATTGCGTGTGATAAGTATATATACGGAGAGGTCTTTTATTAAACATATCAGCAACTGTGCTTTCTGGATGATTATGTAACGGTCTGGATAATTACCATATAACTTGCAAAAGTCTTAATAACCTTCTAATTATCCAGTAAGCAAGGTGCCGTGTACCTTAGGAAGAAAATATTTTGCTAGTGGAAGCATGGCCTATACCTAATAGATTTTAATAAAACACTAGACTTCAGACTGAGATATTTGGAGAAATTCGGAAAGCTTGTTATCCTTGTAAACGAATGAATGAACACATGATCCTGGGTATGTCTAAAGAAGAATGGGAATGAAAGCCAATATGGAGTATCATAGATGACTCTTAAGAGCCTTCTCCTTTAGCCTTGATCTTAGAAATGAGATGGAAGTCCAGAGGCCCTGAAGTTTAAGTCAAATCATTGCAACTTATTTTCCAAGGCAAACCCAATATAAGAGGAAGGCATTGCTCAAAGAGAGTTAATGAACCTAGGGCATGAATACAGTGTGACTTGTCCACAAGGGTTGGGGTCAGAGATGGACGAAACAGTGGTGCTGAGTAGCAGAGAAGCAAAGATTCAGGAGTTGGATGAAGTTTTGAATCCTGGCTCTGCTTCCTACCAGATTTGAGACCTGATCAAATTATTTGACTTCCCTGGCTTCTGTCTCATGGCCCACAGGGTATAATAATATCTATCTGTGAGTAAAAATTGCTATGAGAACCAAATGAAATCATGTATATACAGTGGCCAGTAGCGAGTGGGACTCTGTACATACTAATAACTTTCTTCATTTCCTTCTCACATTCTCTTGTTATTGCAGACTTTGCCTTAATCAAATCTGTATTCCCTTTTTGTATCGAGCTCTGTTCTGGTCCTAAAAAATGGTTCAATAAAAGCTCCCCTGTGAATGAATGAGCCAATGGAACCATGTGAAATGACTTTGAGAGTGCCCTCTAAGGTATGACCTAGGTTTTTGGTAAAGTGCCATTCAGAAAGCCAGGTTCCCTTAAAAAAATAAAATCTATTTTTCATTGTGATATATACATAATGTGAAATTTACCATTTTAATGATTTTTAAGTGTACACTTAAGTGGCATTAAGTATATTCATTGTTGTGCAATCATGACCAGAGCTATCTCCAGAATTTTTTTCCTCCTGCACAAGTTATTGAACAATAACTTGTCCTCCCTCCCAACCCCCTATCCCTTAGAAACCACCGTTCTTTCTGTCTCAGTGAATTCAATCACTAAGTACTTCATATGCATAGACTCAAATACTAATTCTTTCATGACTAGCTAATTTTGCTTAGCATAATAGCTCCAAGGTTCATTCATGTCATAGCATGTCAAAATTTCCTTCCTTTTTAAAGCTGAATAATATTCCATTGATGAACACACCACATTTGGTTTATCCATTCATCCACGGTCCATCCGCTGATGGACACTTGTGTGGCTTCTACATTTTGGTTACTTGAATAATGCTTCTATGAACATGAGTGCACAAATATCTCTTCAGGACCCTGATTTCAGTTCTTTTGGCTACACACCCAAGGGTGGAATTGGCTAGATCATAGGGCAATTTTATTTTTAGACTATTGAGGCATCATCATACTCCTGTCCATAGTGGCTGCACCATTTTACATTCCTGCCTGCCATGTGCAAGGATTCTGATTTCTTATCCTCACTGACACTTGTTATTGTTTCTGTTTTTTAATGGTGGCCATCCTGATGGATACAAACTGACACCTCATCGTGGTTTTGATTTGCATCTTCTTAATGACTCATGATGGTGAGCATCTTTCCATGGGCTGTTGGCCATTTGTACATCTTCTTTCTGGTTCAGTTTTCAAAACTCTACAGTTCAAGTACTGGTTTTCTCTCTTTTCCCCACCAACTCTTATTTTCCCCAGAGAAAGCAAAACCACCTGCCTTCAAAGTCCTTCTGAGTATGTGGAATGTAGCAGCCAGAACTGCCAAACAGTCTCTGTCCTTGTTATGCTGTGCCAACATTTGGAAACTCACACAGTTGGCAGCCAGAGTGTGGGGAGGATACCCAGGTAGCCACTTTTCCAGATCTACGTGGCTATCATTTAGCTCAAGCAACTTCTTCAAAGGATCCTGATTTCATAACTTATGAACTTATCAATATGCAGGCTTTCACATTTCCTTTCTGCCTTGGTAATTAAAACTCAGTGTTCTGGCCTAAGATTTTTTTTTTTTCCCCACTGAAATCCAAAAATTCATCTCAGTGGAGGAGGGTTTAAGCTGAGAAGAGCAATGGATAACTTAAAACAACAACAATAACAACAACAAAACAAAACAAAAAAAACACTGAAAAGAATGGTTTCATAGTGTAGCTTGAGAGATTTAAGCTTGATATGAGCAATTCTTTCCTCCAGCAAATGTTAAATACCGAAACAAGTTGTGGAGAAAAGTTAGAGACTCTTTTCCTTGGCAAAGATTATATTACTTTAAAATTGATTAAAGTGTACAATTTGTATTATCTTTAAACCATGGTCTCTAATAATTTTGAATGAGTACCCATGTTTGTGTATGTGTCCCTAGTGCAGAAAGCATAACTCAAGTAGCCACTTGCCATGTCAGGAGAGTGTGGATAATTACAAATAATAAATACACATAATTAAATAAAAATATAAACAATAAAAGAAAAAAATTCCACACCTTAAATTTAAATGTGATTATTGTAAGTATGGCTGAAAGCAAGTAGAGAGTGTGATACAGTATTTTAGAAGGATTATATTTCAAAAGTATTATTTCTGTAAAAACAAGCACGTTGATGACATCTGGTAGCAGTTTGTACATTTTGACTCCAATTTCTTTGCTGTGAATCTATTTGAGGTGTCATTCTGTCTTTTTAAATTTAGTCTGGGATCTTTTATTCTATTCAAAGCATCTTCTTCTTCAATGTTTCCTTATGTAGCATTCCTATAAACTTAAAAAAAAAAGTAAGTAGGTATTTATTAGCGAGATTATGCTTGTCTGTTACATCTTACCTTTATTCTTTCAAGAAGTATATTTCATTGTTGAAATATACTCTATCAAGTACGCGTTTAGCTAAGATCTATTAGAAGGTTTTTTTTTTTTTTTAATTCAACTTAACAGCAGTTGAAGCTCTCTAACAGTATCTAACAACTAATCTCTCCAAACCTTCAGCAACTCTCTGTGTCAAAAGAATTTTCTGGTAAAAAACGGTTTGCCACATGTCATTTTAGCTGTTTCCACCCTGCTAGGAACAACATTTGCATGCCCGCAGAACATGGCTGTTGTCTTATTTGTTAGGTAGAAAGGCCCAAATGGGGCCTCTGAGCATAAATCAAATTTAGTAAGATTTTTGAAGGGTTTGTATTATGCACGGCATGTCTTCAGAAGTGCTGAGAAAATTGCAGGTTTGCCTTCCTCTTCCCAATGCTTACCCTCTCTGCCTCTCTCTCATACATATGCGTATATCTTAGCGATGTCTACATGGCTTGAATAAATTCAGTAAGAAATTTATTGCTAATGATAGTGGCTGGCAACTCACATTACAACCAGCCTTGATAATTGCAGATGACTAAATCTGGTTAATCATCAGTGCTTTTGCCCTTATTAGCAGGATATTAATAATAAAAGCTATTTTTTTTTAAACATTACACACTGCGGGCCTTATTTATTTAATTTGCCCAACCAACCGCTGCTGTAGGGATGGGTTTCATGTTACATTCTAAGTGACAGGCAGAGATGGTACACAGTGGGATCAAATAACTTCCCAAAGTCACTGCTTTAGTACATCATAGTGTCAGGAATTTGAGCCCAGGGAGTCTGACTTGAGAACTACATTCTTATCCCATGCTATCCTGTTTCAGCTCCCTTTTTTTGTTTTGTTTTGTTTTTCATGCTTTTCTCGTATTTGCCTTAGCAGTACCATTTCAGACCACGGTTTCATTGTATGGATCCTATAAATCACTTGTCCATTTTGTCAAAAGTGAGTTTAGTTAAAACTGGAGAATAGGATCCGTAATTCCAGTGAGCTGGAGGCAGGTGGACTGGGGTATGTCTCAGTGAGATGAAAGGGAACCAGAAGATGAGAGAGGGGACCATTGTTCCCCTCCCTCTGGTGCTGTTAGATGATGCCTCCCCTCTTTCTGGGAAACCTCCCAGGTGCTAGCTGAGCACGGACCTTTTTGATACAAGGCATCACTGAGAATACCAATGTTCACTCTGTATTCTGAGTTTTACTGAAATTGACTTCCCTTCTAATTTTTAGATTAAAAAGAAATATCAACAGAAGTCCGTCCCATTATTTTCTTTCTGTACCCACCATCAGTTGTCTCCAACACCTTCCAGAATAGAAGTCGCCTACTTGGGAGATCACAGCAAGATTGCCAGATGATCAATTAATTGAGACTAGAGAAGGACGAATCATTTAGCATGGCACAGAAATTTTAAGAAAGAGTCAAAATAAGAGAGAACAAGAGAGGTCAACTAAGATGAACACTTTCAAATCTCCTCTGGTCTCCATAGAAACGGCAAATTCAGGCAAGCATTTTGCTCTCCAAGAGTTTTGAAGGATAAAATGTCTCTAAATGTCAAAAACGATTATCAGGCTGAACTGGAATTGGCTTTTGAGCCTCAGCCTGTGGTTATACGACACTCATCCTTCAACTACCCTTTCCGCAAGTGATGGCTGACACTTGAACCTGTGAGAAATCCGGCATGGTCTGTTCTGTCTGCCGACGGGCTCTGCTGGAAACTCAAAGTTTTAGCGGCTCTTTGAGGGGGTCAGTATTTGCTGGTAATGGAAGGCTTGTGCATAGAACGACATGAGGCCAAATTGTTTATTTAAAAAAGTTCACGGTTAACCTCTACGTTTTTCCACTGGTGAACCTTTCCTGCTTTTGGATATGGAAATAGCCAATAATTTTATTGACATGCACATTGACTGTCATCTTATATTAAACAGCTGAGAGATTTAAGGGGTGTTCAAAGAATTACAGTATCTCCGTGTAATGAATGTCTTATGTTACTGGGTTTGAGCCAAAATACCCACTACCTTATAATTTTTTCCCCTGATTACTTTGTTTCAGGCCCTTTGTGTGTTGCTAACAACAACTGGATTTCACTACTCGCTCCAGTATGATGTTTCACAAATTCCTGGAGGCCATTCTGGCTTACTCTTTCAAGTAAATCTCCCCTTTCATAATTTATAACTGTAGAACTTCTGGTCTTACTGATGACCCGTTGATCTGCCCTTACCAGGAAATCGGGTGCTAACAACCAGCCAGAAAAGTTCAGTGATGTTTGGACACCTTTCCTAGGGTTGCCCTTGGTAGGTCCAGATGACCTTTCTATCCTACCCCACTGCAACCCTCACTACTAATTAACTCCATTTGGAATTATGAAACCTAGTTTATTTTTTTCCCCTCCTCTTTCATTCTCAGTCATTCACAGCACAATCAGCCAATAAAACTGAGCTCTGTGAGGTGTGGGTTTTTATTTTTCAAAATTTTCATTATTCTTTTCATAGACAAGAGGTAGAATCATCAGACTGTTAGGGTCAGAAGAGTCACGGGAAAGTGATAGCGATCACGAGATACCTTTTTGAGAAAGTCTAAAGTCACAAACTAGTAAGACTGATTCCCATGACTTATATAAAACTTCAGGTTTGATCCTAAGAATGGTCCATGAATTATAGGGCAAATGAACAACCTGAATTTTAAGGAGTTTGATTTATACACACATTTTATGGGTCATATCTGATATTTTAAATACATGAGTGTGTCCAAAGTTCACACATTACTGCTCTTGTCAACACTGAACCTCAAAGATTTTCCAGTGACTATTTTGAGTGGATGAAGACTTGGGTGTCTAAGGTAAGCTCAACACCATGCTAAGAGAGACAAAGTCTCTGCTGTGAAGATTGAATGGTAACTGTGTTAAAATGCATTTTGGGGATACCTGGGTGGCACAGTTGGTTAAGTGTCTGACTCTTGCTTTCAGCCTAGGTCATGATCTTGGGGTTGTGAGACAGAGCTCCACATTGGGCCGCATGCTCATCAGGAAGTCTGCTTGAGATTCTCTCTTCCTCTCACTTTGCCCCTCCCACCCCCACTCCTACACATGCACGCTCTCTCTCAAAATAAAATAAATAAATCCTTAAAATGCATTTTTACCAGGTGATTCAAAACATTTATGTTGGGAATCTATATAAAAATAATAATATAACAATGGGTAGAGTGCCCATTACTTAATACTTAAAATACTCAGTGAGTAAATGTTGGCAAGGATACAGAGGAAAAGGAACCTTTGTGCATGGTTGGTGGGAGTACACATTGGTGCAACTACTGTGGAAAGCAGTATGGAGGTTCCTCAGAAAATTAGAAATAGAATTGCCATCTGATCCAGTAGTTCCGCTACTAGGTATTTATGTAAAGAAAATGGAAACACTGGGGCACCTGGGAGGTTCGGTTGTTAAGTGTCTGCCTTCAGCTAAGGTCATGATCCCAGGGTCCTGGGATCAAGCCCTACATTGGGTTCCCTGCTCAGCAGGAAGCCTTCTTTTCCCTCTCTCACTCACCCTGCTTGTATTTCCTCTCTTGCTGTCAAATACATTTTTGACAATGTATTGTCAAATACATTCTCTCTGTCAAATACATTTTAAAAAATCTTTAAAAAAAAAGAAAATGGAAACACTAATTTGAAAAGACATATGCACCCCATGTTTATTGCAGCATTATTTACACTAGCCAAGATATGGGAACAACCCAAGCATCTGTTGCTAGATGAGTGGATAAAGATGTGGTATATATGTATGATGGAATATTACTCAGCCATAAAGATGAATGAGATCATCAAGTCCCATATGGGGAGCCTGCTTCTCCCTCTGCCTGCCTCTCCCTCTGCTTTTGCACTCTCTCTCTCTCTCTCTCTCTCTGACAGGTAAATAAATAAACTCTTAAAAAAAAAAAGAAGAGGGATTAAATCACTCATTTCGACTTTGCCTAGCTGGAAACTGGCAGAGGAGGAGTTTTAAACAAAGGTTATGAACTTTAAAATCCCAGCTCTTTAGCACTCTGCTCAATCACCTCTTCTTTCCATGAGGTTTTTAATGGGAAATCAAGTCATGTTTTTACCTTCTAGCAATGGGAAAACAAGTGATTTGTTCTGAATCATCACAGTTTGTGGAAAGCTCAGGTTAATGTGCAATTAACAAAAAGCCAATGTAGTGTAGAAGACAAGAATTTTTTGTATAGTTCCCATAGATGAAAAATAGTAACTAATACTTTATGGCACTAATATATATTGGACACTGTATGTTAAGTACTTTATCCTTCATTCTAGTAATGCTTGCAACAACGTAATGAAGTAAGTACCATTGTTCAGCCCATTTTACAGGCAAGAAAACTGAGGTACAGGGAGGGGAAGTATCTTGCCCAAGATCACACTGCTAGGAAGTTAGGGAACTGTAGCCTTGTTCCAGACTCTGCTTCATTGTACCCTATTCTCACCTTTCCCCTGACATCTTAGTAACTGAGTACCAAGCCTCTTGGTGAAACTTTGGAGCATTAGCTGTAGTCCCTTATCTTTTGAGTAGTACAGACCAAATAAATGTGTGAGATCAGCTAATAAGAGATCATGGAAATACTGAGTAGCAGACAAAATTGAAGACAAAATTAGTAATTTTATCATGAGAATATGACCTAATCTGGAGCTACATATGGTTCACATTGAATCCAAGCTTGTGGAATTTCAACAAATTCTGCCCCCCTTTTTGCTTTCCCTGTGAAGTCTATGTTGGCTAGACAAATGTTACTCACTTTGTGTGTATCTGTGTGATGCCATCCTCTCCCCTTTCTTCTGTGCCAAATTCATAATAGAATACTGCAGGTACTTGGGCAATTTCTTTGATAATTCTGAGTAATTCTGTGGCTGACTTGCTTCTCTGTGGTCATATTTGGAATTCCAGATTAAGAGTTGGGAAAAGACCACCATATGTTCTCCCTGATACCAAAAAAAAAAAAAAAAAAAAGACAGTTTTAATAACCTTAGTGACTCATTTTGTCCACATGACTATCCAACTGAGCCAGCACCATTTGGTGATATCACCACCTTTCTCTCTCTGCACTATAGTTTTCTTTGTAGTAAATCATGGTGTCTATGTGTGGGTCTGTATCTGTACTCTTCCATACTATTTAGTCATTTGGACCATTTCTGTTCCAGTACTACACTGTATTAATCATGGCTTTATAATAGGTCCTTCATGCCTTTCTTTTCTTTCATACCTTTCTTGAAATGGCCAAGACCACCATCTCAATGTTGACTATAAATAGGTTAGTTATTGTTTCATTTTTACTCTTGGGGAAGGTTTTCTCTATCTGCTGTTAAATATGAGGTTTGCATTTTTGTAGATATTTTATCAGTTTAAGCAAACTTTCTGCTATCCTAGTTTTCTAAGGGTTTTAAAAATCCTGAACATTTGGGGCATGTGGGTGGCTCAGCTGTGTCCAGACACTTGGTTTTGGATCAGGGCACGATCTCAGGGTGGTAGGATTGAGCCCTGTGTTGGGCACTGTGCTCAGTGAGGGGTCTGCTTGAGATTCTTTCCCTCTCCCTCTGCCCCTTCCCCACTCTCCCTCTCTCTCACATAAATAAATAAATGAAACCTTAAAATAAAATCCTGAACATTTGTGTAAATTTTGTCAAAAATTTTTCTGTATCTATTAGCATGATGACACGATTTCCTTTGCCTAATGTAGGGAATTACACTGAGTTTTGAATATTAACATACTCTTGCCTATCAGGAATAAATTTTACTTGGAGGTGGCATATTACTCATTTTCTATATTACTGGAATAAATTTTCTAGTATTTCTGTAAGGATTTTTACATTTAAATTTGTGAAAGACTAGCCTGTGATTTTGTGTTTTTCTTTCCCTCTTTCTTTGCCTTCCTTCCTCTTTCTTTCTTTCTTTCTTTTTTTTTTTTTATAATTTTATTGTCAGGTTGTAATTCTGTTTCCCTCCCTCCCCTACCCCAAAAAACAATGTTAGGAAGTGTTTCCTTTTCTTCCTAGTCTCTGAAAGAGTTTGTGTAAGATTAATATTATTTTATCTGTAAATGTCTGGATGAATTCACTAGTGAAGTACCCAGAGCTTGGATTCTTTTCGTGGGAAAGTTATTATAATTGCACATTTAAACCAGATTTTCTATTTCTTCCTTTTATAGGTTTGGTAGGTTGTGATTTTAAGAATTTGTAAAATTTCACTCGGTTGCATAAAGTTGGCATAAAGTTGTTCACAGTTATCCTTTTATCACTATTTTTAAAAAATATCTGTAAGATCTGTAGTAATGTCCCCTTTTTCATTTCTGATGTTAGCAGTTTGTGTTTTCTATTTTATCCCCTTTGTTAGTATTGTAACTGTTTCATTAATTTTTTACTCTTTTCAAAGAGAAAGCTTTTTGGCTTTGTAGAATTTTTTCTCTATTGAATGATTTTTAAAAAAGATTTTATTTATTTATTTGACACAGAGAGAGATCAAAAATAGGCAGAAAGGCAGGCAGAGAGAGGGGGGAGGCAGGCTCCCTGCTGAGCAGAGAGCCAAATACAGGGCTTGATCCCAGGACCCTGAGATCATGACCTGAGCCTAAGGCAGAGGCTTACCCCACTGAGCCACCCAGGTGCCTGCATGATTGTTTTCTATTTAATCAATTTCTGGTTTTATTTTTGTTATTTCCTTTCCTTCCACTTTCTCTGTATTTTGTGAGGATACGTCTGTTCCAGCTTCACGGGATCTTAAATCATTGATTTCAGTATTTCTTTTCTTTTATAGTATATTTATTTAAAGTTGCAAATTTCTCTCTTGAAATTGCTTTTGTTGCACCTCATAAGTTTTGTTATGTCATATTTTCATTATCATTTGATCAAATATTTTCTAATTTCCTTAGTTATTTCTTCTTTGATTCATGAGTTATTTAGAATTTTGCTGCTTATTTTCCAAATATTTGGGGATTTTCAAAAAATTCTCTGTTATTAATGACTGTCTTAATTTCACTATTTAGAAATGTTTCATTTGATTATTGATTCTTTGAAATTTGTTGAGGCTTGCTTCATTGCTCAGAGTTTGATCTGTGTTGTTAAATATTCCAATGTGCACTTAAATATAACAAATTTTTGGATGTAGTGTTCTATATGTCAATAAAGTTAAATTAGTTAATTTTTAGTAATTACCTTAGAGATTAAAATATGCATCCTTGCCTTCATGATATTTTCCTTAATTTAATACTTTCATCACTTCACAGACAATGCAAGAGCTCCATTATCTTATCCTTCTATGCCAGTGGTGCTATTTGTCATTTTACTTCTACATATTTACCTCACAAGATATTATTGCTGTTTCAAGTAGTCAATAATTTTTATACTTACTTATACAATCATGCTTCCTTGTGCTCTTCATTCTTTTTGCTCTTCTGTGTGTTTGTCATTGATCATTTTCCTTTGGCTTGAAGAATTTCTTCTAGTATGTCTTATACTCTGGGTTTCTTTTAGTGCCATATCTCAGATGTTTTTCCTGAAAATTTTACATTTTTACTATGTATAAAATTCTAGGCTTGTATTTTTTTCTTTCAACTATTTATAAATATCTTACCATTATCCTTTGCCTCGTATATTTTGTTGAAAATAATTCTTGTTGTCTTTTAAGTAATGTTTCTCACTTCTCTGGATTTTTAAAAAAACTTCTTTTTGTCTTTGAGTTTTAATAGAAGGTTACCTATGTGTGTATGTGTGTGTGTGTTAAACAGAGATAGAGATAGACTGATAGATACATACATATATAGAGAATGCTTATCCTGTGTAGGGTTGGCTGATCTTTTGAATCCATCTTTATTCCTTTTAATCAGTTTTAAATTTTTTTTTCCAGCATTATTTCTTCAAATTTTTCCCATTCCATCTCTATCCATCCTGGACATTTGAATACAATGCTGCAGTTTGAATGTTTTCTGTATATATTTTCTTCTCTTTTTGATTGTTTTTCTCCTTTTCCTTTCTGTTCCTTAGCTGAGATATTTTTCTATCTGTATGTCTTTGACTTTTTTTTTTTTATTTTTGCATTGTCTAGACCGCTCTAATGGGCTATTCCAGATATTGTATTTTTTCATTTTCAGAACATATTTGGTTCCATTTCATATTAAAGGTATTTACTACATTTTCACCTTTGTATCCATTTATTTATTTTGTCCATCTTTTCCTCCAGTTCACTGAATATATTTATAATTGACATCCTAATTTTTTTTTTTTTTTTTTTAGGATTTATTTATTTTAGAGAGATAGAGAGAACATTCTCGAGCCCGGGGAGGAGCAGGGGGAAGGAGTGAAGAAGGGGAAGAATTCCAAGCAGATCCCAAGTTGAGCACAGAGCCTGATGTGGGGCTCGATTGTACAACCCATGAGATCATGACCTGAACCAAAACCAAGAGTCTGATGTTCAACCAACTGAGCCACCCAGGTGCACGCCTGTCACCTTAATATTTCTATGAACTTCAGTATCTAGATAATCTGAGGGTCTGCTTCTTTTGCTTAATTCTTCTTTTGATTATCAGATACAGTATCTGCTTCTTTGTCTTTTAAATTTTAATGTTAAGCCAGTCTTTTAAAAATGGATTCTAGATATTAAATATAATGTTCTTTTCCCCCAAAGTACAGTTGCTCTTTCTTTTGCTAGGCAGATAATGTGAAAGAAAAATCACCTCAATCAAATCGGGTAATTGAGCCTGATCAGGGCTGGATCACACTTTTAGTTAGATTCAGCCCATCTCTGATGCATCAGTAATTTTCTCCCTGAAATATTGGTAGATGTCTGTCTTCATAATCTTTTGACACTACAATTCAATCTTTCTGAGTTTTGAGCTCAGCTCGTTAGCTTTGATCCCCCTATGTATGTTCAACATCTTGTAACCATCTTGAGGAGGAGATGGTTTGATACATGGTTTGATGTAGAACCCTTTATCCTAAGTACCAAGAAATTGAGGAAAATGTTACTCTACCTTTAGCTCTATCCTTCCCCTTAAAATTAAACTCTTTCAACTTCCACTTCAACCAGTCAAAAATTTGGCAAATATTTTGTGTTTATCAAAGGATTTGTTCTCACAGATACAATGAGCTGGTAAATATTCTATCACCCACCCTGCCCCCAGCACTATGCAAATATCCTATGGGATCATGTGTTTGGCTCCTTCAGTCTCCATTCATCAGTGAGGCTGTATGGCTTTCTGAAGCACCATTAGACTCAGTTTTCTGCTGTGGAGTCTCTCTGGCTATGCAAGCCTGATCCTCAGAATTTTCCGGAGGTGGCCCTCCTGGAAGAAACCACTACTGGTTGCTACCTCTCTTAGGACTCAACTCTCTTTGGAATTTTAATTCATCTGGTCCTCACTCCTTCCATCATTTCCTGATGACTCTAAAAATATAATTTTGTAATTTATCTTCTTGTTTTTTCTAGTTTTTCTAGAAGGAACAATGACCTGCTACTACACACAATATCCTACTTGGAAGACAAACTTTTGCTATTATTTTTTGTTACCATTAATTATTTTAGGAAGTTTCATCCAGCTTTTTAACTAATCACTGGCAAAGTACATACATTTTTAGATGTATAATATTGAGAAAAAAACTTCATATCAAGTTTCTTTCATTTTTGAGCAATACAATTTGGAAGGTGTCTCAACAGACTGTCTTCTGGCTCTACTCCCTTAAATATCTACCCCCAGTACTGGTGTGATAATGTTGTGCCATCAACAGAGTGGGCCAAAGGAATTTTTCTGGAAGCCATTTCTACACTGAGATACCTAACAGTGATTTAACTATACAGAACATATAGTTAACAATGATTTAACTATATGCGAACAAGCCTGTGAATCACCTACATATACCTGAGTAGCCCACATTAACCGTGTTTTGGTTTTAACTTCTCCTCACTTGGATTACTAACATGCCTATAACCCCTCCAATGAGCAACTAGTATGAGAAGTCAGAATGCAAAGACAGACTGGGTGGTCTTAGCTGTTCACAGTTAAAACATCTCAATTTAACAGATTTTATGAAAATACATTAATGTGTGACCCATTGTTAGGGATTTTCCCCAAGACCATAGAAAGGTCCAGACAAGTAAGTAATCATGTGTAAATTCTTATAGCTTTATAGGAAGTTCACCTTCATCAATAGCATATGCATACACAGTTATCCCCACCACAATAAATAAATACATTAGCACAACCAAACCAAATCCAGTAACAGAAACAGGGTTACCTGATACCCACAAGTGGATTTCTGCTGCTATGACTTTGCCCCTATATATGATAAAACCACCAAAAAGCATAAAACTTAAGGGATATATTTGTTTAAATATTCAAGGAAACAGACATTTGTAGGAGAAAAAGGTTTATGTCATAAACCTTTTTATGTCATAGTGTCATAGTGTCTTATGTCATAGTGGCTCTGAAGCTTATATTTGAATCCCAGCACCACAGTGCACAAGCCCTATGACTCTGAACAAGTTAGACATCAAATGTTTTCATATCTTCATGTATAAAACTGGGATATTGTTTGCATCCATTTGTATATTGATATGTAATTATAATCTCTCTATGTTATCTATCTATCCATCTCTATACACTGAGAGAGCACTTAGCATATCATAAGTGTTTTCTAATATTTATAATTATTATTGTTTGGATCTCTTTTTCAGTGAAATAAAAAGATTATTCTCTTTCTACTATATTATGTTTGTTTACCACGTTTAATAGGGAATTCACAAGCTTAAAACTTGGTTTAGATAAAAGACACAAGTCATTAACCTTCTCTGTACTGCAGCCCTGAAATACATCTTGGAGAAAGCCATCTATGAGGAGGGTTCCCCTCTTGGATGCCTCCGTTTTTCAAATGGACAATATGTCTGCCACTAAAACCATCATTTTGCCTTTCACTTGGCTAAGAATGAGTGAAATTATGAATCCACTTATGAATTCATATTTCAAAGACACAAAAATGACAACAATTGGAAGTTCAGCTGCGGTGGTTTGTTTAGAGCTAAAGTATGAGAACACTGGAGAAGAAGGGCATGATAAACATGAAATATGAGGGCTTGTTTTTAGATGTTTTTCTTGTATTTCATTCACTTGGCTTCTTCTGAAAACAAAATTATTTTTTTCCTAAGGAATATAATTTATAAAAACACTCAGTGCTTCTCTTTGCTTATACTGCTGTTTGTTTGAGGGGGTGACTTAGGTATGATTGAAATATAATTATAAGCTTGTAAATCTAGAAAATCAATTAATTATTTTGACAGCTAACTGGCTTCTAAATTTGTCTCAGTATCTGATTCTGATTGAAAAATAGAAATTTAAAATATTTGATAAAATGTATAAGTTTTGAAAAGTGTGCTATTTAATTTAGAAGTCTATATGATATATGTAAAATAAGTTGGCCTTCTTGCTATTGTGGTAGACTCTAAGTAGAAATAAACTTTAGAGACAGAATGACTTCTTATTTGAATTTTCTTGAGGAAGTATGTAAAAACCTATTTTGTAGATTGAGTGATTAAGATGTGGCAACAAGATCATTTAATCTGCGTAATTACCCATTAATTTAGTTGGATAGAAAATCTCCCTCTTACTGTACTCAATGTAGTCGAAAAGAGTACATTTTTGGCTCTTCTATTAGACTGTGTTTTGAGCACGATGTCATAGTTTCATTGTCTTCATATCCTGACTGCTTAATATAGTACCTATAGGGGCGCCTGGGTGGCTCAGTAGGTTAAAGCCTCTGCCTTCGGCTCGGGTCAGGATCCCAGGGTCCTGGGATTGAGCCCCACATCGGGCTCTCTGCTCTGCAGGGAGCCTGCTTCCTCCTCTCTCTGCCTGCCTCTCTGCCTACTTGTGATCTCTGTCTGTCAAATAAATAAATAAAATCTATTAAAAAATTAAAAATAATATAGTACCTATAGCTTAGAGAATGTCAGTTGCGATAAGCTGTGTATTTAGAAAGACGGGTACTTTGGAACCATCAAGGTGACCCTGAGATTGTTGGTAGGTTGCATCCCTAATACACTGGTGTGCTGAGGTCCCACCATGAAGAGGACGGGTTAATGAAGGCACCTGCTTGGATTCTGGGTGGACAAACCAGGAGATTCCAAGGAAAGAATTCCAAGAGGAAGTAGTCTTGGATGGGAACATCTTGACTATATTTAAATGTTGAAAAGGAGACACTATAAGTGGAGAGGTTGAAGGCTGGGACAGAAATGACAGTTGACCAAGAGCACAAGGCCAGTGAGAATGTGCAAGGGATGGAAGGATGCCTTTTCCTTGGAACAGAGAGGAAGAATTCTGTTCAGGCTGGTTTGCAGGAAGGAAGGAAGGAAGCAGATTGGAAGGGAGGATTGGAGGGAGGGAGGATGGGAAGGAGGGAAGAAGGAAGGAAGGAAGGAAGGAAGGAAGGAAGGAAGGAAGGGGATTGCTCTCATTGCTGGCTATAGCTGGTATGAAGTCAGAGGTAGGTAGGTTCAACTGCAGAGTAATGATTTCAAATGTTGAGGAGTTTAAGAAGGTTTTAAATAGCTCCTTGGGGGAGAATGAGGGCTGAATAAAGAAATTCAAAAGAGAGCTGAATAGCATCAGTCATGTCTTGAGGGTAGGGGTTGTGTGCTGAAGCCTGGGCCTACCAGACAGCACCATTTCCCCCAAGCTGCACAGGGCAGGCAGTGAAGCGGGAGGGGCCTTGTGATGAGGAAGTACTCGTCAGGTTGGAGTTTGTGGAGAAGACTTCAGGGTAAGGAGTCAGGGAGCGTTTGAGTCAGAGCACTGAAGGCTAAAGAGGCTTTGGTAAGAAAAGATGTTCACATTTCAAATGATGAGAGTTACACAGGACCAGGGCGTTGGGCAGCTAGTGAATGGTGTGGGTGCATCAGTGTGAGTGGTGAGGCATGAAGAGGATGGGATATTACCAGTGTCACTTATGTGCCTGTGGAGCTCTCCCAGAACGATGGTAGAAACTGGGTGGAGAGCAAGACTGACAAGCTCTGTATCTATGGCATGAAGAGGGGAACCTGGAGGTTCCTGGAGCAGTACCTCAGGGAAACCAGAGCCAAAGGGCAGAACCTTCAAAGCACACAGGTCTTACCTGAGGCTAACAAATGGATGTGAAAAAACTACAGGGGAACCTGCATGGGCCACCCAGGCCCTCAAAGACACAGGGCAGTTGGCCCACAGGCACCCTCATTGTACTGCTGCAGAAGGACCCTGGCCTACAGGGGGTACACACGGCAGCAAAGTAAACCAGCTGTTATCTGGTGTCTATCCTGAAGCACAGAAAGGAGCATATGGTAAGTCTACGACAGGGGCAGATATTCTTATACAAGGTGGTGGGCCCAGCACAGGCTGCAAGGGGTCCTTATCCCTTGATAAGGAGATGTTCCAGGCCCAGAGTCCATTCTCTGGTGGCTGAGTCAGGGTGGAGAGATTGTAAGCCTTTCCCAACATACATGACAGGTGGGAATGAAGCTCTCCTGATTGCAGTTGTGGTGGCAGAAATGGTAAGTGAACCTTCAGAGGAAGGATGGTTCAAGTGAAAGAAAGTGGAACATTCCCTCAAAATTAACATCCCCCAAGGAGTGTTAGTTTTGCCTGAGAGTCAGAGAAGCACTGACCTAGAACTTATAGAGCATCATGACTTAGCAGGCATCTGGGTCCCCATGCTGCCATCACCGTGGGGACATTTTATTGTGAGAAGTGGTAGTGGCCCCCTATGAGTGCCTGAGGAGAAAACCAGGAGGTAGGTGGTCAAGATGTCTTCCTGCCACCGTCTGGAGGGCTGACTCATGGACACCGGATCTCCTCTGACTAATGTTCACCTCCTGACCCTCTGCTCAGAGCCTGGGCTCTTGCTTGTTCCCTAGCAGGTCATTCAAGGCAGGAATTGTAATTTCCTAGGACACAATGCTAGGTGAAAGGGTTCATTGTATCAACAAGAATGACACAGTAATTTAAGCCTGGGAATGCAATTTATTCAACCTCCTCATTTCCTAAATGAGTTCAAATTATAACAGTCCCTTAAAGGACAGATTTTTAGAAATGTTGATTCTTTTATTTATTTATTTTTTTATTGGCGGGGGGATGATGGTGGTGGCCTTGGGAGGCAAGGGGAGAAGGAGTCTTTCCAGTGATGACTAAATCAGGAATTGGGATTAAGAAACATGAAGTTTCTACAGTGGGATCCAAAGGGTTCTGTGTTTTCCAGAGGAGTCCAAGTGTGCCCTTTCTTTAATCTTCTTTCTTTTTTCCTTCCTTCCTCCCTTTCCTTTCCTTCCTTCCCTTTCCTTCTTTTCCTTCAGTTTCCTTTCCTTCTTTTCCTTTCTTTTCCTTCTTCCCTTCCCTCCTCCCTCCTACCTTCCTTCCCTCCTCCCCTCCTTCCCTAGGAGGTAGTGTTTGTGAAATCCAGCACACTTCTCAGGCTCACTTTGGCTCTTTAACCATCTTGAACTATTTTCCAAATATTTTAGATTCGAAAAAACCCAAACCACACTGGGCCAGACACTTTTTTTTCTTCCTCACTGCTAAACCTATGTGTATTTTAAGGGAAATGTAATCCATATGTTTCTGATTCCTTTACACTTAACTCATCAACCAGGATTTGTGAAAGCCGTTTGATGTCCTGGATGCTTTTGAACCATTTCCTTGTGACTTTCAAAGCCTTTCATTCTCTAGAAATAGGAAGTTGCGTTTTATGAAATGTAAATGAGCTTGAACCCCCAAAGGTCTGATCTGGGTCAGAATTCTGAGTGATTGGAATTAGTTAGAAGCATGTTGTCTTCCACTCTTTCAGAGGAATTCTAGCTCAGGGAGTAGTTCCATATTTTTCATAATAAATATGGCCAAACCTTAATTAGAATATATTGGGAGGACAAAAAAAAAATAAGAAGTATTTCATTGCAAGACTCTATATCATTAATTAAAATGGATAAATATTTTTGAATAAATAGGAATTACCTCATCTAAATTAACCTTAAAACAAAATCAAACTCATCCAAATGAATCTCTGACAGTCATTGAATATGATCCTATTAACAAATTCCTGTTTTTATTTTATGGCCTTAAAGTAAATCTCAAGTAAATATTTTTTTCCCCCAGTACTTCCCGTAAGAACAATGAATTCTCCAGATACAAAGCTATGTTCATGTGTTGAAGAAACTTCCTGTCCTTGTAGAGCTTCTATTCCAGCAGCAGAAAATTTAAATTAAAACTCTTAAAGAAAGGTACAGTCGAAGGGTCATCTGCTTTCTGCTCTTTCTGGGAAGAAGTTCCAGACTCAGTGGGATGAAATAAAACAGGTTCAGTTTGGAGCCTTTGCAATTTTTCTCCTTCTGCCTGGAATAATCTTGCCCAATACCATCATGAACCTGGCTCCTCTCTCTTCTCACAGAAGCTGGCTCTGACTGTGCTATCTAATGCAGCTCTCCCTTCCTCCTTCAGTAACTTTCTACCCTATTCTTCTGTCTTAGTATTTTTCACAGGAATTAGCACTATCTGAAAACCACTTACTCATGTCATGTTTGCACTTAGTGTTTGCTCTCCCCTCTGGAAATCTAAACCTATCCAACAGGTACCACAATACCTAGAGTGTTGGCTGAGAAATGGCCATGTTTACATTTTTTTCAGGCAACACCTTTTGATAAACACCCACTGACTGACATGTATTTTACCTCAAAAGATGTCGATTTGTATCTAATGGCTTTGATAAATGTGTTCTCAAGCTGTCTTAATCTTGCCACACGTACTTCATATGAAGTTTAGGATTCGCTTGTAAATTTCCACAAAAATGGCAGTTGAGATGTTCATAGGCAGTGTGTTTTGTCTGTGAATCAACTTGGGGGGCATTGCCTTTATAGGAACATTGGTCTTTTACTCTGGGAACCCAGGATGTCTTTCTATTTAGTTAGATATGACATAATTTCTTTCAGGAGTGTTTTGTAATTCCCATGTGAAATGGCAAGGACCCAGGATAGCCAAAGAATCTTGAAAAAGAGGTGCATGTTTTAGGACTCAAATTTCCCAATTTCTAAACTTACTATATTCAGATCGTATAATACTAGCATAAGGATAGACATATAGATCAGCTTAGAGTTCGGAAATAATCCTTGTGTTTATGGCTAATTGACAAGAGTGCCAAGACAATTCATTGGTGGAAGAATAATCTTTTAAAAGTGGTGTGTCCATGAGAAAGAATGAGATCAGACTCCGACTCATGCTATGTACAAAAATTAAGTGAAAATGAATCAAAGGCCTAATCATGAGAACTAAAAAACAAAAACAAAAACAAAAACAAAAGGCATAAATAACTTTGACATTGGATTAAGCAATCATTCCTTAAATATGATACCACAAGCATGGGCCATGAAGGAAAAATGTAGATAAATTGGACTTCATTAAATTAAGATTGTTGTATTTCAAAGAACACCATCAAAAAAGTGAAAAGTCAACCCACGGAAAAGAGGAAATGTTTGCAAATCATGTATCTGAGAAGGGATTGGTATCCAGAATACCTAAAGAATTCTAACAACTCAACAAATAAATGGACAAAGAGTTAAAATATGAAAAAATGCTGGGGTGCCTGGGTGGCTCAGTCTGTTAAGCATCTGCCTTCGGTTCTGGTCATGATCCCAGAGTCCTGGGATTGAGGCTGGCATTGGGCTCTCTGCTCAGTGGGGAGTCTGCTTCTCCCTCACCTTCTGCCTGCCGCTCAGCCTGCTTGTGCTCTCTCTCTATCTCTCTCTGTGTCAAATAAATAAATAAATAAATAAAATCTTTAAAAAAGTGAACAAATGGACAAAGTATTTGAATAGACATTTCTGCAAAGAAGATACATAAATAGCTAGTAAGTACATTTAAAAATGGTCACCATCTTTAGTCATCAGGGAAATGCAAATCAAAATCACAATGAGATACCACTTTTAGTCCACTAGGATGACTATAATAATAATTTTTTAAAAAGAGAAAATAACAACTGTTGGTAAGGATGCAGAGAAGTGAGAATACTTGTATATTGTTGTTTGGAATGTAAAATGATACAGCTGATATGGAAAACACTTTGGTGTTTCCTCAAAAAGTTGGACATGGAGTTACTATAGGACACAACAATGTCATTCCTCGGTAGATACCCAAGAGAACTGAAGACATATGTCAACACAAAAACTTGTACGTGATTGTTTATAGTAGCATTATTCATAATGGCTAAAAAGTGGAAATAGTCTAAATGTTCATCAATGGATGAATGAATAAACAAGATCTGGTGTGCCCCATGCAAGGGAATATTATATTGAATAATAATATAATATATTATGAATATATATTCATATTTATTATTATATATTCATATATTATTCATATATGAATAATAATATAATAATATACTGAATAATATAATATACATTATATAATATATAATATAAATATTATATATATTATATATAATATATGTATTGAATAATATTATAATATTATTCAGTCATAAAAGTCATGAAGAACTGAAACATGGCACAACATAGTTGAACCTTGGAAATACATAGTAAAAGAAGCCAGATACATTATGATTTTACTAATAAGAAATGTGCAGAATAAGACAGCTCATTGAGATAGAACATAGATTAGTGCTTGCAAAGTGCTTGGGATGGGACAATGAGGAGTTAGTGATCAACTCTACAGTGTTTCTTTTGGGAGTGATGAGAATGCTCTGGAATTAGATACTGGTGATGACTGCACAATTTTGTGAATCTACTAAAAACCACTGAGTTGTGTAGTTTAAAGAATGAATTTTATGGTATGAGAATTCATCTAAAAATATAATTGGTTTCACAATTACTCAATTCTTTTGTTAATGTCTCAGTTCCCATGGGAGAAATTTTAAAAGGGAAGAGAAAAATGATATGTTTGATTTGAGAGCTAATCCTACTCATTGTTCATTGTCTTTTTTTTTTTTTTTTTTTTTTTTTTTTGGCTGTCTCAGTGCTTGGACATGAAAGAATCACCTAGGAGCAATGCTTCCTTGCAATGGAGTGGTATTAGAAAAATGTGTTACAAAGATTGAATGTGTTTTGTTCTTTCAAGATTGATCCTTGTGGTACCATGAAAGTGCTAGCAGATGTTTTGGGCAGAAAATGTGTAGATAGTTTTTTGTTTTGCATTTGTTACCTTATTAGCAATATTAGTTTTTGGAACTGGAAGTCTATAGGTTGATGGGTTGCACTCTTTTAGTTTAAGACCATGATGAATGATTAGCTCCTGGAAACATTTTGATACCCACTCGTTGGCAGACCAGGGAAACCCTTGACTAGCAAAGGTGGAATTAAGAGTTCTGAGAAAAAAATAGAGTAAATATGACCGCATTAGAGCCAGAAGAGAGACAGTTGCTTTTTTTTATTTGTTTTCAAAGTCTACATAGATAAAAATTGTCCATAGTAATATGGGTGGGAGGGGCATTGCCCATGGCATGTATAATTTGTAATAGCATTTAAATGTTCCTATGCTTTATTTCAATGCTGTTTAATTTTTAATGGAGAAAAAGGAAAATACATATCTGCCCTTAAAATACATTAGGATATATAACAATTTAGGAAGTAGATTTTCTTTATTGTATTTCTTCATGGTTATGTTATGTTGTTTTCTCATGGATATATAGCATGAGGCCATACCTTTGAATGTTGGAAGACCGAGTGGTGGGATATTTGTGATATTATTCTGCTGAGTGGATTCTATATGGATATAAGTGAAGAAGGCTTCTTAATTTCTGTATTTGGTGATGTGATGATGATGGATAATAATAAAAAGGAAAATTAAATAATCGTGACTTTCATTTTCAGTTCATGGTGGAGCTTTTTCACATTTATGTGTTATTTCCTGTGGTTTACAATTTGATAAAATTGGGTCAGATTGTGGACACTACTGTGGCTCATGTAATGGTGAATGTGTGTTTGCAAATAAGCATTCTTTTCTACTACGACTACAAAATTTGAGTAATTAATATCCACGGTGTACTAGGGCATATTGATGTATTGATGAATGGTGGGATATCATCCCTACATTCAGAGTTTAAACTCTATAGGGGTCAAGAAAAAATTAACCAAGAAAAGGACAATAAATTGCTATGAGATTGAACACAAGGGGAGTACACAATCCTAGAAAGCAAGGCATCTGGAAGATTTACCCAAGACAAGGCTAACAAATAAGTCAGAACCAAGATTATGCAGGGTTTTTAAAACTGGGTCAAGTTTTTGAGACTTTTATTCCGAGGACCTGAAGAAACCATTATAGGGTTTTAATTAGACTTGCAGTTTTGCAAGGAAATTCTGCTTGTATGTGTAGTAGTCATATAATTTATTATTTGAACCAGAAAACTCTGGAGAATCAAAAGGGGTGCAATTTCTAATTATGCTGGGACTACAGGTTATACATTTGGGCGATCCTGGACAAACTAGGATGCATAGTTACCCCTTTCTAGGGACCTGCAATGGAATAAGGCTGGTATGTGAAGATAGGTTAGGAGAGAAGAAGGCAGTTGGACTACAATGAAACCATCAAGAGAGAATTAGATAAATTTAAGAGTTATTTTGAAAAAGGAACATGGAAAGTTAGTGACCAAATGTGGAAGGGAAAGAGAAGTTGAGTCTATTAGGCATCTGGCTTGGAGACCTGAATGGTGGTTAGAGACACTGAGATAAGGATTGTTGGAGAAGTTTTAGAGGAAAGGTGACCGTTTTAGATACATCCGTGTTAGGATGAAGGTAGCCATTAGGAACCCACAATGAGCTGGCATCAAGATTTATGTAGGCTAGTTGCTCACATATGGAGCCATCATCTGAAGGGCTTGGCTGGGCTGCAGTAAAGTGGAGTACAGAGCACTGGCCATGGCCCAAGTCTCTCTAGCACACTAACAGTTCTAGAAATATCTAGAACTCACTATATTCTCACTTTACCAGCAATTTATCATGATGGTTTGGCTCAAAGGTTAGAAATAGAATCTAATTCTGCATATTCATGCTGGCTCATCTGGAGAAATGTCTTAAAGGTCTTGCCTCCCCATGCAAGATTTTGGAAGAAGTTTGGCGTGATGGGTCCCTTAGAAAAAGTTTATAACCTGCCTTTTTGGGATCTGATAGTCTCGATAAATTAAAGGTTGGTGTGTTTGATGCCCCAAAATGGAAAGTGTATTTTGCCTTGATTAAACTCAACTCTGCAACACAACACAACACAACACAACACAACACAACCACAACACTTTTAGAGAAGTGATTTCAGGGTTAATTTAGGGGGCAAAATAAAATTTAAATAATATGAGCTAAAAAAGAGATGCCTCTGTGTGTGTGTATGTGTGTGTATGTGTCTGTTGAGCGGGAGTTCACTGGTCACGATGCAGGCACGCCCTCATAGAAGCTACATCATTATCTTGTTTTTCTCACTTATTCTAGGTAAACTTGGTTCCTGAATCTTTTAATTAAAGTCCATCTGGCATTTGAAGATGAAAGATGGACACAACTCAGTTACACACGTCTTGAGGATTATGTGAAATCCATCAAGAATGTTATACATGCTTTCCTATGAGAGATACTCAGTTTTTCTTTTTTTTTTTTTTTTTTTCATTCCTGTCCATGTATACTTGGTGACTCAGTTTCCATTAGCCCTGATCTCTACACCAATGGATCTTCCACTGACTGGAGACTTGAAAGAAACTCTACAAACATTATGAAAGGACATGCCCATTTATGGACCTTTGAGGCCCAACTTTCTATGTAGAGGAAATATTATTCCTCTTGTCTAACAAAATGAAAAAGAGTAAGGTAGAAGATTACAACCTGAAATCCTTAAACTATATGGGCAAAAGGCATTCAGAAGGGACAACTCTCCCTAGGTTTTCTGTCTGAGACGTGGCTTTGATGCCATTGATGTTGGCTGAGAGTGTTTCCAAAGCCTAAGTGTGGATCATGTTAATATGTATTTAAGAAACCTGAATGGCCAAACTTGGGAATTGCAAGGGCTCATTCCCCCACCATTGAAATGTATATATACATCCTTGCTGACCTTGCACTCAAAACAGATATGGAGCTGATCAGTTGGAAAAAAATTCCCCAGCGTTCCAGAATTAGATCTGTCTCCTGTTACTTTCGCTTAAATCTTAGAGCTGTTTGGAGACACTGCAACTGAGAATTACTATTGCTTCCTTTCATACGAATAGCAGAAAAACTAACATTTTACTATATTTAACTGCAATGTCACCATGTTCTAGAGTACTAGGAATCTTTGCCATCCCTTTCTGTGGGGGAAAAAAAAATGTGTAGGATCATTTGCTTCTCAGCTTCTCAAACAAAAATTTCCTAATTTGTTTAAATGTGATTCATGTTTCATAGATTTAAAAATTGTAGGGTAACTGACTCAGCGCTGTTTTAAAATGTCCGTATCTCCAACAATTTATAACAGTTGAGCATCTGTTGTATAATCTCTAACATGAAGATAATTTCCAATGTTCTTTCCAGCTCTGGAAAAATTCTATCAATATTCTAATTTCTTAGGATAAAACTTAACTGGATTTTCACCTTATCAGATTATCCAATGCCTGTTAAGAAGTAGACTTCTCCTTTTTCATTTTTAAAGTTAATTATTTTATTACTAGCATTGTATGTTGGGAATACAGTATTTTTGTTCCCTTAGTCTTCTACAGTGTAACTTTTTAAAAAATAACGATGCTGATGCCTCAAAAAAGAGGGACTCTAAATAATCTTGTCTTAGAAATTATCGTTGGTAAATTTAAAATTGGAAGGTGCTGTGTTTGGTCACTTGTCCCTGAAGAGTCACAGCCAATGAAGCAGATGAAAAAAAAAAAAAAGCTCTCTGGCTTCATACTAATGGTATTTCATTCATAAAAAGAAATTGTGCCCTGAGATTTAATTGAGTGGTTCCAGGGCTACGCTAGCAGAAAATCAGCTGGTTGGGCTCCTATATAAACATGATGACATATTGAGGGCGGTGTTTACTTTTTTCTAATTAAACCAAATTAGAAATTCCATTATATTTCTGCAGGGAGTTCTGACAGCAGCCTGCCCTGGGAATTGCTCATGGTACTAGACAAAGGCTTGCCTTCACTCAACATTCATTTGTTCCCTGAAGTTTTAAATTCATTCCAGGCGCTAAGTGTTGAAGCCGGCTCTAAGACCTCCGTTTTTCAGGATCATTTAAAAACAAGACTGAAGGACACAATGGAATTCAGACCAACCGCTTGTGATGACATGAGATGTTCTCTGCATTGAGGCTGGTGACTCTTTGGGCAGACCCTCTGTTTTCTTCCCCTCCATCAGTTCTATCAGTTTTCATAATATCAAGGCAAACCTTCAATTGACTTCCCAGTTTGCCAGCCAGAGATCAGTTGGAGGGACCCATACCACTAACAGAAACAACTCAGATGCCAAAGAAAATATATCAACTATGCAGCTAACATGGGTGCTTTTCTGGTACGAGTGAAAGCCTCTTTTGAGTTTTAATCTGTCACAGAGCCATTCTACCTACGAAGACTTTGTTTTTCATGAATGAGACCCTTTTCTTGGAGTTTTAAGCCAGCAATGTCTGAGTTTAGATGTTTTTTCAAAAAAAGTAATGGCTGTCATACCTTTACCTGATAGCTATAAGAAGTTTTCAAAAACTTCAAAATTCAATGGCACTTTATTAAAATCCCGGCTAATGAGCAACATACTGAAGGAAAAAAAAATGAATGTACGGAGCTCACTAAAACATTATTCATTTCTGCAATCACAGTCACATTTTATTGCCTTGACCTTTTTTAAACTTACAATTTCAAAGCTGGATTTTAAGTGCCAGAAACCTTCTTGCAAGGAAGGTTGTTCTCAGGGGATCACCACCCCAGGGTTGCTGAGAATAGAGGTTCAGATGAAGTCACATGAGGTTTAGCAAAGCATTTAATCTTGTTTTACATATTCCTCCAAAATAAGAGTGAACTCTGGATCATGATGAGTGCATTGTTGGAGAAAATGTCAAGTTTACACAAGAGAATGAAGGACACCCGTAATGAATGCAACTTTTACAGGCAGAACATGAAGAAAACCATGTTCCATTCTGAAGCTTTCTACACTAAAAAGAAAATCGCAGGTCTGTGACCTTAGCCAGAGCTGTAGTGTTTTGTTAAGTCAAATGCTTCTGTTATTTGTGATTGCTCGTATGTCTCGGAAAACTTAAAGCACAAATCATATATTAAACACAAAAATCAAATGTGAACTCTGGGTTAATACGGGCAGGAGTGTTTCTAAGATTCTTTCTTCTCTCAGACCATTTTGTTGTGTCTCAACTTGTACTTTGAGGAGGAGAACAGGAAGACTTGGAAGGAGATGAGATTTTTGCTCATTTAGATGTGTAAATTGCTTGGAGTGGCCTTTGGGTAATTCTTGGATGATAATGGCAGGGGAAGAGACTGAGTGGGGTTTGGGGGACTACTTTAGTTTTCTCACTGTGCTCAGTTTTGTCTTGCATCAAAAGTAATCAAGATCGGACTGTCAATAAAATTCAGTCTCAAGCATAGATAGCCGCCTACCCGCCCCCTCCTCAAGGCCCCAGCCCACCTGTTCATGCAGTCATGGAATTTCTCCTTTGACTGAAAGGAGCTATGTATAGTCAAATATCTCATAAAATAGGGGAGGGGGATCGTGAAATAACAAGGGAGAGTATTTAAAGGGTCTGACTTAAAGAAATGTGCCCAGATGAGTTTGGCCAATTGGGGTCAGTTAAGCCTCCCCTGACACCGACCATTAGTAATATTTTCCATGCACTTAAGTAAAACAATGGAAAATTCATCACATCTGGTTGAGCCTCCAATACCTATGCAGCTCGTAATGGTTTTTGAAATCTTGATATGAAACAGCACCGTGGCACTCAACAATAGGTTGTTAGCAAACAAAGAAGGCACACTTGTTCCAAAACAATGAAGAGCCGCGTAATACCCCTTCCCTTCGATGCTTCCCTCTGGTTCATATTGCTCGATTATTTCATCTCGATCCAAAGGGGTTTGGGGTTATTTTCCTCCCCTCCTTCTTCATCTATCTTGAGAGCAATCGGCAGAAGGCATCCAGAACAACCATCTTCTCTCTCTTGTGGGGCACCACGTTTTCCCATTGAGAAACATTGGTTGGATGGATAAGTTCCTTTGAAGGTAGAGAAAAGAACTTTGGAAGGATGGAAAAGTCCAAGAAATATTTGCTGCCTGAAAGGTCTTGTTCTCACCTTGCACTTTCCTTAAATACTTGAGAGATTTGCAAAGAGGACGTGGAGTGTACCTGAACGTCCTTACGCCACACACTGGAGGTTAGCATGGAAGAATAATGTTACAAAGTCGCAAAGTACCCACCATCATTCTCCTTGCATAGAACCAAGAATAAACTTTTTTTAAAAAAGGTTTTATTATTTATTAATTTATTTCAGAGAGAGAGAGAGCGCACAAGCGGCGGGGGTGGGGGGTGGTAAGAATCTTAGACTCTGCACTGAGTGTGGAGCCTGATGCAAGGCTTGATCTCAGGACCCTGAGATCATGACCTGAGCTGAAACCAAGAGTTGGTTGCTTAACTGACTAAGCCACCCAACTGTCCCAGAAATAAATTTCTTTTTTTCTTTCAAGATGTTTTATTCATTTGACAGAGACAGTAAGAAGCTTGATCCCAGGACCCTGGGATCATGACCTGAGCTGAAGGCAGATGCTTAACGACTGAGCCACCCAGGTACCCCTCGAAATTTCTTAATTGGCTAAGGAGCTCTAGTTCAGAGAGGGTGAGTCCATTCCTATCTTGCTCACTTTATCATACTCCCGCAGGGCCTGGTGAAACAGTCAATGCATGTGGTTTTGAATGCCGTTACCTAACTTTTCTTATTCTGCAAACAACTACATTTGTAGGCTGTTGTGTTAATTGAGACAGCGTACATCATATTGCCAATGAGAAAGATACAGGAGAAGGTATACAAAGTCCTAGTGCTAATCCCAAATCGGTGATACTTGTAACAACAACAATAACAGCAAATGTTTATTGAGGATTTACTCTGTGTCAGGTTCTGTTCTAATCATTTTACATGCACTGACTCATTTGGTACCCATAATAATCTAGAGTAGGTGCTCTATTCCAGTTTTGAGAAGGGAACACTGAGGCAAGCACAAGTTAATTATCTTACTCTAAATCAAGTAGCTGATAAGTGGCAAAGCCAAGATTGGAACCCAGAGCCCCTTCTCTTAAATAATTGCAACCAAGATAGTTGTGTCTTCTTAAACAATTCTTTTACCTTAGTTACCACTGTTCTAAAATGAGCATAATGATATCTATTGCAGAAGATTAGTGCAGGGTTAGTGGAAACGTTCAGGGGGGAATGTTTATGGGTAGACTTTCCAATATGAATATACATGAGACAGTTTATATTCCTGAAAGTCACTAACATTATCATCAGATGCCCCAGGAATCAGCAGTCAGGGCAGAAACCTTTGAGATTCCCCTTTTTACCAGAGTTCAAACTCACACAGCATAGGGGACAAACAATATTCTTCAACTGAAGAAACTTATGGGATAAACTCTTGGAACAAAGTAACATATAGTAAAATGTTTCTGTTTGTTAAAAAAAAAAAATCTTTCCATGCTACATTTTTATTTTTAGGTCCCATCTATGCCAGTGATTTTCCATTTCCTTCTTAGGAAGATTTCGTTTAATGCAAACACAGGCTCATACTTACAAACATGCACACACCCACATGCACACACGTGTGCATCCACAGGCACACACACACACACACACTCAATCACAGACACATACACCCATATGTTTCTGTGATGGGATCACCATGTGCCTGACTGTTCATTGGTGGCAGAAGGTGGTGGAATTCAGTCTCTGAGGGCAAGCCCAAGTCTTTCAGATGGTTGAGGGAAATTGTTTGTTTGTTTGTTTTAAAGATTATATTTATTTAAGATGGAGCACATGAGCACTGGGGAAAGGCAGAGGGAGAAGCAGACTCCCTGCTGAGCAGGGAGCCCAACACAGGGCTCAATCCCAGGACCCTAAGATCATTACCTGAGCCGAAAGCAGATGCTTAACTGACTAAGCCACCCAGATGCTCTGAAAATTCCGTAGTTTTATCTTCTGAGATCTTTGTGTGGATCCCTTTGGTGGGGAACTTTGTCTCCTCTCTTAGCAAAAGAGAAAATAGAAGGATATTGAATAATACAATTTGTCACACTTGCACTGATAAACTTCTACACAGATTTCACCAGGGAATGATTTAGATGATGGAACTACAGTGTAGAGGTATTTATGTGTGTGTGTGTGTGTGTGTGTGTGTGTGTGTGTGTATGTGTGTTCTAACCTTCTTTGAATCTCTCCAGGGATGAGATGTACTTGGTGATAGATAAGTACTCTGTCGTACAGATAGGTTAAGTCACATGATTTACCAACAACATTAAATTAGCTCAGTAAGCATGCAAGTGAAAACCACAGACTGATCTCAGAAATCCCTCTGTGATGTGGGTTTGAAAGCACATGGACAGTTATTGGCCTCTACTCTCTCCCTCTGAAATTAACACGCAGGGACATAAGCACTTCTCCGTTTGGGCCACGGTCCCCCCATGTCCATGGCCTTCATCGTGTCTTCTGACTGGCCTTCCTTCCCAGGGCCTCCCCACTTTTCCCGGGCTTCTCCACGGCTGGCTGTCTTGACGTAGCATGCACACATGGGTTGTGTGCTGTTGTAACTGAGTAGGACACAGTCATCGCTGTCAAGTGATCACATATCCTCTTACCTTGGTACTGCCAAATCAACATCTAGGACTATAGATTTTTCTTTACCAGATAAACCTGGTCTCTAATCAAGGCTGTGCATTGCCCAACGCAGTGTGTGTGTGTGGTGTAAGTAGACGTCATGTGAGCAGATCTAAGGGGAGGGTGTCCATTAATAATTCACTTCCACGGTGGGTGGCCTTTGGTTCTGACTCTTCCAAAGCTTTTTCCTTGGCTTTTCAGAAACTTAGTTAATACACATGGCCATCCTCTGACTCGGATGCCAGTGAAGGAGTCCCCCTAGAGCTTCCTTTAATGTCAGTTTCTCACCTTCCGTCAGTATATCCTTGCTAAAGATTCAAATGGTATTTTTTTTCTTTTTTCTTTTTTATTTTATTTTTTTAAAATTTCTTTTCAGCGTAACAGTATTCATTGTTTTTGCACCACACCCAGTGTTCCATGCAATCTGTGCCCTCTCCAATACCTACCACCTGGTTCCCTCAACCTCCCACCCCCCTCCCCTTCAAAACCCTCTGATTGTTTTTCAGAGTCCATAGTCTCTCATGGTTCACCTCCCCTTCCAATTTCCCTCAACTCCCTTCTCCTCTCCATCTCTCCTTGTCCTCCATGCTATTTGTTATGTTCCACAAATAAGTGAAACCATATGATAATTGACTCTCTCTGCTTGACTTATTTCACTCAGCATAATCTCTTCCAGTCTCGTCCATGTTGCTACAAAAGTTGGGTATTCATCCTTTCTGATAGAGGCATAATACTCTAGTGTATATGGACCACATCTTCCTTATCCATTCATTCGTTGAAGGGCATCTTGGTTCTTTCCACAGTTTGGCGACCGTGGCCATTGCTGCTATAAACATTGGGGTACAGACGGCCCTTCTTTTCACTACATCTGTATCTTTGGGGTAAATACCCAGTAGTGCAATTGCAGGGTCATAGGGAAGCTCTATTTTTAATTTCTTGAGGAATCTCCACACTGTTCTCCAAAGTGGCTGCACCAACTTGCATTCCCACCAACAGTGTAAGAGGGTTCCCCTTTCTCCACATCCTCTCCAACACATGTTATTTCCTGTCTTGCTAATTTTGGCCATTCTAAGTGGTGTAAGGTGGTATCTCAGTGTGGTTTTAATTTGAATCTCCCTGATGGCTAGTGATGATGAGCATTTTTTCATGTGTCTGATAGCCATTTGTATGTCTTCATTGGAGAAGTGTCTGTTCATATCTTCTGCCCATTTTTTGATATGATTGTCTGTTTTGTGTGTGTTGAGTTTGAGGAGTTCTTTATAGATCCTGGATATCAACCTTTTGTCTGTACTGTCATTTGCAAATATCTTCTCCCATTCCGTGGGTTGTCTTTTTGTTTTGTTGACTGTTTCCTTTGCTGTGCAGAAGCTTTTGATTTTGATGAAGTCCCAAAAGTTCATTTTCGCTTTTGTTTCCTTTGCCTTGGGAGACATATCTTGAAAGAAGTTGCTGTGGTTGATATCAAAGAGGTTACTGCCTATATTCTCCTCTAGGATTCTGATGGATTCCTGTCTCATGTTGAGTTCTTACTTACAGAGGAAAGCCCATCAGAATAACGTTAGACCTGTCCACAGAGACCTGGCAAGCCAGAAAGGGCTGGCAAGATATATTCAGGGCACTAAATGAGAAGAACATGCAGCCAAGAATACTTTATCCAGCCAGACTGACATTCAAAATGGATGGAGAGATAAAGAGTTTCCAAGACCAGCAAGGCTTAAAAGGCTATGCAACCACCAAGCTGACACTGCAGGAAATGTTAAGGGGGGTTCTATAAAAGAGGAAAAATCCTAAGAATAGCATTGAACAGAAATATAGAGACAATCTACAGAAAGAAAGACTTCAAAGGTAACATGATGTCAATAAAAATGTATTTATCAATAATCACTTTCAATGTGAATGGCCTAAATGCACCCATAAAATGGCACAGGGTTGCAGATTGGATAAAATGACAGGACCCATCCATATGTTGTCTACAAGAGACCCATTTTGAACCTAAAGATACACCCAGACTGAAAGTGAAGGGATGGAGAAGCATCTTTCATGCCAATCGGCCTCAAAAGAAGGCCGGGGTAGCGATTCTCATATCAGATAAATTAGATTTTAAACTAAAGACTGCAGTCAGAGATACAGAAGGACGCTACATCATTCTTAAAGGGACTATCCACCAAGATGATCTAACAATTGTAAATATCTATGCCCCCAATATGGGAGTAGCCAATTACATAAGAAAACTGTTAATCAAGATAAAGAGTCATATTGATATGAATACATTAATAGTAGGAGATCTTAACACGCCTCTCTTAGAAATAGATCATCGAAGCAGAAAATCAATAAAGAAACAAGAGCACCGAATGACACATTGGACCAGATGGACCTCATAGATATATACAGAACATTCCACCCTAAAACAACAGAATACTCATTCTTCTCAAGTGCACATGGAACTTTCTCAAGAATAGACCACATACTGGGTCACAAATCGGGACTCAACTGATACCAAAAGACTGAGATTATTCCCTGCACATTCTCAGATCACAATGCTTTGAAACTGGAGCTCAATCACAAGGAAAAGTTCGGAAGGAACTCAAACACCTGGAAGCTAAAGACCACCTTGCTTAAGAATGCTTGGATCAACCAAGAGATCAAAGAAGAACTGAAACAATTCATGGAAACCAATGAGAATGAAGACACTTTGGTCCAAAAACTATGGGATACAGCAAAGGCGGTCCTAAGGGGGAAATACATAGCCATCCAAGCCTCCCTCAAAAAAATTGAAAAATCCAGAACACATCAGCTGTCTCTACACCTTAAAGAACTGGAGAATCAACAACAAATCAAACCAACTCCGCACACAAGAAGGAAAATAATCAAGATTAGAGCTGAGATCAATGAGGTAGAAACCAGAGATACAGTAGAAATGAAACTAGAAGCTGGTTTTTTGAAAGAATCAATAAGATCAATAAACCATTGGCCACACTAATCCAAAAGAAAAGAGAGAAAGCCCAAATTCATAAAATTATGAATGAAAAGGGAGAGATCACAACTAACACCAAGGAAGTAGAAACAATCATCAGAAATTATTATCAATAGTTATATGCCAATAAGCTAAGCAACGTAGATGAAATGGATGCATTCCTGGAAAACTATAAACTCTCAAATGGTGTTTCTTGGAGTTTGGAGGACCCTGGAGGAACACAGACAAGAGCGTGAGTTCTGGGCTAGGAAAGAAGGGTCACACCCTACTTTGCATATCTGTGTTAGTATTTGCAAGTCTTACAACTTTTAACACCCTCAGGAGAATCGGGGTGGGAAAACATGCTTTGATGACTGTTGCTAGTTGTAGTAATCTGGGAGTCTAAACTCCAAAGCAATATATTCCAAATGCAAGGTGTTTTGTTCTCCATCAACATTGCTGTGTTGCTCTGTATGAGGCAGATTGAAATCTACAAGGGGGAGGTGTGCCCACACGCTCTCAAATACAAATAATACAATGAGATAAATTAATCAGCCATGCAGCTGGAAACAAGCAAGTTGAGTGTGGCTAGGTTTTTGTAAATAGACATAATTCAGCCACTTCTTGGCCTCGTCGCAGCATTAATTTAGTCATTGTGTTTCTTGTGCTTCTAGAAGTTTTGTCCTTAGTCTCAGGACACTTGGAAAAGTAAGCTCTATCAGCTAGACTCACAAATATTTACTTAGCATCCATTAAATAAATATGTAGGATGGAGAAATTAAATGCTTAATAAATAAGTGAATAATGCACACGGAGGGCTTCCTTCATCAAGCGGCTAACAATTCCTTTATGGAAAAAAAACATGAATATTTGAATAATAATAATAATGATAATAATGCATGAACTTTTGAAGTCCATAATGATGCAAGAGGGAAGTGACAGTGCCTGCAACAGCGGAAGAAAGGGACAAAGGAAGCGTATAAGCAGGCGCCATGCAAACTGACACACCGTCTCCAGAGAAGGGAGATGCTGTCAAGTAGGATAACTTGGGAGTGGGCCACAGCTGATCTAAATCTGGAGCGCTAGAGGACAGGTACATTTTTTACATGAGAAGAAAGGGGAGTTGGGATCCTGAAGCATGAACAGCATGAACAATGACACAGAAGAGCTTTTGTCCCATTAAATGTTTCAAGGAAGTGAGTAACTGATGACACTGTTGGAAAGGCATGTTGGGGCCGGACTCCCAAGCTGTGAATGGTGGGCTCAATCCTGCTGGCACGGTGGCTCTGTCTATATTTTGGGGTGTGGAAGAATGACACTGTACTTCAGGAAATCAAGAGACTGGAGGCCAGTGATTGTGACTTATTTGGGATGAGGTAATCCTTAAGGGAACCAATGTCATCTATCAGACAGGCATGGAAAAGAGGTCTGTGACCACATTGTGAAATCCACATGTTGTGCCTTATCAGGTCATGACAACATCACACTTGGGCCTTCCGTTTCCAAATACCTGTTCTTTGTTTCTTCTTTGATCTCTCCTTCCCTGAAAAA
This sequence comes from Lontra canadensis, assembly GCF_010015895.1. Taxonomy (NCBI): domain Eukaryota; kingdom Metazoa; phylum Chordata; class Mammalia; order Carnivora; family Mustelidae; genus Lontra; species Lontra canadensis. The sequence continues at coordinate 10,202,294 of NW_022631035.1, read as the reverse complement.
AAATTCTAAGTGCAGCAGAGTAAGGCAAGTACAGAAACAAGTAAGTGCAAATGGCAGACCGAGCTCAGGATAAGGAGGATTTTGGTTCACTGATTCTGTGTCCTCCCCAGGAGCGAGGTCAGTTCAAGGGTACATTAAGGCAAACAGGTGGAACCTGTGTGTCCAAGAGCAGAAATTGGAAACAAACTCAAGAGGCACGGAACAACCATTTCTGGTTCCCTTTTCACTCTTAGGCCCGGCCTGTTTGGTAAACATGCATCATCTGTGTTAAAGTCTTACTGCTTTCCTCCTGCTTGAGAAAGCTCTGGAAGATAAGCAAAAAAAAAGCTGCCAGATTAGAGGGCCATATCTCAAGAAGCCAGACGCAGTGGACTCCACCTTTGAATTGCACTTTATAAAAGGGTTCTGGAATAAGTCGCCCTGAGTCCATTCTACTCAGACTGGTTTGAATGCCAAAGCAAAGGGATCCTACCAATGTCAGTCCCAACTGTCAAGGGACCAGGAAGGATGAGCCCCACTGCGGGGGCACAGGACTGCCTTCATGAACAGGAGCCAGACAGCGAGCAGCCAACGTTTGAACCTTCGTAAATGGCTAGTGAGATGTTCGCTACAGTTATATTTTAAAGCTAATTTTTGCCAACTGGGGTCTCATGAATGTTGCTGTGTTAGTTTTCTGTCACCGCAGGACACATTACTCTGATATCTAGCTGCTTAAAACAATACATGCTTGTTCTCTCCCAGGTTCTGTGTATCAGAGATCAGGGCAGGGCCTGGTTCGGTGCCTCTGGCTCAATGCTTCTCACGCAAATAGCATCGTCAGGGGCTGCCGTATCTCAAGGCTTGACCTGGAAGTGATCTCCCTCCAGACTCTCTGCTGTGGCTTTTGGCCAGAAACATCAGTTCCTTGCCATGTGGCCTCTCCAAGGGCAGCTATCCACACACACAGCCACGGAGAAGCTAGCTTCTCCCAGGGTGAGGGTTCCGACAGAAAGAGGATGGATGAGAGACCCAGCTAGACTAAAGCTACATTAGTTTTCTTACCTGACCTCAGAAGAAACATGCCATCGCTCTTGCCATGTTGGGTTGTTACAGGTGAGTCAGTAGGTCCTGTTACCACATGGGTGGGGGGGTGTTGCACAAGGGTCTGAGCGCCAGGAAGGGAGATGACTGGGAGCCTTGTTAGAGACGGTCTTCAGCAGACAGGGTAGGATAGCACTCTTGCTATTTCCATTGTGGGTCCAGGGACCAGCAACATCAGCACAGTCTGAGAGTTTGACAGAAACACAGAATCTCAGGTCCACACCCACCCCACCCAGAACTACTGACTCAGAACCTGCATTTAACAAGGTCCAGAGTTCTTCTGGGTGTGTATCAAAGTTGGAAGCTCTGAGACCTACAGAATCTTCACACATCGAATCTTAAAGGAAACTAACCTTTAACTGATCATTACCCATCAACATCCTTATCTTGGAGCAGGTGGTGATGAGTTAATGAGATTCCGCTTCCTATGTTCTTCAGAGAAGGGCATGAGCAGGCTAAGGCATGGTCTTAAAATGCACACAGAGTCACCGTTTAATGGCTTAAAGATGAAGTCTGAACTTTTGTTGGCTATCAGACATAACAATGACCACATGGACGTCTTTTATTCCTGTGTAGCATTTATAGGGAAAACCAGATCCTTTGAACTCATGAGAAACCCCAAAACCCATCATCCAAGCATCTTTCATTCCTGGAGATTATCAGCATTTCGTTACAGGTTAAATTCTTTGTAACTTTTTCATGTGGGAACTATCCTGTTACCTTTTGTTAGCTCTTCCCCTGCTGAGTACAAATGGAGGGTATACTCTACTTCCTCCAGCTGCTTTGGATTTTGTTACATTTTCCAGGTTTTGAAAAAAAAATGTGCTGACAGAACGTGGCTTCATCTCGAACTCTCAACTGATTTTAAGAGTATAAACAGAAATATGTTTCCTGATTGTATGTACCAGTGAAATCAAAATATTATCCTTACATCCAAAGATCCACTAGCCACTTTATTTTTAGAAACTGGGCACTAAAGAGAAACAGAAAAATATGTTGGGGAAAGGTCATTATGAGATAAAGACAGCAAATATGGCTAGACAAAAAAAAAAAAAGTGTGCTTTTGGTTTGCGCTATTTTCAATGAAAGATATTTGCCTTTTAAATGGAAAAAACTTTCCATTCGCATCTGGGCAGAAAGTCAGATTCAAATAGATGTAATTGGAAAAGCTTACTAAATGATGGACTTATGTTACATTTTCCCCCCTAACGGATCCTTTTTGTTTTATTTTACATAATGGAGCAAAGTCCTCTTAAATAAATATATTTGAAAGCAAAATATTCAAAAGTAACATTTTATTATAACAAGATGAAGCAAATAAAAACTCAGATCTGAGCCTCCAGAAGGTAAAGAGTTTTGCTTCAGCTGCACGATTACACCTGGTCGGGAGGGACTATCTTCCTTTCTGGTTTTCAGGTATGAGCTTCTGAGTAATAAAATTGCAAAGAAATTTTGGTAAAAATCCTCAAAGTGCTTTTGGTCAGCCCAAGTAGACGGAGTATCTAGGGTAGAGAAAAAAAAAATGGGCTGGGGGACAACATCTATTGGGATTTGGGAGGTGGGTGGCATGTTAGGAGGGGAAGTTAGGACCATGTTAGGACCTCTCAACAAAAAAAGGACAGAATGAGCCCTTGTTCATTGCTGGATAGATTGGTCCTGGCAATGGAAGCTGGGAAACCCAAGGTCCAGGCTTCGAAGGACAAAGAAACTGAATTAGGATCCGCAATTCACATTAGGAAGTCTGCTCTGGATGACAATGCGTGGGAGGCGGACAGTCTAGGTATGCAGCAGGTGTTGCTCTGGGAAATGTGACCTTGCTCGAAGTCTTGTATCCCATTTAAGGTGATTGACAAATCCTCAACGGAACCCCCATTATAAGATTTAAGGTCTAGAGTGGGACCTTCAATCACATGCTCACTATGGACCCCAGGCAAAACTCAGCAGCATGACCTGAAATAGGAAAGGACTAAGGAATTTTGTGAGTTGAGAGAGGGAAGAACTTTCAAAGAGGGCCAGCTCATCCCTCTGGCACAGTGGACACTGGTTTGATTGACAAAGGAGACTGGGATACGGACTGAGGGATTGGAACACAGCATAGGACCCTAGGTTTGGGATTCTGGGTATGAAAATGTCCATTTGTTTTCAATCCCCTCTAGGTAGGCACCCCCTAGCAAAGAAGGGGTGCTTTCTGCTGAGTTGCTAAAGTATTTGCAGGGGCCGGTCTGACCTGAGCCTGTGAGGAACCATCCAGACTTGGGAGAAACAATATGAAGGAGAAGGAAGATGACATTGACATCATCTGGTTTCATGCTGGTCATTAACATTTCTCTAGAAGCTGGCTTCCAGCCCTGTGTGTGCCCCTGGGCCAGGGCGATGAGTTGGGGACATACTTACAGGTTTCTGTTGTTTCATTTTATGTGGTTTCTCATGAGCAAGAGAGAAAGTGCTGATCCTTGTAGCTCTATAATCAAGAAGACACCCCTTATTAGATCCCATTCCGGTAAATAGGAGCAGGATCTAATTTCCTTTGGAAGCAAGGCAGGAGAGGGAAAAGGGTATACCACCATGAAAGGCAATCTCGCCTGGAACCAATGTGTTTGACTATTGAACTTTGGGTCACACTGAGTTTTTCCCAGCAATGATATTCGAATACATAATTATTCTGCTCTTCATGTGGTATTGGTAGTGCAAAGAGCAAGTGTGTGTTTTGTATTTATTTTCCAGAGTTCCCATTTATTGTTCCCCAAGCTGAATGACGAGGCAACTTTTATTCCACCACACTGAGAGATAGCTGCTCCTGGCTTCAGGAAGCTTTTTGATTCCTTTCTTGTTATTCTTTGCAAATCCTTCCTTCCTCTGGTTGGCGACTGGGTGTCCCCTTGTATGCCTTCTTATTTCAATAGTGTGCTTGCTATCAGGGGTCATATCCCGATCCAAATATTTAACAACTAGTGTGGCTCCGATCCCCACCAAATGGAAAGGACGCTGGCCATAGCCCTTGAGCAGAAAACCAGGGGACACAGAGGATAGAGGACAGAAAGGGGGATTCATGGCCATAGCTCATATGCCAACTGGGATGGAAACATTCACATATCTTAATTATTGATACACTCAGACCTGTGTCTACTGTGCTGACTATCAGGACTGATACTTATGTTGGGGACACCATGACAGAAAGGTGACATTTTAAACTGTGGAGAAGCTCTGATGACTAAGTCCTTGGGAGAGAAAGGGGGTGGGGAGGCTAGCTCACATAGGCCAGGGTAAGAGATGGGATGTTAATCTGAGCCTGATAGGAAGCCATTAGACATGTATGGTCTGAATTATGGTTTAAGAGTATGACTCTGGCTGATGTGTTGAGAAGGTACTCTGGAAGGTATGAGTAGAAACCCAGTTGGGTCTTTTGTTTTGTTTTTGTGTTTATTTTTATTTTTGTTTAAATCAGGCAACAGATGATTAGGGGAGGTTACTAGGGCCTAGGAAGTTTGCATGGCTAGTTCCAGCTTACACTCTGTAAGTCTGGTCCCAGTTCCCAGGGATCTCAGTGCCTTGGTTAACATTAGCTGCATATGAGTATAAGAAATATGGCACAGCCCCACAGAGGACCTGTCACATGCCCAGACTGTACAGCTGCTGTCCCATCGTACCTGTCTCTTCAAACTGGGAAATTTCTAACATTGTTGGATGATTGACAAAAACATTGAAAGGACATGTAAATATCAAAGTGCTTAAGAGAATAAGCCCAGTTCTTTTTTCATTTAGGCTCAAAGGTAACGAAAATTGGCCGTCATTGGTAAGATTTTAAAGCAAGGCATGTTTGTAGCTATCCCTGGAGAAACAGAGAATGGAGATGGAACAATTATTCCTCCAAAAGATACGCAGAGCAGGCAGCAAAATGGCAGTTTTGACTTGGCACAGGTTGTAATTAAGTTCTGATTTCTGCCTCTGCAAGAGGTCCGTCCTTCTGCAGTCAGGGTCCTGCAGTTATCATAATGTGTTGAATTGTGATATTTATCTTTCTCCAGATACTGTGCCTTTGATCTCTTCATGCCTAGTACCTAAGGCAGGACCTAGCGTTCTACCAGCTTACGGACATTCCACAATCCTCTGTACGCAACGAACGCCCAGAAGCCACCTGTCCCCCTTTTGGTGCATTTGGCCTGTAGAGTCTTTGGAAAACTTAAATAAGACATTGTATCCATTTTCTACTGCTGTCTAACAAATTGCCATACACTTCAAAGCTGAAAGCAACCCCAGTTTATGAGCTCGCCATTTCTATGGATCAGGAGAGCTGGCCCGCAGAGTCCTCTGCCTGGGTCTCATCAGACAGCAACTAAGAAGTTGGCTGAGCTCTGTTCTCTTCTAGAGGCTTCAGTGGGGGAAGAAGTCACTTCCAGATTCATTAAGGATGTTGGGAGGGTTCATTTCTTTGCAGCTGTAGGACAGAGGACCCCAGTGTTTTGCTGGCTGGAGGCAGCTCTCAGGTCCCAGAGTCACAGTTCCTTTGTCTGTGGGCTTCTCTAACATGCTGCTTCTTTCATTAAAGTCCACAAGGAGAGTCTCTCACCTCAGGGAAAGAACAGTTCCTCTTTCAAGGACTTTCACCCAATTAAGTCAGGCCCACCCATCATCATCTGCTTTTCGATGAATAGAAAGAAAAAAACAAACAACTGATTTGGGACCTTCACTACATCTGAAAAATTATCTTCATCTTGGTCATAGTCTATTGGCTCGAAGCACATCACAAGTTCTGCCCACAGCCAGGGTGAGGGGATCACACAAGGCCATAAACACCAGGCAACAGGAATTGTGGAGACCACTGGAGGCTCTGCCCACAACCCTTGTTCACATCTGCAGATCAGCAGAGGATGCATCAGAATTTGCTTTTCAGTTTCTTTTGAAAACAACAACAACAACAACAACAACAACAACAAACAGGACTATCTGGTTGCACTGAGCCCACATTCTTACCTGGCAACAGCCAGCAAATGTGGACAGTTCACAGCACTCTGCGTTCAGGATGTGCCTACCTGAGTGTCCATGATTTCGCCCTCTCCTTCTGTCTTTTGCCTTTATTTGCCATGGTCCCTGGTTCACCCCTGTGGCCATTCGTGGTTACAAATCTCAGCAGTTAATATTGGCTAACATTTTTTTCAGCATAACTGTTTTTAAAATATTTTTGTTGCTTCTGCCTAGGTTTTTCAAAAGGGGTAATAGTGTTCCAGATGAAAAGAATATTGGAGATGGTTTGATTTTACCTCCAAGGCCCAGAGGAGTGACTTGACCAGGTTCACACGAGTGGCTGGAACCACAAACTCATGATTCTTTCTACTTAATCCCCATGGTATTTTTTTTTCAGTGAAAGAAAAGAGGAATTGGCTAATTAGTGTTCCATGAGAGAATATGGAAATATTTGTTTGTAAAGCCATAACTTAGCACTTTTCTGATATTAGAAGCCCTGTGAAAACCGGGCATAGGCCCATGGAGAGCTTTTGCTGCCTCTGCAGAGGGTTGAGTCCCTCTGAAGTCTTACTGGATGGTATCTACCAGCTGTCACATTGTCTTTATTAACAGGGTTTGTGTCTACCAACAGCACGCTGTGGAAGTGTGGCTGTCAACTGTGGGAAAGAGGAGGTGTGTGCCCCTAACACTTACACCTGCACCTCTGGGCTCTAGGGTTAGGAGCCAGGAGAACCATTTTCATACCCAGCCCTGCCATTGACCACGTGGCTGGCCTTGGACAAGTTATTGAAACTCTCTGTGCCTCAGTTCCCTCCTCTGTAAAATGAATATTTGAATAGAACCATTTTGGAGATTACATGACATAATAGGTATAAAGCACTTAGAGCCATTTCCCACTCAGTAACAGACATCTGCTCTTATTATACTTCTGTCCCTGCTTCTGGGTAGATGTTTGGAATTCAGGTGTTATTGTCTAGATCTAGAAGATGCATTTTTAATGGAGACAATATCATCCCCAAGGGGGAGAAAGCTTGGTTATTGGGGGACCAAAAAGTGTCTCTCTTCTCATGTGCAGAACACAGATATGCATAAAGTACACGAACAAAAAACACAGCATATCTGTGAGACAACTTCCGGATGGGGCAGAAATTGATTAGGGAAAACAAATGTCCTCTTTGGGAGGGCAACAATGACAAAAAGAAGGGTTAAGAAAAGACAGAAGAAGGAAAGCAGATCATCTACATGGTGAGCCAAATGAAACTGTGATGTGGCTTTGTTCAAAAAGTATTGAGAATTTCAAGACAAGGACAGCAGAGCATCAAGGGAAGCCTGGGGGTCCCTTCCGACTGTGGGTTCTGGGCACCTGTCCCACTTGCACAGCATGGAACCAGCCCTAAGGAAGGGTCTTGCATGGTGGCTTCTGTGTCTGTCTGAGGAATTCGTGTGTATCCCTCCCCCCGCCCAGGGTCGCCCCCTTGGGATGCCTGTCATCTGTGGAGTGGCTTGGTTGGTTGTGTTGAATCTGTTCTTTATGATGAGCAAACTCTGCCGGTCTCTGGTTACAAGAAAATCAAAGGGATGGTGAGACCCAGTGAATGTGTTAGGGGTTTTGCCTTTTTGTCTATTGATCTGGCCTTCCTTTTACCCTCCCCCACCCAGCACGTGCGTGATCTTTGGAAATCTCATTTCGCATCATTTGAGATGAAACTGAAGGAACCCAAACCCTGAAATCATTTCTTGGGGAAAATAAAGGCAGCAGATTCCTCTGTCTCTGCCCCTTCCCAGAGCTGCTGGTGCCGCCTGCTTCTGAAATTGGTAAGAGGAAATGACCTAAGTGGGCTACAGGGTTTACGCAGAGGCCCGCTCACTGCTGCCCACTTTTACACGCTGCTGAACTCCTTCTTCCCCTCTCATGCCAGCTCCTAAAAATAACCCAGTGGGAACAACCCAGCAGCCTCTCCCTCAAGGCCTGCAAATCAAAAGCCTGATTAGGTCAAAGGATGGGAAATGTGGCTGCAGCACTGCTCAGGGACACTCCAATGCCAAGGGCGGAAAAGCCTTCCTGTTCCCTCCAAGGTTGGGACGGAGCCATGAGGCGGGCTTCTCTCTGGGGACCTCGGCCCATCTCTTCCGGTCCTTGGACCTGCTGGGGAGAAGCAGCTGCCCCCCTCGGATTCCAGGAGTCTAGGGAGGAACACTGTCCTGTCTATACTTGCCAGGTGTCTGAGCTAGAAAAGTTGGATCTTGCTGGGGATGCCCTCCCTTCCTGGGAAAATCATTCCTGCTGGTCCTGCCTTATGTCCAATGAGGCCACTGAAGAAGTTCTTCCTTCTTTTTCATTTCAGATGGTGATAATAAGAGCAGTAAGGTCATCTTACAGCTTGGATTAAAAGAAGGTGCGGTGCAGTGCAGTCCTTGCCCCATAACCAAAGACTTCTTATTTCCGTAGGCACAGAGGGAAGTTGATGCAGCAGAATGGGAGGGATAGTAGTTTGGGGATAAGAGAGGAGATGTTCCATAATGGAACAACAAGTGGCCAGACTGCAGCCCAGTGGCCAGAACTGGCCTCCTACCACCCTTTATAAATATAATGTCATGGCGACTTGATTTACCATGCTATTCACGTAGTCTTCTCTAGGGCTGCTTTCTTGCTCTCACTGCAGAGCTGAGTCATTGGGACACAGACTATATGGCCCACAAGGTCTAAAATCTTTTAAAATTTTCTAAAGTCAATGAATTTGAGAATACTGAAAAAAATTTAATTTAATTAAAAAAAAGAGAGAAAAAAAATTTACTGCAAAGTTTACAATACTAAACACGGGCATCGCTTGCCACTCTATACAATGGCCACACGTTGAGCACTTAACCATGCTTGTGTACCCGACACGTCTTCTCTGATCCAGGTCTCCCAAAAGTTACTAGTTCAGAGTGGATTCTCTTCGCCCTACATTATGGATGGAGAAAGGGGAGTAGAGTTGGCTTAGCTCACACCGATGGTTGAATGATGATGAACCTGGCCAGGAATTGGTATCTGTCTGATTCTATGGACTTCCTTCTAGCTCCCTTGTCCTGTCCCCAAGGCTAACCTCCCCCTGTCGCGTTGGTTTGAATCTCTGGTTGAAAAATCCCATATCTTCAAGGGGCCAGGCAGGTAAGATCTGAAGGGCACTGCCTTAGGCCAGAGGGAGTGGTGTGTGCGTGGTGAACTGGGAAGGAAAGGCCAGCCTAAAGGCATTCAAACAGGAATTGTTTTTACAAAGCTGTGAAGGCCAAAGAAAACATGGCAGCAGGCCTTATTAGGCCAACAGGTCCCTAGTTTGTGACCCTTGGACAGAGCCTCAATCAGGTTGGGCAGGAGGAATGGTGATACGCTCAGAATGGAAACCGGAGAGGCTGTTTGTCTCACCCTCCCACTCTGGTTCACTTCTTTGGGAACATCACAGATGGCTGCAGAGAGAAGCCATGGGCCTTTGGGCCAGACAAGCACTTTTTTTTTTTTTTTTTGGTCCCAGCTCTGCCACCGGCCATGGTATGACTTCGAGTAAGTAAATTAACCTCTTTGAGCTTCAGGCTTTTTATCTTTTAAACTGGGATGTATTTATTTCACATTTATTGGTCCATTTTGTGTGCCAGGCACTGCCTTAGGGTCAGCTTATCTCAGGAAAGGACAACTCTGTCCATGCACTTGTGCAGGGCAAATGCGGTGTGCTTTCTGGATTCCCCTTTTCTTACGCTCCATGGTTAATCTGTCAATATATTGCCAGGAATCGATGGCTTTTCAGCTTTTGGGAACATCTTGGTCTGAAGCTACCTGGGGTACAGCGATAACCTCCTCACCTGTCTCTCCCAGGGCCTTAGAGTCTCTGCTGCACCCAGCAACCAGAGAGACCCTGTTAATTCTTAAGTCTGAACATGATAGTCTCTGTGGTTTCTTCTCTCAGAGTAAAAGCCAAAGTTCTTACAGTAACTTTCAAGGTGCCAGAGGTCTCCCCACACTTGTCTCCATACCTGTGTGTCTCTTCTTCTGGGCTCTGACCTGCTCACTCTCCTTTGGCTAGGGCAGCCTCCTGCCTCTTCCTCAAACGTACTAGGGAAGCTCCTGCCTCAGGACCTTTGCACTGGTCTTTTCTGCCTGGGATCATCTTCACCCATGACTTACTTCCTCATTCCTTCAGGCCTTATGCATCTTGTCAGGGCAGCCCCCTTTAACCATATCATTCAAGTTGCACACCTTTCTCCAGATTTCCTCTGTCCCTCTTGCCTAGCACTTAACGTTACCAGATACGTGATTTACTTATTTGTATTGTTTGTTGTCTCTTTTTCACTGTAAAAGCCAAAGAACTATTTTGTTCGTCTGTATCCACAGCACCTCATAAAGTCCCAACCCACAGTACATTTGTAATCCTTGTTGGTTCCTCTTCTTCTCTCCTCTCTCTTTCTCATCAGAAATAAACTTTCCCTGGGCAACTGAGTGGCTCAGTCAGTGAAGCATCTGACTTGGGCTCAGGTCTTGATCTTAGGATCCTGAGGTCTGGCTCTGTGCTCAGAGGGGAGTCTGCTTGTCCCTCACCCTCTCCCTCTGCCCACCCCCACTCATGCTTTCTCTCAAATAAATAAAATCTTTTTTTTTTTTTAAGATTTTATTTATTTATTTGACAGATAGCGATCACAAGTAGGCTGAGAGGCAGGCAGAGAGAGAGAGGGGGAAGCAGACTCCCTGCTGAGCAGAGAGCTGGATATGGGGCTCGATCCCAAGACCCTGGGATCATGACCCGAGCCAAAGGCAGAGGCTTTAACCCATTGAGCCACCCAGGTGCCCCAAATAAATAAAATCTTAAAAAAAAAAAAATGCTTTTTCCACTTTCACGATTTTATTTAATCTGATAGGATAGAGTTAGAATTATTTAAAAAAAGAAATACGCTTTCTCCACTTTCACAATTTTATTTAATCTGATAGGATAGAGTCAGAATGATTTAAATGTCAAAGATCTATGGGCGTGATGGGAAGTTAGCTCTGGACTCCCTGACTTGACATCAGGGAGTTTGGCAGGGGCTCTTTAGATCAGCATCTAGAATCACCTGGGACTTCCTAGGACTGCAAATTCTTGGTCCCCACCCTGCATTAGCTGAATGAGAATAACGGGGGGCAGGGCCCACAATGTTCAGATGGGTTGATCCCGTGGTGGTGAAGCAAGTGCAAATCTGGGAAGCCCAGCCTTGCTGGGTTGGTTTACGGCACAGTTATGGCCGAATGGCAGAATGAAGGTATAGGAAACAAGAGTAGGGTAGGATCTGGGACCCCTCTGCTCAGTGCTCACCTCTGCCAGTGGGTGATCTTTGTGACCTCGCTTCTCTGACCTGGAACTTGGGTCCCTTGAACCCCGGAGTACAGGACAGGATGGACTCTAATGACCTGCCCCCTTTGGACATCAGTGAATCTATTTTGACCTTGCATTTTGGAATTCTGTGACCATCCCCCAACACATATGTATAATCCCACTCTTTTTGCTTTATACTTTTAGATCCCAGAGACCTGTGGCTACTGCTTGGATCACTGTTGTCTCCAAATTTTGCCCCCATAATAAAAAAAAATGTATCTAATGCTTGTTCTACTTATTTGTTATATACCAGTGATGGTATGCAAACATATTTAATACCATATATATTGTACACAAAATAGAACGCAAGCTGAGATCAATACTAAAACTTCTCGCTGGTTTTCTAGTAGGTTCTAGCAGGTTTACCCATACCCCTACAAGATCAATTTGCCTAACACAGAGGTGGATTCACCACAGGGAAACCAGTTGTCTGGAGAACTCAAGGCTTACCTCTCCCTAACTCCTTTCTAAATAGCAACTTCTTTCCAGCAAAATACTCATTTCCTTTGAGAGTTGAACTTAGTGGCTTTCTAAAAACAACTACTTAAATACATAGGGAACATTACCCTCCTTTTTTTGAGCGCACCATGTGCTGTTACATGTCAGCCTTTGTGCTAAAGGTGTATGTCTTTCCATCTTCATACGTCTCATTTATTTGCATGAACACTGTGAAGTGGGGATAATCGTTCCATTTTACAGATGAGGAGGAGACTGTGGTCCGGCTGGGTTAAGTAGCCAGCTCCGGTTTGCTTTTCAGGGAAGTAAGTGGCACTAAACCTTGCTGGCAGGACAAGACCTTCCTGCTACCACATGCTAAAGGCATTTCTAAGGATATTTGCGCTTATGAGTAGTTCTTTAGCAAAACAGAATCCCATTAATTTCCAATTGTAGATTTCCAGGGAGATGTTTGGTGCCGAGCTCTTCCCCGGTGCCATTGAATGTATACATCTGAATTGTTTCTATTCTACAGAGAAACAGGGCTGACGCTGAAGTTAGGGTTGTGATTTTCTGAGGGGGCTCTGGCCTGCCCCCGGGACGCCGCCCTGGTTAGCTGGATTGTCATGGTGTGGACGGAACAGAGGATTTTCAATGAAAAGTCAGACCCAATGCTTCATAGTTGACACAGTTAATGCAAACCACTGTGGGAGCTGGTAAGAGATACATTTGGGAACGGCCACAAATGGCTTATGTCACTTTTAGAATTGTCATTAGTGTCCCTGACGGCAAGCTGAGAGCAGGCTGGCGTTTTTAATCTCAACAGGTCATCCCCCTGATTCTCTCCATAGCTACCCTGCGCCCATGTTTTCATGGACTTTTGGTCAGACACACTTTCGCCTGACATCGGATATGGAAAAATCTCTCCTTCCCGTTTGTTTGTCTGATACATCCACTGACAGAATGTGGTCATTTTTGTAGTCTCCGAGGAGCTGAAAAAAAAAAATCTCAGAAATCTGACTTAATGAAGTTAGGTTTTCCGCCACCGAGAAATAGCCTCATGTTAAAGGTTTGTTTACAAGTAATTGCTGTTTCCACTTGCTGGAGCGGCTCTTAAACATTTAAAAAAAAAAAAAAAAAGGTTGTTTATTTCCAACCACTAAGTGGATCTAAACATTAAGTGTTTCTGAAGTTGGTTTTCCAGCTCCTGGGTTGCTATTAACATTTGCAGGGATGAAACAGGTCTCTCCCTCCGCTTAGCTCCCTGTCATGCAAGAGCGTAATATTCTGGAGAATTTTTTTTTTTTTTTTAAATGGCTCCTTGTGCAATCTTTAGATTTTACTCACATCAGCCCAGGACAGTGTTGACACAGAGTTCCCATTGTTGTTGTTGGCGGCTCCCTTCCTGCTTCCATCCCACAAAATTCTGCTCCGACTTCTGAGATGGGAGCTCTGTGTGCTCCAAGGAGAAGGCCAGCCGAGCGGATGAACCGACTGTCCCGTACGGAGCAGAGCACCCAAGAGCCCTTCTTCTTGCCAGGAGATGTGCAGACCAAGGAGACCTGGGGGGATGCTCTCATAGGTGTGTTTGAAAGGGGGGAAAAGAGAAAACTTCTTTGCAACCTTAAGTCAGAGAACGCAGAGAGGTGGTTGGGCTGCTCTCCCTCTCCCCATGCAGGGAGGAGAAAGGAAGCGAGCTGTGGTGTAGGTCACCCTTCCTCATGATGGCTGGTCGCAGGTCTTTCCCAAGAAGTCCTCGCACTGTGTTCTCCAAACTCAGCTCCAGTTAGAGGGTGAATCGGTCAGGAGAAAGCATGTTGGAGAAGGGATGTGTGTGGAACAGAGCTGCCCGAGGTTATGAGTCTTCTGTTGGAGTGTATCATGTCGATGAAGACAGAGGACGGATCCCCAGTGGACAAGAATAGCTTCCACGTCACGTGGCCCCTGGCCCCTCCGTGCACACACCCCTCCACGCGCGTGAACACCCTTCTCCTGTCAGCGTTTCAGCCACTCTCCCTCCCCGGTTCACAGCCAGCTCCTCTTGGCAAAGGTTGCCACGTTGTTCAGGCCATGAGAAATGTCCCCATGTCATTATCAACAAAAAATAGATTTCCTCAAAATTCTGTTGCCGTTTTATTTCGATCTTTAAATTCTGCATAGCTTTGGGCATTCCGGAGGAGAGAGGGAGAGAGAAAGAGAGAGAGGATGAGTGAATGAAAGACTTTATAAATATTTTTGCAGCATGCTCTGAAACCCACATTAGGTCTTCAAGCAGCTAAGGCAGAATCAAGAAAGCTGCGTGTGGCTGCCGTGAGCCTGAACTGGATTTTCATGACTTCTTTGTGCCCTGATTTTTTTTTTTTTTTAACTGGCAATAAGGCAACACAAATAACCCACGTTGAGGGCCCATATCAGGTTGTTTTGACTGTAGGAACCTAACTTTGCCTGTGAGATACCTTCCCATGCAGGCCCCCCCATTTAGAGTTGAGGAAATGGAGACCAGCCCTTGGCTAGCCCACCTTCCTCCCCAACACTCTCTCTATAGCCATCGTATTCCTCGTTCAGCCTCTGTCCCACGAGGGATATAAATTTAGAAGAGAAACCTGTAGGTAATTAACAGCCCAGCATGTCTGTCATTCCTTTGATAAATTGTGTTGGGTGTGGTTTCTCAACATGCAGTTGATAAAATGCATTGGTGGTGTTCCATTTCATTCAACTTTCCATTAGTCCCCCCCCACCCTCCACCCCCCAGTGAGAATGTCTTAATGGCCAGCTTCTGTTTTCAATCATAGGGGACATTTCTATGGATTTATTTATTTATTTATTTATTTTTTTTTTTACATTTTCCAATAAGAAACATATTCTGATCCTTTAAAGGTTAGAAGCAAAGTATGGAAGGGTTAGTGATTCTCAGAAGAAAAGCTTCCCTGCTGGCTTAAATTAGCCAAAGTGTATGTGCACGCGTGTGTGTGCATGTGTTTGAGTGTGTGTGAGCGTCTGTCTGAGGTCTTCTTTGGCACTGTGACTCAGGGACAGACAGCCTGCCATATTCCTTACTGCTTTAGTTACCGTGATTACCTAGGACTGCAGGAAAGAGGCATCGCACTCGGTTCATTTGCTTAGCATGGACTCCCTACCAGTTAAAGATGAAGAAACCTCCCAGGGCTTTGAACACTGAATTGCAGCGTGCACGACAAAGTAAGTTAGTGTGCTTAGGTTTTATATATGACTGAGCTGGCCCAGGGTGGTGGTGGAAAGATCCATGGAGTCATTTCCAACTCACAGCTTTGAAACAAGTTGAGTCATCTGGATAAACCAGCCAGCTTTTTGACCGAGGGAAGCCTCAGCAAGTCAACATGTGTCATGACCATTGACTATGGATGGTGAAGATTTGAAGAGGAGAAGCGTCTTCTCAAGAGTCCTGCGGTGGCCTGGAAGGGAGCCCCGGCCGGCTCACCTGCATGAGACCCGGCAGGCTCGGGCAGTGGGCACGCATCACCACCTCCACATTAGCAGTGGATGGACCCGTGTGTGAACCTGAGATGAGGTTCCTGCCCTGAATTCTCTCCTCCCTCCTTCCTTCTATCCCAGACCTTGCCCTGTGTCTCTGTATTCCCATCCTCACTGGCCGGTGTAGATTCTGAACTTAAAGCACGCATTCTTCCTTCTGCTGTCAGCCACGTTTAGGTTTTTGACTATCCTTGAGTGGTCTACCTTGATTCTGATTCTTGAATGGGTCTTTAGTTAGCCTCCCAGACCAGTTGGGATGCGTGGCCCCTCTAGTGGGTTTGGTGCTCTACTTGTGATACTTGTACTGTGTGCTTTTGGGGGCCCATCTGCGTACTGGTGTTAGTCACCCTGTGGCCTGCCCTTCCCCAGGCTCTTCCTGTGCCGTGAGAGCCCCACTCCTCCAGTCAGGGACAGAGCAGAACTGGCTTATGCTGACAGGCAAGTCCCACCTTCACGAAGCCCAAGACCAGAACTGGAACTCGGACATGCTTCTCCTGGAACTGGGGAAACTCCATTCCTTGGAATGCTCTTATTCATGGTTGGCACCGCTGTCCACTGTGGCCATCACTGTGGTCCAGGTTGCAAAGGACCCCTTCCTGCACGTGATAAGCATGTGATACTGGCGTGGTAGATGCCTTTAGTTGGCGACCCAGTGACCACCATTACCACCGCTGCTCCTCGTTTGTAAACAGAATCCTATCTTTTATTGGGAGTGGCAGTAGGCTATGTCCCAGGGGAGGAGTCACCATTTTGTAAGGCAGTCATAGCAGTCCTAACCCTTTTTGCCCCATGTTGACTTTCTGTGCCCTCCCTACAGCCTTGTAGTTATGGGACATTGCTATCTTATAAGTGAAACTATGCTGTGGAGTATTTGAATTGTGCTTTGCTGGCACTAAGAGATCTGTGAGGAAGTGACCTTGCCTGCTGGAACCAACATGGGGCGGGGGGACCCAAGTACTAAAGTGTGGAAATGAATGCCAAAGCCCAAAGGCCTGGTCTGAATTCCAGTCCCCGTGCTCCTAGCTAAGGTAATTTCATTGCTTCATGCCTCAGTTTGCCCAGCTGTGAAATGGGAACAATTATAATAGCACCTGTCTTTTAGAATCATTAAGAGAATGAAATTAATTAATAGTTATTAGGTACTTATAACAGTGTGTGGCACGCAGTAAAGTCTATGAAATTATTTGTTAAATGTATGACCGCAGACATCTCTCAGGGTGAATTTGGTTTCACAAACATTAAACATTTTTCTTCTCTAAAACTGACAATGAAAAAAAGGAAGAGTAGCATCCAACACTGGCTAGGTTCTGAGAAACTGACCACTAACACACAGTGTTTTGGAGAGGGTAAATTGCATACTTTCAGACACAGAATTTTTTTTTTTTTTTTTAGAAATACAAAGAATATTCAAGGATGGATTAAGGCACCATCAACAGCATCGATGCATATATATGTGTGTGTGTGTGTGTGTGTGTATATATATATATATATATAACTATTTATTTGAGAGAGAGAGATAGCAAGAGAGAGCATAAGTGGGGAGGAGGGGGAGAGGCAGGCTCCCTGTGAGCAGGGAGCCTGACGTGGGGCTCAATGCCAAGACCCTGTGGCCCTGGGACCGTGACCTGTGCTGAAGGCAGATGCTTAACCAACTGAGCCACCCAGGCTCCCCAGTGTTGATGCAAATATTTTTGACAGGAAAAATGTTCAGGGCTAATGAGGAAATCAGGTTACAGAATATCTCCTATGCGATAATGACATTTATAAAAATTTGTATTCAATGGATAAAAGTGCAATGAAAATATCAGGGGAGATAGGTACCAATTACTGAGTTACTGGGTAACTAGCTGATAAATCAACCTTTTCCTTATTGTTTACTTGAATTTTCTGTTTTCTACTATGGTATTGGGAAGCTTGTGTGAAAAAAGAACATGTATTATGATTCCATCTTTGTAAAGTAAATACAGTGACCCATAGCGATAAAACAACAAATTCTGGATATTTATGCACATAAAAGTGTGTGGAAGGATATACACCGAAACGTTACTAGTTATCTCTAGGTTAATGGAATTACAGTTTATTTTGTTTTCTTTTTGAATATTTATATTTCCCGATTTTACTGCAATCATTATGTAACATTTTAGTTTTTACAAAGTAAAAAAAAAAAAAAAAGAGCTAAGCAGCCTGTCCATTTGGTACTATTGGTTGTACTAATTTTGTTCCTCTGTAGATGGCCAAGTTGGAAAATTCTATGTGTGCCAGATATTTGAGCTAATAAAGATTACAAGAGAATCTTCTCCGCCCCCCACACCCTCCCCCCACGTTAGTCTGGAGTTACTTCTATTTCTGCCAAGTACCTTCCCCAAGTCATTCTGTATTGCTGATACTTTGTCAGATTAATAGATCCCGAGTGAGGTGAATATGTTGATTATATGGCAGACCTCCAGAAAAGGCTTTTTTGCAGATAAAAATGGATATGATGAATTATGTTTCTCGAGATCCTGATGTTCCTATTTAAAGGTGTCTGTAGGTACTCAGCCCTTCATGAAAGATGTCTTAAGATTACTCTTGAAAAGCTGCGTACTATATCATTTCTTTCCTATCTCAAGATCAAGGTCAGAGTTATCCCGGGGTAGGTACTTTTTGGCCCCTGTCTGTGGTTTGTGAATTCCTTGGCCCACCTGTGAGTGTAAAGCATTCTCTTCCAATTCAAGTTTATCCGTCAGTCGAGGAAAATGCTTTTCCTTTTCAGAGGTCCTGGATTGATTGGTTGGAAATATAATTTGGTTCCTGTGTTTGTCCTGAATCAGAGATCAGAAAGCAGTTTCAGACTATACTGGCTTTGGGACTTGATTTTAGTGGTGAAGTTCAGAAATGCAGCAGGAGACAGGAAAATCAGAGCTGTTTATACAGTCTCTTTTCTTTCTTTCCTTGAGTGTTTTAAAGGGGAAGAATGGTCCTGCAAACTTCTAGAATTGCCAGCAGTACTCTTGTGCTGTCAGTACTTATTTCTTTCCCGACTCTTCTGTCAGCTAGAAGGGAAAAGACAGCCCGCGAGAGCGAGCCTACGTGGAAAGGAGAGTTCTGGGGGCATCTACTTAGTGTCAGACAAAGGTCTACATCTTGTACCTTTATTATCTCGCTCAGTGCTCTTAGTTTGCTGGGGGAAAAAAGGATGTTGTGAGAGAGTATTGAAAGGAGTCACCGATGTACAGATCAGTGGCAGACATCGACACCGATGGCAAACCTGCCTTCTCTAACCCTCGGGGGTATTTGAAAGATGCCACGTGGTGCAAGGAGCCAGTGGCTTGTGGGATCCGGGTAGATCATTCAGCTAGAACTCTTCCCCGCTGAGCTTAGGTCAAGGATGGCAATGATGTTCGGGAGCAGGAGAGGGAGGGATGGTGGTGATGCCCCCTGCCCAGTGTCATGCATTGATTGTGGGGTTTCATGTGGGGAAGCCTCGTTACGAGTTGGATGGATTTCTAGTGTGCTCCCCTTTTCCTCCCGCCTACTGGTCACAGCTGCCTGAGGAAGGAGGAGTGTTTTAGCTCCAGAGGTTTATTTCTCAAATGTGCCAATCGGCATGAAAAGACACTCTTCTCATCTCATCCCAGGGCATCTTGTGATCTGTGCCTCCCAGAGTGCAAAGCACACATAAAACTCCAAATGTATCTTTTCGTTCATAAGCTTTTTCATGAATCTGGCCACGATGAGACACATTCTGATGACAAATGACATGAAGAACATGTGCCAGCCTCTGCAAGTTTCTGTTTGAAAAGGCTGCTGAGGGATCTCTGGATCTGTTGATTGACCGAAGTGTTCACATTGTAACCGGACTCTTAGGCCAGCATCTCAGGGAAAGATACAGTTTTTGTTGCAGCCCCAGGGGCCCAGGGAGCAAATGAACTAATTTCTTTCCTGAAGTGGCTTAGTTTCCATCTTCCTCTTTCTCCTCTGCTGTGGTAGATGGGACCTCAACTTTCCAACCATGGAACAGCTCTATCAGACACTCCTCAAAGATTTTGCTGGTATTTTTTAAAAAAAGATTTTATTTCCTTATTTCTTTATTTGAGAGAGAGCAGGCACAACAGTGGGAGGGGCAGAGGCAGAGGGAGAGGGAAAGGCAGACTTCCCAGCAGACTGTGCACAGAGCCTGACATGGGCCTTTGATCTCATGACTCTGAGCTCACAACATGAGCCAAAACCAAGAGTTGGATGCTCAACTGACAGAGCCACCCAGGCTCCCTTCGCTATTATTTTTTTAGTCACCGTATTGCCCTCCTAGAGCCTCTGATTTGCTCTTTGTCTGAAGCTCTGAGACAGTCTGAATTTTCAGTCTTTCCTGGAGAGTGGGTTTGGGGGTAGGCATGGGTTTTGAGAGGAACGGGACACCACTGACTGAAGAAGCAGATGGAAATGGTCATGTGCACTCCCTGATCACTTTAAACCACCTTTACCTGCCTGTGGGTACCTAGAGTGAGCAGAAGTGTACAAGGAAGGAATGGAGAGAAGTAAATGCATTTCTTCTGCAGTCGCTATCTTCCCGCTGCATTCTGTCCTTTCCTTTCCCACTCTTACATGCAAGTTGGATATTTTCTCTTTTTACTGGAAATTGGTTCAGAGGCAAAGTAATTTGCCTAAATTCCAGCTATATCAAAGGCAAAGCCCAGATTGGAATCTTTGTCTCTCAACCCATAACTCAGGTTAAAACCAATCAGTCATAAAAGGTCTATCTTCTTTAAGGGCTTCAAGCACATTGATCCCAAAGATCTTCACAAAACATCACTTAAAAAACAGCATATAAAACAAGTGCATTTGTAAAACTGTCACTGATTGAAAATAATGGAAGAAAAGGACAGCTTGTATTATTGGAAGTAAGCTCTTTAATTTTTATTTTTGTAAGTTCCTGCAACTATCTAAGGTAACCTGAAGTAATATTTGAGTGCTACCAAGTTTTTTGGACTGTCTGTGATCACTTCATAAGAGAGATTTGAAAAGGAATCATTTATATGCAAATCAGAGCTGCTAGGTTCTTGAGAATTGCCATATTTTCTTAGGTAGATTAAATCCAGGAAATTATTTTAGTAGTATTTACTTTTCTTTCTTTGCAGATAATAAAAGAGTTGATGTGAGCCCATCCAGTCTCATCCAATTATCACAAATTCCAAATAAGCTGGGCTTGAATTAATAAGATTTATTGCCATGCAGAATGGGTATATTTACACAAAGTGGAGACAGAACAAGGGAGCAATCAGAATCCGATGCAATTAAAGTGGGGAATACTGTAAGTTAAAAAATCCTTTGATTTTTCATGGATAAAATGGACATTCTATCTTCTGACATTTGATACATTGTTCTAATCTAAACAGGCTGTTAGTTTCTAAAAAGGAGGAAGGACGTATCACGGTGATTTGAGTTTCTGCATTAAATTTCATTGTCAGCTTAGGCTTTGGAATCAAATTTAGGGGTGAGGCCAGGTTTTGCTACTTTTTGACTCAGTTGTATCAGTTGCTTAACCTCTCGAACACTGTTTAATGTCTTTAACTTGGGGGAGCACTGGAGAAATAGAGCAAATATATGTAGAGTTGGTTCAGTTTCTGGAATAAAGTAGGAAGCCAAAAGTAGCTATTGGGATTATATTATTATTTTAATGTTGCCCAAGTCGTTTTCATTTTATTTTGTTTTATTGTGGTCAGAACAGTTAGCGTGAGATCTGTCAACTTGCCAAAATTGCCAAGTGCAGAATACAGTATCGTTAACTCGAGGCACAGTATTGTACAGAAGATCGCTAGAACTTAAGCATCTCACATAACTGAAAATCAGTGCCCCTTGATGATTACCTCCCCATTTTCTTCTCTGTCTTCCACCCCAATGTTATCCAGATAATTGAAAAATGCACTGTGATGAAGAGTCGGTGGTGCCATTTTGAATCACCAGTATGTTTTCTTTCATTTTTTTTTTTTTGATGAAGGAAAACCGAATTCAATGATTTTCTTCTTAAAACAAAACAAAACAAAACAAAACAAACAATGAGATAGGGGGAGATGTGAGAAGATGGGAACAGATGGTTTGGGTGATTTCCTGGAGGGGCAGACACGTGCCGTGGCTATTAGGAAGTGCTGTCTCTCCACTCTTACTCTCACTGGAGCAACTATGAAACTTGACAAAGAGAAATCCTTGAAAGAGCTTCATGGATCAGTTAAATCCACTCAAACACTAGAAAGAAGGGCCTTACTAACAACAAAAAGAGGCACATCTGCAGTACATTTTGGTTGTAGTAACGAAAACTGGACAAGTCCCTGACCCATTTAATCACTGAAATTTACTTTCCCCTCGTGGAAGTTGAACATTTTCCATGGGTTCTTGTTTGGTGTGCTTGAATGGGACAGTAAGTAAGTTAAGCTTTCTGGCATGTGAAATCCCCAGCAATGTGGGGTACAATTTCCACTTCCCCACAAGCACTGTAGACATTTCTTCCGATGATATTTAACATAGTAATATCACGTTAATAGACTATCCTTCTCTTTCATCTCCTCCTGCTCTGTTTGGAAAGAGTGATTTTGTACCAAAACAAAACAGAAAAACCACCCAACCCAATGTAATTTTCCAGGTTCAACCAGAAATCAAAGTACAGTAGGGAATATACAAAACATATTTCTCTCTGGTATATTTGGAAATAATGTGAAACATTTTGCTAGTTGTACCCTGCTACAGCTTTCAAAGGAAATTGGGCAGAATGGCAACGAAAGGAAATGCACAACACGTATGAAGTGATAGCATGTAGAATGGGACAGGCTACCTGTAGCTTATAATACTTCGTCCTGGTTGAATTTCATGCCTCTGGTTCCCCTATCACAAAGTGTTCCATTTCTGAAAGTAGAAAGCAAAGGACGAAATATCTGAGCTATAAAATGTCAAATTGCTTTCCAAACTTGTTCCAATTTCCAACCACATCAAGAAGGGTATCTGAAAAGACAATCAGCTTTTGCGCTAACCAAATACATATACAATTATTTATTTTTTTTAAATCTTTTTCCTTTGGGAATGCATCATCAAAGGAATGTTCAGAGTTATTCTGAGGCTATTTGCCTCCGATCCTTTAAAAACTAGTTTTGTAGCTACCGTATATTTGTCTTCTCCCTCCCTTAAAATTTTTGTAAATCAAATAAGCCACAATTTAATTTATTCAGAAAAAAAAAAAAAAAGCACCGGGAGCTGGGTATATTTTATCCATTTTCTGGGAATAAGATGCTGATGCCCTCCCAAAGAGCAGCTTAGGGAGAAGTAATCAAAACCTTACTTTTCCTCCCTGATATTAAATCGGAGGAGGATAAAACCTTGACGAGCTCTGTTTCATGGACCTATATCACTAACAGGTGTTTTTTGCTCATCTCCATCATCCCTTCTATTTCCTAAGACAGAGCATAGTGTCAGAGTTCTGTTTGCATCTTTCAGAACTTGGGTTTCATAAAGAGGTATGAACACGTTATCTTTTGCAGCTCAGAAAACTCAGAGGATCTTAGAGACCTTCGTGGCTAACAGATTATCAAATCACCAATAGCTTTGATGACTTGCATATAGATTTCAGTTACATGGAATGTTTCCCATTCTAAGAATTGTTCGAAATGAGTGAGCTAGTGTCCAACATTTGGATTAGTCAGGTATTTCTGATCTTCCATTTTATCTCCCTTATTGGGTTGTTGCCTGCACTTTCTTTGCTTTAGAATTTGGTGGTACATTGGGAGCGCCTGGGTGGCTCAGTGGGTTAAAGCCTCTGCCTTGGGCTCAGGTCATGATCCCAGGGTCCTGGGATCAAGCCCCGTATGGGGGGGGTGGTGTCTCTGCTCAGCAGGGAGCCTGCTTCCCTCTCTCTCTGTCTCTGCCTGCCTCTCTGCCTACTTGAGACCTCTGTCTGTCAAATAAATAAATAAATAAATCTTAAAAAATAAAAAAGAATTTGGTGGTACGTTTACCTTTTCTTCTCTCCGCTCTCCTCCCCTGCCTGCCTCTTTCTTTTCCTTCCTTCCTCTTTCCCTCCACCCCTCCCCTCCCTCTTCTATACTTGGTGTCAAAATTACCATATGCATAATTAATTAATCTTGACCTCTTGTGAATTATTACCACTTCACCGTATATTGCCATTAGCCTCTCTCTTGTCGCCTGCACTACCGTTGTCACCATTTCAGGTAATTTACTTACTTATTTCCCTAATGATCTTACTTAACTTGATTTTGCTGGGCTACAAACCCCCCCAGTTGCATGGGGGCTCCTTTTGCTTTATAACAATGACCTTTTAAAGAAACTGAGAAAGGAGAAAATAATTTTTCAAATAATTATCTACATATTTACTATTCCCAGTGCTTGATATTCCACAAACATCCTCTCCCTTGACCCCAAAGAAACTTCTTTATAGTGTCACTGGTAGTGCAAGTCGACCCGTGATGAGTTTGCTTGGGTTTCTTTTATGTGAGAGGTCTTCATCCTGCCTCCCTTTTGGAAGGTTTCTTTGCTGGGTATAGAATTCCAGGAAGACTGAGTTTTGCTTTGTTTTGTCTTTCTTCTTTCTTTCTTTCTTTCTTTCTTCCCTTCAGCATTTGAAAAATCACTGTTTCACTATGTCTTCTGTTCAGCCTTGCTTTGTTTCTAGTCAGGAAATGTCATCATTCTGTCACCATTAGCCTCATGTTTTGTATAGATTTTCTACCAGCCTGTGCCTTGTTTTGTGTGTGTGTGTGTGTGTTTCCTTAATAATGTTTTTCAAAAAGCAGACTTTAAAATATTTTAATGAAGTCCAAGTTACCCTTTCCTTTTCCTTTATGTATCATGCTTTTGGTGTTGTGTCTAAGAAATCTTTGCCTAACTGTGTTAAAAAAACCCGGTATTTCCTCTGGTGTGTCTCTTCTAGGACTCCTACAGAACATTTCACTTCTAATACCAGATGTGGGGGAGTGTTCCCTCCACCAAGCAATTCTCTGGGACACCAGCTGGGGGTCTTACAATTTAACTCAATTC
Organism: Lontra canadensis; assembly: GCF_010015895.1. Classification (NCBI taxonomy): domain Eukaryota; kingdom Metazoa; phylum Chordata; class Mammalia; order Carnivora; family Mustelidae; genus Lontra; species Lontra canadensis. The sequence goes on along the minus strand of NW_022631035.1, from coordinate 10,177,914 downwards.
TATGGCTGTCTACCTAGAGGTGGTGTCAGAGCCCAGAGGATAAGGGCCCAGTTCCACTAGACCAGCTGAATGTCAGATGTCTATATCTGAAGTAGTGGATTCCCGGATTACTCACAACTTGTGTCTGACTTGGCTCCAAATCAGAGGTTCCCATGACCTCCTCCCCCTTTGGATTCTGTTGATTTGCTAGAGTGACTCACAGAACTCAGTGAAACATTTACTGAAATGTTTCCCAGTTTATGAAGTGGTATGAGAAAGGATGCAGGTGAAGAATCAGAGGAAGAGACATATAGGGTGAAATGTGGGAGGGTCCTGAGCACAGGAGCTTTTGTCCCCCTGGCATTGGGGTGTATTGCTTTCCCCATATGTGGGTGTGCTCACAAACCCATACTGTTGGAAGCTCCCTGAATCCCATACTGTTGGGATTTTTTTTATGGAGGCTTCACTGTGTAGGCAGGATCTCCCATTAATTCAGTCTTCAGCTCTTCTCCCTACTCAAGACCCTGGGAGACAGGGCTGGAAATTCTAAGCTTCTGATCATGGCTTGATCTTTCTAGATCATCTCTGGATGGCCCCCATCCAGGAGCCATCCAGAGTCACCTCATTAGAACAGAAGATGCCCTTATCATCCAGGAAATGATAAGCATTTCAGAAGTGTCAAAGACCAGATATTAGAACAAAAGGTGCTCCTAATGCTCTTATCACTTGGGAAATTCCAAAGGTTTTAGCACTCTGTGCCAGAAATGGAGACATGGACTAAATACATGCATTTCTTATTAAAAATCACAATATGGCAATAACCCAAAATCTCAAAGATTTTTTTTTGTGTGTGTTTTCTTCCAGAAGTTATATGGTTTTACGTGCTACATTTAGGTCTGGTGATTAATCTGCATTAATTTCCTCAGTGTTTTAAATCTCAAGGTGTAGGATTGCTGAGTGAAGCTGATGTTTTTCTGACTTCCTTGATCTGTCTCAGTGCATGATATGAAACCTCTGCAAGTAATATCATTTTCTACCTAGGACTTATGATGTTCTTGGGAAATTTCTTCTATAGGAGTTGCTATTATAGTCAATATGTGTGTCTGCCTAGATGAATGTGTCATTTCACATTGTCTCATGTAGCTCAGTGGTTATAGACATTTAAGTGAGCTGGATAACAACATGATCTCCCTCATTCTGTTGCAGGAATAATCTCAGTTGCCTGGTGAGGTTAGAATCTGCATATTCAACAAAACTTAATGGGGAGTGTCCTCATGACTTTGTGGGTGGCTTGATTTTCTGTAAGAATTCAGGGACCTCGTGGGGCATCTGGGTGACTCAGTGGGTTAAGCATCTGCCTTTGGCTCAGGTCATGATCTCAGGGTCCAGGGATCAAGCCCCACATTGGGCTCTCTGCTTGATGGGGAGCCTGCTTTCCTCTCTGTCTCTCTCTCTCTTTGCCTGTCTTTCTGTCTACTTGTGATCTTGGTCAAATAAATAAATAAAATCTTAAAAAAAAAAAGAATTCAGGGACCTCGCATTGTCTCATTGCTTTCAAAGATAGTAAGAGAAAACTAAAAATTGCACATTGTCAGATAATTAAAGTTTAACATGCATCCAAAACCCTTAAAAGAAAAAATAGGTATGCCCTTACAACTTCATAATTTACATGGCTTTAGGCTGAACACAGGTAGTTCCAGAAGATGTGCCTGAACATCTTGAGAGTCAAAGTCATCTAGTCAAAGAGACTGAGCTGAATTTTATGACTTTATTTTAGTAAATGTGAAATCTGCTATCTCTTATGTAGAAATATGGAAATGCTAGAAGAGACCTCTGTGATGGTGACACAGAGGCTGGAAGCAGCAAGGATGAGTAAGCTTACACACTTGTAGCCATTAACAGACTGCATGCCTTCCCAGATTTGCCAGGATTCAACAGGCATATGCATCTCAGATGATGGAGAAAGGCAAGGAGCAGTGGGATATGTTACTAAAATAAGTGCTTAGTAAGAAACACATTATTTCAATTCATGCTTTTGCTCACACATTTATTCATTCAATATTCATTGAGTACTTAGGTGCATGGTACTAGGCTTTACCTTAGAGGAGATAATCATAGGCTCTCCCCATCCTCAAGGAGCTAACAGATGAGTTTGAAGATTGACACTGCATCAAGGGAAAAAAGAAAAAAAAAGAAGAAGAAGAAAGGAAAAAGCAAGTGGCACTCAAAGGGCAGAAATACAATATGTGGCTTTCAAAGGAGTCCGGGATTTTTTTTGAGGGAAGGCGTTTGAATATAGCTTAAGGCAGAGGTGAGAATTTGAGGCAGGAATCTGAATAAGCAAACAAATGAATAATCTATCCAGAGATGTTCTAAGCCATGAGAAGAAAGAGAATAAGAATATATAGGTGAGAGAGCCCAATGAATATATGGGGAACATATTTTTGCCTAAGATTAAGGAAAAAAGACAAAGAAGATGAAAAAAATTTATATATTCTATTTATATATTCTGTGCTGCCTAATGGAAGATAAATGGGCTAACTTGTTTTCAATATTTCCTAAATATCGAGATTAAAAAAAATTTTTTTAAATGGTTTGAGTGAGTGGCTTCATAAATATGGATTGGTTACAAATCGAAGTTTTAGCCAAGGTCAACCAACTTGCATTAAATAACACTGCATTGAGCCCAGAATATTTATTTGACAGCTCCATTGGAATTAACTCTGTGATGGTTAATTTTATGTGTCCGTTTGACACGGCCACAAGGTGGCCAGATATTTAGTCAAACATTAATCTGGGTGTTTCTGTGTTTCTGTGGAGATTTTTTTTTTTTTTGATGGGATTAGCATTTAAATTGGTAGACTATGAGTAAAGCAGATTGCCCTCTGTGTGTGGGTGAGCCTCACCCAATCAGTTGAAAACCTGAAGAGAACAAAGGACTGATTGTTCTCCATATAAGAGAGAATTCTGTGCCTGATGACCTTCAAACACCAGCTCTTCCTGCTTGTGGGCCTTAGAACTGGTACATCTCCTCTTCCTGGGTCTATAGTGGCTGAACTGGGATATTGTCTGTTCCTGGGTCTGTAGTGGCTGAACCGGGACAGTGGCAGTTCCTGGGTCTGTAGTGGCTACACTGAGACATGGGCTCTGCAGATTGTGGACTTGCCAGCTTCCATCATTGTGTGAACCAATTCCTTATAACCCCTTATAATAAATCTCTTTATATATACATACACATAGGTTACCTATTTCCTATGTATATAGGAATATTTATAATTATTTGGGCTTAGGACACTTAGAACTTGTGTATGGGATGTGTATTTGTATGTATAAAGCACAATCCCATACACGTCTAGGAGATTATGTTTTACATACAATCCTACAAATAGGATATTCTGTTTTTCTGAAGAATCCTGACCAATACAAACTCTGGAGGATCCCAAATTAACCTGAATAAGCAAAAAAATGAAAACTTCATGAGTCCCTTGCTGTGCAAAATGGTAGTTAAGCCTCCCTGCTATTCCTGCCATGCAGGTAAGGGCACAGTGCCTTCCTGATGCCAGCAAATGATGGTTTCTTAGAATCTGCCACTACAGCCTGGAAAAAGGAAATGATGGCTTTTGCAGGGCTGAGGCAAGAGCCTTGTTCCACTTATTTACTCTGACCATTTCCCTCCAGAGGACATATGGTTGGCTGTGAAAATGTGCCCTGCACTTGCGTTGGCAAAAATTGTGTTTCCGTTAATCGGATCTAGAGTCATAAATACCCGTAGGTAGCTCAGCTCTTAAAAATAGCTGAGGAGCATCCCACAAACAGTACCTGCTTCCTGTTGAACCAGACGGAGAAATCTGCCGTGCGGCAAGCCAACATGGGGAGAGCAACAACAGAGCCTGGAACCCAGCCACTTATGCCAGAGGACCTGGCAAACAAAGGAGCGTAAAATGTAGTCTAGACCTGGTCAAGCCTTTAGCTCCTCCAGGAAACCAAGCTCCAAGGGAGGAATTTGGGCTTTTATTTTCCCTAGTGGGAAAATACTTAGAGATCATTCATGTGATACTGGATGATTATGTGTAAGAATAATGTTTTTATTTTCCTTCTTCGAACTCCTAACATTGCCTTTCTCTTTGGAACGCCACCGCCCCAGCCAACCTGCCAACTTTGTTTTTCTAAGTGCATTCATTCAACAAGTTTTGAGGATTCCTGGCATGTCTGTACCCTATGAGGCCTTCTTTCATAATCTGTGAGTTCATCATGATCTATATCTTCTTGACCATTTCCTCCCTCTTGCCCTCCAAACTACACCCTTCTGGTCACTTGACTATCTCTTACTCATCTCATTTTCTTTTCTCTGGCTTGGTGATTTGTCCCTTTTTCCCTCTCTGGTCCAAAGGAGCTTGACCTAATGTGGCAACTATTTCCTTTACATAATGATGGGTTGGGAAGAAAGAGGTGGGTTAACTTTCCTCATAGTCAGCAATTGGAAGAAGTTACCTCCATCAATGTCAAGTGGCTCTTCCCTCCATCTTGGTATTTTTCTAAGTATATGGCAACAAGGAAGGTCTGTGCCTTTACTAACTTTTTTCCCCCTCAAGTAAATAAGTTAAGAGGATTCTTAATGGATTCCTCAATTTTTCTTTATTTGTTTTACAAATTTGATGGGGAACACCTGATTTTCTTAGTCATCTGTTAGAGAAAATTCTGATTCTTTTGCCTCTGACTTTGTGGTTCATCAGAAGGTAGGAAAAGGAGATAATGTGATTTATTTACACACTTCTAGCATGTCCCAAGACATAATGAATCATATAGGTTTTTTGTTGTTGTTGTTGTTTGTTTTCTTGGTTTTTTTTTTTTTAATGAATAGGATACATTTTTCATTCACTTATTGAATCCCAGAAACTGAGCAACTCAGATGATGCCAGACATAGAAGAGTATTTCCAAATTAATCAAGGGTCCACAATTTGGCCAAAGTCTAGCACTAGAGTCATTTGAGGACAGGTGTTGGCAAACTTTTTCTGTACAGGGCCAGGTAGTAAATATTTTCTGCTTTGGTTGGCCATACCGCGTCTGTCGCAACTATTTGGCTGTCATGAAAGCAGATATAGATGATGGACGAACACATAGGGGTGACAGTATTAGAATAAAACTTTATTTGTAAAACAGGTGGCTGGCATGTTTTGGCCCGAGGCTGCCTGTTGTGGGACAATAAGTTTAAACCAGTAAAATAAAAATCATAGACATATATCTTAAAGGAAATAAAATAAAAATGATGGAGAGTAGAGAAACTTCTAATGAATGCTAAAAATGCTGATTCAGAGCTCCCATCTTGGACCTACAGTTCCTGAATCCCTGGAGATAAGACCCAGAAATCTGCGTATCAATCAGCATCTCAAAAGATTGTTTTGTGCAAGCTTGAGAACTGGTACCCCTCTAGGACGACAACTGTGTAGGTTAGCTCACCCATGGGGTAGGGTGGGAAGGGAAAGGGAGGGAAGAGGCTGTCTTGGGTGGGCACTTTCTTTCCTTCTGTATTGTTTTTCCTTTTCATCTCATAGCATGGTTTGGCTAAGAGACTGGGGTTTTGAATCCACTTATCATAGCTTCACATGCAGGAAATGCCACTTACTAGACGGGAGACCTTTGACATGCTAATTCATTTCAATTTCTTTGCTGGTCAAGTTGAGATCATGCCCCTCATGGATGGCCACCATGAGGAATAAATTAAATCCTGAGGGTAAAGTACTTAGCATCCTTCCTAGCCATTCGTCAGCAGTTACTTTGAAGTAGGTGTTTTGATGCAGTCACTACCCACTTTTGATCCTGTGGTTAGTGGAAGCCGGTTCTGTTCAAGAGCCCAGAGAGAATCGGCAGATGCGATGTGGAGGGAACACTCAGCCGTTCCAGCCTCTGGCCCAGAAAGTACCTCGGTGCAATCAGAGCTGGCATCTCTCTCCTTTCTGATTCACTAGCAAGCCTCTTACGACTCAGGTGAAAGCAAGGGAGATTTCCCGATTGCTCCCCCAGTTAGGGAAAGAAAGCAAAGACAAATGAGCTTGCTCATGGGTCAGGCCTCTGAAGAATGGTCTGTTGGCCCATTGCAGAATTCAAACCCTTTCCTTTGAAAAGAATAGGGACAGATGGTCTGGATCTTAGACTTTTAATCATATTGCCTCCATATGATGTGACCGATGCATGTCACATCTTGCTTTAACCCTTGCAATGCTGTGAAGTGATAAGGACCACCGATGCTGCAGTACTGGAAGGGAAACAAAGGTCAGGCAATCTCTGGGTTTGGAGATCAGAGCTGAGACTCCCACACAAATTGCCTATCTCAGACCTGGTCGTGTGCCGCTGTTTTCAGCACTCGCTCTCTGTTGTAATCCCCCCCGGAAGTCTAGAAACAGTAACAATTTGCTCCCCATACCACCTCTCCCCCACCCCGGCACCACAGAGATTTTTGACTCAGTTGGTCTGAGATGGGAGTCAGACATTTGCCTTTTTAAAAAGCACCGCTCCTCTCCTGACAGCAAAAGAACTTTCTATTGTGTGTCAGGGTCAAGGGCTCCTGCTTGTCAGACTGGTCTGTCGTTTAAAGCTGGGTGTTTTCTTCTTACAAGTGACCCCCTCTACTCGTATGTGTCAATATGATTAACTACAATATCTATAAACATCTCAAATGCGAAATTGAGAACCAGCCAAATACGAGGATATTTTAAAACCTTGTCTTGACGTCAAGCATCGAAGATCAAATACACTAGCTTTGTGGTTGCTAGTAAGCGTTCCCAGTGTTTGTCTAGCTCCCAAAAAAATCATCGTATTTGTCTTTTTGGCATCCAAACCCAGTCCGTTCCACAAACCACGTTTGCTTCTGATCAAAGGTGATTCTAGGTCACTGGCTGAGTAGGACAGGTCCAGCTAGCTCTGCCTAATCTGATGGTGTCATCCATTCTGAAGAAGGTGGACAAAAAATTAAATTGTGTTAGAGGAGTTAAGATGACCAAAGTGAATTCAAGACCTGGCCCTGGTAAACTTTTTGCTGTTCTTGTGTTTTGCTCTTAGCCTGCAAACTTTAGAAGGCATGAGATATAGAAAGCAGCCTGAGGAATTGAGGAAAAGTGGACTGGACCTAGCTGCGAAGGACTAATGGCGGTGGGTGAGACTGCCCACAGGAGTTCTCTATGGAAGCGGCTGTAGAGGAAATGGCATGGGATGGGGAGCAAGGTCTCCCCGGCCTTGGTTTTCCTTTGCTATGACCCGGGACACATTAGTCAATCTGTTCAAGCTTTACTTTTAAGACTTCACTAATCTGGAGAAAGTCATACCCACCTCTCAATGTTTTGAGTCTTCGCTTTGAAGACCATGAAGCAGAACCCAATGGGAATTCAGTAAGGAATGGTTATTTATGTTTGTGCATGTCAGGCTTTTAATTGTATGAGCTCTCTGTATGCCAAGTACTTCCTGTCAGGGGCGCTTAGGTGGCTCAGTTGGTTAAGCAGCTGCCTTCAGTTCAGGTCCTGATCTCAGGGTCCTGGGATCGAGTCCCATATCAGGTTCCCTGCTCAATGGGGAGTCTGCTTCTCCCTCTCATGCTCTCTGAGATTTCAATCACACTCACCCTCATTAGGGATGAATCTGGAACTGTCAGGTTGGTTTGGGATCATCTAAAAAGTTTGGATTTCTTTCGTTTTAAGCAGGTATGCCACCAGTTTCTTTGGAGTGGACCTGAAGGGACAGCAGTGTTTCACAGGTTATAGGTTACTCTCATATAGAGTCCTGGAGCTCTAGTGTGGAGTTTCTCAACCTGGATGTGACTGACACTTTGGGCCCCTTAGTTTTTTTGGTGAGGATGGGGGCTATCCTGTGCATTATAAGACAGTGGGCAGCATCACTGACGTGTCCCCACTAGATGCCAGTAGCATCCCTTCCCAGTTGCGACAACCCAGAATGTCTCCAGACATTGCTACATGTCTCCTGGGAAGCCAAGTTTCTCCCACTGGGAGCCACTTTGTAAAGGGGGGGCTGCATCTTCATCCCTGGGTAGGTCGGGGGGAGTTCTTGTCTTCTTTCCATGACTGTTTGGCTTGGATTTAGGTAGTTCTTCTCTTGAATGATTTCATACTCAGATGTGAGAGTTCAAGGAATGTTGACTAGTATTACATGCTTGTCAGAAACTACACTGAAAGGGAGATATGATTTAAGGTTAGACTCAGGAGTGAGAGAGGAAGTGTTATGCTTCAGAGGGATAAGCATTCAGGGAGTGGGGCCAATGTGTTTCGATAAGAGACAACAGTTCTGGGAGTGGATCCTTGTCTGTGCTGTCAGTGGTCCTAAGAATTCATCCACTTCTTTGTGCACCTCTGCATTTCCATTGTGATTGAGTGGAGAAATTAACATTGTGGGATGAGCTGAATTAATTAGGATGCACCTGCCAGGAAGGGCGCAGATTATATCAGTCTTGTTCTTTAGGTCATACCAGTGACTAGAAGAATCTCCATCATGAAGTAGGGCTTGCATAAAAATTTGTTTTTTTTTTCCCTTTTTTATTTTATTTTATTTTATTTTATTTTATTTTATTTTATTTTATTTCTTTTCAGTGTTCCAGAATTCATTGTTTATGCACCACACCCAGTGCTCCATGCAAATATTTGTTTAAAAAAATGAATGGACATACAAATAAATTGCAGGGGATATAAGTAGGTCAGGAGATCTGGGGGAAATTCATGTTCTGCCACCAATTTGTTAAGCAAGTCACTTCCGTTCCTGAATACTATGATCTGAGAAATGGGTGGTTGTATTAAGTGACCTCAGACGTTTCTTCCAGCTATGAAGTCTCATGGCTTCTGGCAAGGTCACAGGCAGTATCAGATAATTGCTGCTATTAAAATTTTTTGGTAGCTAGAGCTATGGGTGCTTATGGGTATGGCATGCTGGCCTCATTAGTCAGGGTCCGTTGCACCAAAGGCAGTCAGAGAACTCGGGGCCACAGTTACCCAAAGGAACACGCGCTACAGGTAGGGCTGGAATGCAGAGTAGTTAAAGGTCAGCTGCTAGAGCACATGATCTTTTCATTATTTATATTAGCTATTTCTTTCTCAAAAAAAAATAAAAGATGAAATAGTGAACATCTAGTACAAAGAGACAATTTAACCAGACTGTGTGGAATCAGGAGGGAATAATCACATACCAATTTAAGAAAATGTCCTAGTCAAATGCAGTTTAAACATGAGAGTTATTTCTTTGCAGGTAGTTTGGAAATAAGTTAGAAACATATTTTCAGGGCATCTTCTAAGATACATCTTGTGGTGGAAAGAGAGCAGTCCTAAAGGTTGTTATTTGGCTAACCCATGAGCGTTTTGTTGACATTTTTAAAGAGTCCTACCAGAACAAGAATGTCGGATGAATAATTAATATTGGAAAGTCATCTCCCAGCCTGGAAACTAGAGAGACTACTTCCACAGGACGCCTAATTACCACCCACATAAACTAGTCAGTAAAAGTGACCACAGTTTTACACCACTGAAACTTGGAAAGGTAGGATGCAAGTAGATTGAAAAAGAAAGAAGAAGGAGGAGAAGAAGAAGAAGAAGAAGAAGAAGAAGAAGAAGAAGAAGAAGAAGAAGAAGAAGAAGCCGCCGCCCATAATCCCACAGCAAATCCGGATGTGAAACCAACATGTTTCAAGTTGCCTACCCATACCGATTTTGCCAGAGTTATGTAGCTAATGCTAACAGTAATTTATGGTGGAGGCAAATTTCTTTGGCAATGCTAAGGGTTTTCTGTGGAAAGTTAGAAAAGGTGGAGGCTCCTGAAAATTATCACGAAGTTTAATTAAGAAAAGTTTGGTTGATTACAGGCACAGAAGATGTGGTTATTCACGTTGGCTGCTAAGAGCACTGGAATAGACATTATGGCCAGGATTGGCTTCTCTGTTGTAGTGTGGTGCCAGCCAGCCACATGGCCCTCTGGGAGGAGCCGAGAACCCAGTCATGTGCAATGAGGAGTTGGTGAGCAGCAATGTGACTGGGGTAACAGAAAAATGGCTACAGAGTTTTGATGGTGTTGGGGATGGGGGAGCAACAGAGGCCAAGGGTTAAGTTAGCAGGGATTGGGAAATCTAGTACAAGGGTGGCTGTTAAGAATAAAGAGACATCGAACCACAGTGCACGGCTCTAGGGTGACCTATTAACTAAGGACATGATGGAGTTTCTGCAAAAATAAAGCACAGAGATTGAGAAACTTTCAGATTCCAGACACTGAAAAATAGAGAACAAAAAAGATCCTAGAATGGAATATAGGCAAAGACCCCTTTACCAAGCTGTATCACTATCAGGCTGGCCAGGGGCCTTAAGAGACCAGGTTGTGCGGAATCGGGTCCTATAAGCACAGCAGCTGAACTGGAAATAGTCACAGAGGGGCGGAGGTTATTTCATTCAAAATTTGTCTGTTCATAAGAAAATCTGCTGTGTTTCTACTGTAAGTACCATGGTAGACTATGAGAATATAAGATTAAATTGGAAATCTCCATTTGTGGGAAGCATGTTGAACCTAGAGTGGGAGACAGAGGCATACATGCCACACAGGCTTGCTATGTAACTCTGAGAAGGGGCTACTTAGCTTAACTTGAGACAATCCACAAAGACTTCCTAGAGGAAATGGCACTGAATCTGGGAAGAGGTCGAATAGTAGTGAATAAATAGGAACAGTGCTGTGATTAAAAACAACATGATAAAAAGAGGCAAAGCTTTGTAGATCAGTGTGCATGTGAGAGTGTGTTGAGGGATGAGGAGACTGAAGTTTGCTTGGTGTTTGGAATTTAAATTCAAGACACAAACTAGCAGAAACATGAGTGAAATATAGGTAGCGGAATACCTGAAAGCCATCAGTATATCATGTTAAGAAGAGTGGATTTATCTTATAGTGGCTGATAGGGAAGGCTTATGATCAAGGTCATCCTTCAGATGTGGCCTCCAAGGAAAATGGAAGACAATTATAAGATTGAGAAGATTGGAGGCAAAGAGGTCATTTAGGTGGTGGTCATCCAACTCAAACTTGGGCTAAAAGAATAGAAGAGGAGATGAAAATTAGTCAAATATTTAGGAGTGGAATAACCAAGACTATGATTCACTGAATGTGGGTGTTGAGGGACAAGGCTGACTCGACAGTGTCTCTCTGATTTCCGGCTCAGGGATTGTTGGTTCAACTGACTAAAATAGAAATATAGGAGAAGGAGTGTAGAAAAGAGAATAGCAGAGATTCTCATAAAATAGCCCAAATATGCCTCAGACAATTGGGTATAGGAGTATAAAACTCAACAGAAAGTTTAAATATGGAAAAAGATTTATGCGTTAGCAGGGGTAAGTGGTAGTTATTTGGGCATAAAGTATTTGTGGGTTTTTTAAATTTTTTTTTCAAACTTAAGGACTTCATTTATGTGGATCCATAATTATCCCATGTTCCACTGGGATCAAGCCTCAAGTCAGGCTCCCTGCTCAGTGGGTAGCCTGCTTATCCCTCACTCTCTGCCACTCCCCCTACTTATCCTTGCTCTTTCTCTTTCTCTATCAAATAAATAAATAAAATCTTAAACAAACAAACAAAAAAAAGTAGAAAGATATCCTCTAAGCCTGAGAGAAGGATGGAAATGTACATTGGTAAAAAAATAAAGCTGGGTGTGGAGTAGGTGTACAGAAGACCAGATCCCTAAGACTCAGGACATATTGCCTACCTAAGCCCAAGGCTTATCTAAAATAATAAGACTTCTGGGACACCAGGGTGGCTCAGTGAGTTAAAGCCTCTATCTTCGGCTCAGGTCATGGTCCCAGGGTCCTGGGATCGAGCCCTGAATTGGGCTCCCTGCTTAGCGGGGAGCCTGCTTCCTCTCTCTCTCTGCCTGCCTCTCTGCCTACGTGTAATCTCTGTCTGTCAAACAAATAAATAAAATCTTTAAAAAAAATAAAATAAAATAATAAGAGTTCCTACTTCTACCCCAAGCAGACTAAGAAGCATTAAATAACAAATACAGTGGAATATTGTAGGATGAAAGACAAAAAAGAAGGAGAAGGACCCTTTCTGAGGCATAGTGCAAAGGGAGAGTTGGGCATGGGACAGAAATTAAACAGAGAAAAAAACCCTCTGGCAAACTGCCCTAAACACTAGGTGCTACTAGAAGCTGACTTGCAGTGCACTGAAGGTAAACACAACAATGACAGACCCCAAATCCAGCTCAGCTCTTGCCCTAGACTGATTCAAACTCCACCCTAAAGACTAAGCAGAAGGAAACATGAGCCCTTTTCCGAGCATAAATATCTACTTACCTCAGTCTTTGCTGTCCTACACAAAATGTGTGGCTTTCAAGAAAAAATTACAAGGCATACTAAGAAAACAAAACAAACAAACAAAATCCACATAGCACACTGCCAAGACACAACACAGTGAGCAGAACCAGACTCCACTATGACACAGATGTTGGAATGAATCAATGCAATTTAATATAACTATGAAAAGTGATGAAAAGAAAGACAAATGCAGGATTGGATAGATGATTTCAGTAGAGAGATGGAAACTGCAATTAAATGGAAATACTAGAAAGATAAATCATAGTAACAGAGATTTTTTTTTAAAAAAGGGCTGTGACAATATGTTATTTTCCTAGAGCTATCATAACAAAATATCACAAACTGGGTGACTAAAAACATCAGAAATGTATTCTCTTTCCCAGCTTTGGAGGCTAGATGTCAAAGTTAAGGTGTCAGAAGGGTTGGTTCCTTCTTGGGGATTCATAGGGAGCCTGTGTTCCATGACTGTCTCCTCGTTTCTGGTGTTTGCTAGCAATCTTCAGTGTTTTTTGGGTTGTGGAAGCATAATTCCCATCTCTTCTGTGTCTTCAGATGGCATTCTCTTTGGATGCCTGTCCCTTTGCCTCTTCTTATAAGCAATCATATTGGACTAAGAGTCCAGCTTACACCAGTATGACCTCATCTTAACTAATTACATCTGTGACAACAGTACTTCCAAATAAGGTCATATCCTGAGGTTTTGGATAGGATATGAATTTGGGGAAAGGGGGCACTATTCAACCTAGTACAGACAGGCCTGCCCGTAGACTCTACAAAGTCAAAGAAAGAATTAGTGAATGTGAAGATTGGTCAATCAAAGTTTCTAAAGTTGAAACACAAAAAGAAAAGATAGATTAGATAAGATTAGATAGATTAAAAAAAAAAGAAAGCAGAATTGAGCATGGAAGAACCATGCAACAATTTCAAATTATGAAATATACACATAACTGAAGTCCTAGATGGAGAAGGCAGAGATGTAGGGATAAGAAATAGGTGAGAAAGAGGTGCTGGGGTGGCATTGTCAGTTACACATCCTACTCTTGGCTTCAGTTCAGGTCATGATCTCAGAGTCATGAGATCGAACCCCTCATTGAGCTCCATGTTCAACATTGAGTCTGATAGAGATTATCTCTCCCTTTCCCTCTGCCCCCTCCCACTCATGCTCTCTCTTTCTCTCTAAAATAAATAAATAAATCTTTTTTTTTTTTTTTAGAGTTAAAAAAAAAAGAAATTAATGAAGAATTAATGGCTGAGAATTTCCCAGAATAAAAGACAGGCAGCAAAACATGGTTCCATGAAAATCAAAAAACAAGCACATTGAATTAAACACACACACACATACACACACACACACGTGCGCCTGCACACATACATCAAACTCTTAGCCATGTCATATTTGAACTAAAGGAAAATATTAAAGACATTCAGAGAAAAATGAGACATTAAAAAGAAACATAAGAAGGCAGAAACCAGAAACCATGAAAGGTAGAAGATAAGTGACATCTTCATGATTCTAACAGGCAAAAACAAACCAAGCTGTCAACCCAGAATTCTTTACCCAGATAAAATATCTTTCCCAAGTTACAGTCAACACTATGTTTCATGGTAAAAGAAGAAATATACATCACAAATAATGGTTCCTTTTTTTTTTTTCCTTTTTAAAAAAGTTTTGGATTTCTTCTTCTTCTTCTTTTTTTTTTTTTTTTAAAGTAAGCTCTATTTCCAACCTGGGGCATAAACTTATTACCCTGAGATCAAGATCAAGAGTCATACATTCTACCAACTGAGCCAGGCCAGGTGCCCCTCACAAATAATGGATTTTCCTGTACAGAATCAAGACATAAATTTTTTAAAAGTTAAGGCTGCTTAAAAAAATGCAAGCCATTTTCTTTAACAAAGTTTGCAACATGAAGATCACTGGAATTTCAAATGCCATCAATTTCTACCTTATCTTGCAAGGACTTTCAAGTAGGCACTGGAAACGCAGATATCTTCCAAGGTGTCTTAAAGCAAGTTTTCTGTCATCCTGTTCAGGGTCAGCATCATAGGTTACACTTGCTGTCCTTAGACAAGCCCAGTGCTTGATTTTATGCTCTGTTGTTGATGTCTTGAATGCTTAGTGATTCTTTTCATAGGGGCCTCTCATTTTAATGTACACTAGCCCCTGAAAATTAGTTATCCCATCCTCGTCTTGCCCATCACCAACTGGTCCCCAGTATTCACATGCATGCAACTCCTATTCATGTACATAGAATCCTCATATATCAATTTTGATTCACCACAATGAAATCTGGGAAAAGGACTCCTTATTTATGTAGTACTCTGTTTCTAGGACCCATCATGACCTCACCTTGTCTTTTCACTCTCTTAGAACATCCTCAATGACTTGGCTCTTTCCTTAGCTCATTTTAATTCATTACATCTGCCTTCTCTTTTGAAACCTGGTACAGTTCCCTGGGGAAGTGGAGAGATCATTTGAGGGATATCATTCTGTCTCAATTCAAAATTACTTCTCCCTTCTGACTTTATTAAAAACCCTATAGCAAATGGTCTTAGTCCTTACTGCACATTAGAATCACCTGGGAGATTTAAAAAATTAATGCCAGGAACAGAGCAATGGAGTTAGGATTTCTGGAAATGGACTAGTTCTTTAACAAACCCAAGTTATTCATACAGCTAGGATTAATAACCATTGTCCCACATCTAGCTTTTACATGCCAACATGCTGTTCTTATGGTACACTGCTTCCTCATCCATTGTTTGACTGTGTGTGTGCACACATATGCATGTGTGCGAGACAGATTTTGTTAAGATTTTCAGCCTTTGAGGTATATCCAGTCATTTTGCAAATGCATAAAATTGAGACTAACTCCTGTGCCCTGCAGGCACACTCATCATGAGGGCATTTGCGCAATGTGTGAGGTTTCCTTTAGGATCACACTCTGTGACCCTCTCACAGTCATTAGGATGTTCCAGCAAAATTAAATACTAGAAGCAATGCTAGTCAACCAGCTGCCTTCTAGTCTTCACTTCAAAAGTTATTTAGTCAACTTGGGGAAGTTACTTTATATTTACTTTTATCCTCTTCAGCAAGATGGCAATAAAAGTAGAATTATTGGGTTGCCTGCGTGGGTCCCTCGGTTAAGTGTCTGATGCTTGATTTCAGATCAGGTCATGATCTCAGGGTTGTGAGACTAAACCTTGAATCAGACTCTGAACTGTGCTTGGAGCCTGCTTAAGATTCTTTCTCCCCCTCTCCTTCTGCCCCTCCTCTGCTTGTGAATACTCCCTCTCTCTGTCAACAAAAAATTAATTTTACAAAAGGAAAATTATTGACTTGACTTCCAGAATCCTCATGAAAAAGACTAAAATTGACTGAAGGGACTAGAAGCATTCTGGAGAGGACACACAATCATATCTATCTATCTGTCTATATCTATATATATCTTGTATGTGGCTATATATATGTATATAAATATATAGATGGGTAGATATTCTATATATCTATCTATATATATTTATCTGTATCTACATCTATATATACTTGCATATTTAGATCTCTATAAAACCATTGTAGGGTTCATTATAGTGTCAATTTATTTTTTTATTATTTTTTAAAAAGATTTTATTTATTTATTTGACAGACAGAGATCACAAGTAGGCAGAGAGACAGGCAGAGAGAGAGAGAGAGGAGAAAGCAGGCTCTCCACTGAGCAGAGAGTCTGATGCGGGACTCGATCCCAGGGCCCTGAGATCATGACCTGAGCTGAAGGCAGAGGCTTTAACCCATTGAGCCACCCAGGTGCCCCTATAGTGTCAATTTAAACACTTAAAAGCCAAAGTAGCAGAAATAATATAATAAAAAATTACAAAAGAAGTATCCTGGTAAAATGAACAGAGTTCAAATAATATACTTGCTAATATACTCGCTAATTTACACTGGGAAAGAAAGACTAATGTAAAGCAACAGAATACATTAGTAATCCATATGATAACAAATGAGTATTAGAAACATATTTCTTGAGCTTAGCAATTACCTCAGAAATATACTTATTGAGAATCAGCTACATTCCTGGCCATAAAAAGGCAAAGAAAGGAAAGCTCTGCAGGTCCTCCCTCTGCTAGATTTCCTTTTGCCAAGTTAAGGTTATACTCTACCTACAGGAATAGGAATGGCAGTAACCGTGTGTCTTCATTCTAAGGACATGGAAATCAGAAGTTAACTTGGTTTGGTTTAGTTTAGGGAGAATCATTGTTTTTCAGTTCACCTACCTTTACTTTTCTTGTGAAAAATATAGAAAAATGAAATGGTTTTTGAAATTGTATCACCTGGATTTATAACCCAAATCCACAGTTTACTAATTCAGAGCAACTACTTAAATGTACTGGTCTTTAGTTTCTCCTTGAGGATAATAGCTTGAAGGACTATAAAAAGTGTTGAATTATATTAAACACAATGAATATGAAACCTAACATTATACTGGGTCGCAGTATCTTCTTAATATACATTAATCCCATTCCGCATGCCTTAGTCCTTAAGCAGTGTCTTCAGTTTATTATTCGAAGGTGCTCATGTGTGGACAAAGAGAATCTGAATTTCAAGTTGTAAGCATTTATCCTGGAAACTTGAAGAGAGTTTGAATATCGAAAGTCAAGCCCACCCCCTGGGAATGGAAAATTATGGTGGAATTGAGAAAGCCCTAATGAGAAATGTGTGGCAGCATAATGGAAATGGGAATGAGTTTAAATCGATCTCTCTTAAAATAAGTATTTATTATAAGGATATTATGTTAAATTTAAATTAATCTATATTTATAGGTCTTTATAGTTTTCAAGTGTATTCATAACCCTTATCTCATTGAATCCTCCTAATATTCTTAAAATAAGAATTAGTATTCTCACTTTGCAGATGGAAAATCTGATCATTAAGGATGTTAATTCAGGTGTCCAAATCACACATTCTATAGATTTGTCTCTTCAATAAATTGGAAAATTGGACAGCTAATATAGAGAAGAATGAAACTTGATGATTCTCTTACACTGTACACAAAGATAAACTTGATATGGATGAAAGACCTAAATGTGAGACAGGAATCCACCAAAATCCTAGAGGAGAACATAGGCAGTAACCTTTTTTACATCAGCCATAGCAGCTTCTTTCAAAACATGTCTCCAAAGGCAAGGGAAACAAAAGTGAAAATGAACTTCTGGGACTTCATCAAGATCAAAAGCTTCTGCACAGCAAAGGAAACAGTCAACAGAACAAAGAGACAACCCACGGAATAGGGGAAGATATTTGCAAATGACACTACAGATAAAGGGCTGGTATCAAATATCTAGAAAGAACTTCTCAAACTCAACACCCCCCCCCAAAAAAAATAATCAAGTCAATAAATAGGCAGAAGATATGAATAGACACTTCTCCAAAGAAGACATACAAATGGTTAATAGACACATGAAAAAAATGTTCAACATCATTAGCCATCAGGGAAATTCAAATCAAAACCACATTGAGATACCATCTTATACCAGTTAGAATGGAAAAAAAATGATAAGATAAGAAACAATAAATGTTGGAGAGTTTGTGGAGAAAGTGGAACCCTCTTTTTAAAAAAAAAAAAAGATTTTATTTATTTATTTGAGAGAGATCACAAGTAGGCAGAGAGGCAGGCAGAGAGAGGGAAGCAGGGTCCCCACTGAGCAGAGAGCCCGATGTGGGGCTCGACCCCAGGACCCTGGGATCATGACCTGGGCCAAAGACAGAGGCTTCAACCCACTGAGCCACCCAGGCGTCCCAAAGGGGAATCCTCTTACACTGTTGGTGGGAATGTAAGTTGGCACAGCCACTTTGGAAAACAGTGTGACGTTTCCTCAAAAGTTAAAAATAGAGCTACTCTATGACACAGCAATTACATTATCGTGTATTTAACCCAAAGACACAGATGTAGTGAAAAGAAGGGCCACCTGTATCCCAATGTTCATAGCAACAATGACCACAGTTGCCAAACTGCGGAAAGAGCCGAGATGCTTTTCAACAGATGAATGGATAAAGATATGGTCCATATATGCAATGGAATATTTCTCATCCATCAGAAAGGATGAATACCCAATATTTGCATCAACATGGATGGAACAGGAGATTTGTCAAGGACAAACATAAAAGATATTAAAATGGACATTTGGTTATTGGGTGTCTTTTCAGTGAATTGTTGGGTGTTTTTAGTATAGAAATCTCAGCTTTTTATCGACTGAGCCATTTTATAATTCCCTAAGTTGTAGGAGAATGAGGAGAACACCAACAATTCTTATCTCCTGAGACAGAAATGAATTTTATCTGGTGGATTCACAATTGATTTCTGCCCTGTGGAAAAGATGATTCAGGTATTACTTTTTTTTTTTAAGATTTTATTTATTGTTTGTGAGATAAAGCAAGAGAGAGAGAAAGAGGTGAGGGTGAGCAGGGGGAGAAATGGAGGGAGAGGGACAAGCAGACTCCACACTGAGCACTGATCCTCATACATGGCTTGATACCACGACCCTAGATCATCAACTGAGCTGAAATCAAGAGTTTGATGCTTAACCAACTAAGCCACCCAGGCACCTCTCAAGGATTACATTTTATTCCTGGTTGATATTGACCCATTTTTCATCTTATTAGGAAATTTATTTCAGCATTCCTAATTGCCTTTGTATCTGGTTCTGATTTTTCTTTTGAACTGGTTTGTAACATAAGTTTCCTCATTAATTAGTTAAATAAGACAAAAATTTATATATGTTTATTATAGATTTGTGTGATGGTCCTAATTTTACCCATTGAGATTATCTTTTAATGGACTTGAGTTCAGGTCTTCTGCTTCCAATGTTCCAAGAACTATTAATTATGGGAATTCAAAGGAGTTAGACATTTCTTCTTGTCAATTGTCAAATCCACAAAAAAAAAACAGCCAAAACACATTGACAAGACATATTGTACCAAAGGAAAGTGCTCCTTTGATAACAAAATGTATTTAAACACATATGCAATTTGGAATGATCTTTATTTATAAATGACATGATTACATCAATAGACAATCTATAAGAATCTGCAGATAAAGAACTTGCATTAAGCCATTTTAGCATGATCTGTGGATATAATAAATAGAAAACAGAATGGAAAAGGCATTTATAATTTAATCAAACATATAGAATGCTGAGGAATAAATCTAATGATAGATACAAAAATATCTACACAGAAAACTGTAAAGCATTAGTGAGAGAAAGAAGACTTAAATAAATACACATGTATTTAGAAGATCCAGTAGTTTGTAGATTACAATTCATCCCAAACAGATCAAGTAGAATTGCTAGAAGTGCTTTCTGGAAACGAGCAAGCTGATTCCAGAACTTAGTTGGAAATACAAAGGGCCAGTATTAGCCAAGAAGTTCTCAAAGAACAACCAAGCTGGGAAATGCAGAATCCCGGATATTAAGACTCATTATAATGCTGTAGTATTTACGAAATGTGGTATTGGTATAAGGTAGGCAAATAGAGTAATAAGCATAAAGAAAGAACACATGTGTAGGGCTGTTTATTTATAACAAAGGTGAGATCAGTGGAGAACACAAAGTGTTGTCTTTTCAATAAATGGAGCTAAGTCAATTAGGTGTCTCCAAGATGCTAAACATATCTTTCCTCTGTCTGTTGTCAACTCCTGAAAAGATTACTCTAAAACCTGTTGATTAAGGAAACTAGGTTTATTAGCTTTATGTTGGACAAAAGCCAAAGCAAGGTACCAAGGACTTGGACCCAAGTGGTGATTTTTCAACATTGGGAGCTGATTGAGATTAGAACAATCCATGCCATGATAATTTAGGGTTGGTGTACAGAGAAAGTCTTAAAATGAGTCTAGAAAAGTGAACTGATGTTTGATGTATGAACTGCTTGCTCAGGTAAGAAATCTATTATCCTGACAGGAAAGATATTTTCCTAGATAAATAAAATATTTGTTTGGAGAAATTGGTTTGCAGGAATTTCTTGGAGCAGTTAAGCCATGTCCCAGGTGGTCTCAGTTCCCTCCTGCTCCCTAATTATGTGGATGCAGTCATTGTTATACCCCCTACCTCACACCACACACAAAAATCAATTCTAGATGGCAAATTTAATAAAGCTTCTATAAGAAGACATGGGAGAATATTTTCATGACCTTTAAGTAGGCAAATATTGCTTAAATCAGATACAAAAAGCTAATTAGCCATAAAAATGTAAAAAGGTAGGTAATTGACCTACTTTAAATTAAAAACTGTTACTCATTCAAAATAAACCATTGAGAGAGTGAAAAGGCAGAAAAGCAATAGAAAAAAATGGGCAAAAGTTTTGAATAGGAACTTGACAAAGGGGATATCCGAATGCTTATTGAAGCTGTGATAATCATAGCTTATATCTCAGCAATTCCAATTCTCGATGTAGAGACCCAGAAGATGTATATACACATATTAACCAAAAACATGTACAATAATTTCTGTTAATAAGAGTCTATTAAAAAATGGTGGTATATCCATACAATGAAGAGAGAATGAATATGAACAATCCATCATTTGATTGCAGCAATAGGGAGACTGCTGCAATCACATAAGCAAAAAGAAACCAAACACAAAGGAGAATAGACTGCATCACTCTAATTATATAAAGTTAAAATAAGGTCAAATTTAGTCTATGTTGTTATAAGTAATAGCAATGTTTATCTTCGGTAGTAACTTGAAAGGCGGACATTCAGAGCTTCTGCAATACTAGAAATTCTCTAAATTGTAATCTGAGTGCAGATTGTGCTTACAGACTACACTTACAGATTAGGTAGGTCCATTTTGTGAAAATTGAATAGAATTTGTGCTTTCAACTGAATTTACCACAAGGCTGTAAGGAAGAGTGCGAGAAAGAGAGGAAAGGAGGAAGGAAAGATGGAAGGAAGCGTTGCTTTCTGGGGATCTACAATTGAAGAGTTATGACATGAAAAGCAACATGGAAAAAGAATAGTATAAACTAATTACCTCTCACAATAACCTAAAACAAATTAAAGAACCAGACTGTGAATCTGAAGCGAGTCGAGCCTGTTCACTTCTTCAGTTCTTAGAACTCTCCACGGGAATATTTTTCTTGCTGTCAAGCTTAGTCCTTCATACCTCATTAAAGAAGCATTTACGGCTGGATGGGTGCTATTTCTCTATGCTTGGAGCCAAATTTAGACCTTAATTGACAGCCCAGTCCCCACTCTCTTTGTTTCCCATGTGCAATTAGAAGGAAAGAGCATCTGCTCTGAAGTTGAAGCTCAGGAATGGGATGTTTGGAGTTCCTGAAGTCATTCTTCACTCTGTGAAACCTAAATTCATTCCACGCCCTCCCAACTACACATGTGCTGTGGAACATTTGCAGCAAGGTGGCTCTAACATGGGTTTCAGCTGACATCCTTTCTGCTAGTTCCAGAAATACAAATTAGCCTGTGTTGGCAGAAGATTAGGGACTGCTCTTTTAAGCAGTCTTTCATTCTGTAGTTTTATTTTCCATTCATCTTGCCAAGAGAGTATCTTTTTCCAGAAGTTTCTCTGCTGCTCTCCCTGCCCTCCTCTTCTTTCACTTTAGCTTTTTTTTTTTTTTTTTTTCCCCTCTGAGATCCAACCATATCTTCACTGGTGCTGCCTGCAGTTTCTTATCCTCATATACTCTTAACCTGCTGATTTCTTTCATCTCTACCTGTTATCTCTAATTAAAAGTTCTTGGCTAGTACAAAAGTGTTTACAAATTACATGCAACCCATGAAATGGATAGATGACTTGTTTTGTCCAATAAAAATTCACTCACCATCTAGATTTTCTCGAATCTTGTAAGCTTGAGTTGTAGACTCTCAGACCAACCGTTGTTCTTTACCAAATATTGTTTATACACTAACCCTAATGAGAGATTTATTTTCCCTTAAGTCATAGAAGTATCAATAAAAAAAAAAATGCAACCATCTTCTAGTTCCTCTGCCTTTTAAATGTAGTCCCTCCAAGGCTATACTGTGTTGTATGCCTCTCTTTAGGAAGCCTAACTAAATGCAATAAGCTATTACCCAATGTCCGTGTGTCTAAAAGATGCTCTCTTTTCTTCAGTAGCAGAATGGGGGGTGGGGGTAGTTACACTAATCACTCTCCATTCCCATTTCCTTCTTGTGATTCTGCCACGGTAACTCTTGATTTATCTTGTTTACAACTTTCGGACTTTGGAAGTCTCTTTATTATCAAAGGCCTTGCCACTTACGCACAGGAAGCATGACGGCACAGCGCTGGGGTCTGTGGTTAACCTGCACTATTTGGATATCTCCAGGGAGGGAGGAAAGGACAGCGGTTGGTTTGAGCTCCGTGGAAATCCTGCCTGGTGACCTGAAACCCAGGCATTGGTTGAGACCTTTTGTGGCATTAGCTCACGCTTCTCTAGCTTTAACTTTAAAAAACACTTCTTTGGTTTTGTTTTTTTTTTTTTTTTAATGAATTTGAAATACCCAACCCTTGCTACTAAGGCATGTTGCTGTTTGGTCCTTTCTTGATACAATGTCTTAAATGTAAGGCTATTCTTGAGCTCAAAATAAGCATCTTCATGAACTCACAGACAAGTTCAGTAACATCTCTCCCCAGATCTTGTTTTTATTTCCACTCTGTTGGAAGACAGTGAGGTTTCTATGGAGAAAGATACCTCAAATGAATAACATTTGACAATTTTTCTCTTTCATATTTTACTTCTAGTACCACTTGAACCTAATGCAGTTATAAAGTTAAGGGAAGGGTTAGGTTTTGGTGCTCCCAGCTAGAATTAGAGGTTCCAGATTTATAGTCTTTTATATTTTAAATACCAGTTAGTTATCTATTTTTGTTTTTAATCTGGGCAACTCAATGGCCTAGAAATTCAGGGAACTGATGAAAATTGAAACTTCAATCTCTCTATCAGTCTCTAATTGTCTATTAAGGGTTTCCTATTCATTTCGGGCAGAGAAACCTTCACTGAGATCATGACACTAAGTCTAATATCATTTGTGTTCAATGTCATGAAAATGACCTGCAGGAAAAATATGGTTGTAGTCCATTTTTCTGTGTAGATTCTGTTCTTAGAATATAAAAGAAATAGACATAAAAGAAAAAGGAGGGTGAGGAAGAGGAGAGAAGAAAAGGGGAAGGAGAAGGGGAGGAGGAGGAGGAAGAAGAGGAAGAGAAAAAGGATAAAAACAAAGACCTAATCATACTTACTCTGCTCTAGTGAAATATTATAATAATCATCCAGGATCTTACCCCTCTTGAAGTGGCTTTGGGAAAACACAGATAGAAATAATTATAAAGCCTTTCTTTAAACAGAAGTAAAGGATTCAAACCTTCAGTAAAAAGAAATAGCGTAAGAATGATTAGTCCATTTAAGTGCATGGGCTCAGAGTAGGCTCTGGTTAGAGAAGAGAGCAGAGGAAAATAACTACATAGATTGAGAAGGGTCCACTCCATACCCAGTTCGGTGACCTGTTTCTTGCTAACTTCCATCTTCCAAAGGGACAGTGTTCACTTAATGGGAGCCTAGAAATATATACACTGTTACAATTTTGATTAAGATTTTACTTCTAATACACTAAAGTTTTCACGAGAGTTATAGTTTTAACATTAGCGTTATAATAATACTTTATGTCTAGTACTTTGACACCACCTAAATGCAATCCTACACAGTACATAGAGTCTAAAAAATGTCAAGAGAGCTAGATAAGAAGGCACAATTATCTATATTTTATATATAGAAGTGTGAAACTCGGATTTTCAGATGTTGTTATTCTTTCATCTCCAAAGGCACATATCTACACAATAAGGGGCTGTGTGTTAGAATTTTAGCATCTTTCCTGTATACCTTGCTCCAGGATTATTAACTTTAGATGTTTTTAAATAAAGTTTTTTCAATGACTTTTTTTCAGATATAACCCCCTCCCCCATTTAAAAAACAGAATTCTCTTTAACCTGTTAGTAATCAGGTTCATTTTGTGGAACTAACCAGGAAAAAAACTGAAAGAAAAAAATAACAAAATGTTACCCTCTTTAACTAAATTGATTTAAGACATAACAAGGGAAATGGAAAAAATTGGACTATCCTGACAGATAACTTTGTTTGCCAAACTACAGGCAGATCAGGATTTAAGAAGCTTAGTCTTAAACTCCTGGAAAATAAGAGAATAATTCCAACTGGAAATTTTTTTTAAATGACTTTCAAAAGTAGGACACTATGGAGCATTGAAATGGTACAGACACAAGTTAATAAGGAGACGGCAGTTAATCTGACTCTAGGTACACTTACCAACATATCTACAACCTATTTACATGTGCTGGTAAATACTGTTATTGCCAAGAGCACAAAAACATATATACCATCAACAGTTTCAAATGGTCTCTTCCAGCTTAGGGCTCTTAAAACCCACTGAAATCCATGAGGCTACAGTATAAACACAGATATATAAACATGAATGCATTAAATGTCTTCAACAGTGACCAAAATGTTAAATCGATTTTATGAGAAGTTGGTTTTCCAGCCACTGAGTGGCTGTAAATGTTAAGTGTTTTTACAGGTTGTTGTGTTCCCAGCTGCTGAGCTCCTTAAATGTTATCACACGCGCACACATGCATGCGCGTGCACACACACACACACACACACACACGGCTTTTCCAGCTGTTAACCCTCCCTGTACATTTTTTATGAAGTTTTTCCTCATTCTTTTACTTGCTAAATCTATTTATATTTTACTCACAAAAGCAAGTGCAAAATTGTCTTGGCATCTTCCAACTTTTATTTTTATTGTATTTTTTTAAACTACAAATAAAAATTCCATCCCCGTTTCAGCGCTTTCCAGAAAGTAGGGGCTCTAGTTATAATGAATCCAAGATGAACATTACGAGTTCATCTCAGAATTTAGATACCACAAAAAGCCCTCTCCTTGTGGTATGCTCAGTGGAAACACTGTTCTTGCGGTGTTTCCATTGGAAATATTGTACTTGTGGTATTTTTCAATGGAAAAACTATTACTGCGGTATTACTGAGGGCTGCAGGAAATGCTGGCTGGAGTCTTGTAATGAGTGGCCAAGGGAAAGACAGAGATGCTGACCAAGGGAGTTAAATTAAGGTAGCAACAGATAGAAGCAAGGTGTTAAAAAGGGATGACAAGGGTAATATGTCATTTCAGAGCCCCAAATTAAGTCCTTGTGGTATTATATATGAGAAAAAGGGGAAATATTTTAAAATTAGGGTTAGTTTTATAAGGGAAAAAAAACTAAGATCAAATGGGGATTAGATAAGACTCATACATGATAGTAGAAGGAAAATTAGGAAAAGTGAAAATCATGAGCCATTGAAAGGAGGTGGGGGTGCTTTATAATTCTATCCTTTTATCTGTGCACAAGCTCTAGAAACAAATGCTCAGGGGAAAAGGCAATGAGCGAGAGGTAGACTTTCAAAGGAAAAGACAGAAGAGAGGATTTTCTGAAGGATTTTCCCAATCAGGTTTGGAGCTGGATGGCTGGGATGAAGTAAAGCAGCTTAAAGTCATTATCTAGCTCCCAAGGATTTTCTGGGTCTGGCGTGGGCTTAGAGCTTTGCTTTATTACCTAGCACCCCCGGCAAGATTCTCTGTTTCTATTGGGCAGAAGTCTCACCATTTCCCACTTATGCCTGACTTCTTGTCACGTTCGATTTCCTGCCTGGTCATCTTCCTTCCTGGGATACCCTTCACTGATCTAAATTCCTCCTAGGCTTCAAGCCAAGGTCAGCCAACGTCTAACTCATCAAATGAGTGAGTCCCTTCTGCCTCCACCAGCCTTCAGGGCTAATCCACTTTTTAAAATGTTAACTTGGAGGTATTTCTCTACATTTCAGCCTTCACTCGTGTTTTGATGGTCTGTGTCCTTATCAGCAATATCAAGGGTAAAGCATCATGCCTTTTATTTCTTTGTGTCCCACGTTACCTACCAAGGTTTTCAGCGCCGAGTCAGTGTTTATTAATTAGTAGCTGCAAACAGGAATGTGATCTCAATTTCCCTGAATCTTCACTGAATGATAATCTTAGCCATGCTGGCACTAGCTGCTACAACAGAGGTACCCCCAAATGGCATTCCCTGACACAGTACCAGCTTATTTCTTATTCTTTTCACACCTGTGTTGGTGTCTCTTCTCTACATTGTGAATTGGGGATCTGAGCTCCTTTTACCTTGTGGACCATTGGTCTTCAATACATGGCTTTCAAAGTTGCCCAGGGAGCGGTCTCTCTTCCAGGCAGCTGGAAGGGGGAAAAGGGTGAAGAACTATGTGTGCAAGCTGTCTATAGAATTGTATTTTATCTGTTGGAACTTCATCATGTGGTATCATTGGCTGACTTATGTCCCCCTAACTTCAAATTCATATGCTGAAGTCTTAACCCCCAGTATCTCAGTGTATGTGGAGATACTTTCTTTAAGGAGGCACTTCAGTCAAAATGAGGTCATTAGGGTAGGCTCTAATCCTGTAAGACTGGTGTCCTTATAAGAAGAGGAAATTTGCACACAGACAAATATAGAGTGAAGACCACGTGAAGACACAGGGAGAAAATAGCCATCTATAAGCCCAAAAGAGGCCTCAGAAGAAACCAACCCTGCTGACCTCTTGATCTTGGATTTTTAGTTCTAGTACTGTGAGAAAAGAAAATTCTGTTGCTTAAGCCACATAGTTGCAGTCCTTAATTATGAAAGCTCCAGTAAATCCATACACATGACCACACCTGTT
Organism: Lontra canadensis; assembly: GCF_010015895.1. Classification (NCBI taxonomy): domain Eukaryota; kingdom Metazoa; phylum Chordata; class Mammalia; order Carnivora; family Mustelidae; genus Lontra; species Lontra canadensis. Next base: position 10,150,823 of record NW_022631035.1, on the reverse strand, counting down.
TGCAAGGGATATTGGGAAATGTAGTTTTGCTGTGTGCTAAGGAAGAAAAAGAAATAGGTTTTGCTGAACACAGAACAGCTTCTGCCATGGTACTAGAACCCGGTGGGATGGTAGGGGCCATCTACTCCAATTCTCTTTTCTTTTTAAAGGTCAAGATAAAGCCGACCAAGTGAACTGACCTGTTCAAGAATCTGGATGTTTAGTGACTCCCTTCACTGATTAGTTCATTGTCATCTATTTAATTGGATTTCAAAAATTTGCTAATCACTATTTGCCACTGATGTTCCACAATGTCTACTAACAATCGATGACCCCTAGACCAGCTATGTAATTTGCTGGGGCAGTACAAAATAAAAATGTTAAAAAAATTTTCTTGAGGATTTATTTATTGGATAGAGAGTAAGATAGGGTGTGCTAAAACAGGGGCAGAGGCAGAGGGAGAGAGAGAGAATCTGAAGCAGACTCTCCACTGAGCATGGAGCCTGACCTGGGCTCGATCCCAGGACCCTGACATCAGGACTTGAGCCAAAATCAAGAGCCGGGCACTTAAATGACTGAGCCACCCAGATGTCCCTAAAAAAATTTAAAAAGGGGTGCCTGGGTGGCTCAGCTGGTTAAGCATCCAACTCTTGACTTTGCTCAGGTCATGATCTCATGACCATGAGATCCCGCTCTGCATCAGCCTCCATGCTGGGTGTCAGTCTGCTTCGGGTTCTCTCTCTCCTTCTACCTCTGCCCCTACTACTGTGCCCCTGACCCCTGCTTGTGTACTTTCTCAAAAAAATTTTTTTTTAAATTTTTAAAAATTACTAAGAATTTAAGGCAGGTGGCTGGACCAAAGCAAGCAAGATCCTTTTGACTGCAACGCAAGTGACTCCACAGGTTGAGCGCCCATGAAGCTGTCCTTGGTGCCATCCACAGCATGAAGGACACACCTATTTTCCAAATACTAGGGTTATTTATGGTTGAAGTGGATGTTACAAAACAGAGAGAAATCTTAAGACCTGGACCCCCCCGACCACACACCCCAAATTGAGTACAGTGGTGTACCCCCTAAAACATTGATTTGTGAAAGCAGATCGACTTTCTGTTATCCAGCTGCTTCTGTTAGAATCTTAGTTGGGGGGAGGGGCGTGTTGTTTTTATTATTTTAGCCTGTGGAGATTCAGATGAAATTTATGAGGGTTGGGGCACAGGTAAGATGCATTTTCAAATGCCCCTCAGTGCGATTCTGTTCCCCACCTAGGTTTGGGCACCACAGGTTACATTTTGAAATCTTGTGGGTCTGTTAACTTAAAGTTACTTAATATCCTCCATTTTCTTCCACTTCCCTTGTTCAAGGGAGGATTTTATTCATAGAAGATATTTCTTTAGATGAGATTTGAGAATGTGAGTAAAGGCCAGGCCAGAAGAGAAAGGTCTGACCATGTGACAAAATTAGTTATTTGGAATCTATCTCAGTTGTCCTTAACTTCCTTCAGAGGTGATCACCTGTGACTCTATCCAGGAATTATCATCTTGTTGTTCTATCTGCACTTTGTTCCATCAAAACTATTCCCAAGGAGGAATCTAATAAGTGTGTTTATATTAAAACATAAAAGGCACATACGAATGAACATACCAACTCCTTACAAGATCTTTTCATTTCAAGAGATAAGAAGATTTAGGCCAAAGTAATGAATCTCTAATTGCAGAATCTCAGGCATTGATGAAATTTTGATAGGCCAGGGATATATATCATAGAGTTTTTTATTTGTTCATTCATTGACTTGTTTATATTTTCAAGGTATATTTAATAAAAGAAAAGTTATTTCATTGTTAAGTAATACTTTTATTTAAGAAAATCATATTTTAAGGGCAAATATACATTTTAAAAGATTATTAAAATAAGATATGGAAAGTCTTATAAATATATGATAGAGAGCACTAGGAAGACCATGTTGCATTTCATCTAAATGCAACAAAAAAAGGTACATCAGGTAGGCTTGTTTTTTTTTTTTTTTAATCATTTTTTTAATTTATTTTCAACATAACAGCATTCATTGTTTTTGTACCACACCCAGTGCACCATGCAATCTGTGCCCTCTCTAATACCCACCACCTGGTTCCCCCAACCTCCCACCCCCCCACCTCTTCAAACCCTTCAGATTGTTTTTCAGAGTCCATAGTCTCTCATTGTTCACCTCCTCTTCCAAGTTCCCCCAACTCCCTTCTCCTAACTCCCCATGTCCTCCGTGCTATTTGTTATGTTCCACAAATAAGTGAAACCATATGATAATTGACTCTCTCTGCTTGACTTATTTCACTCAGCTTGGTTTGAACTGAATCCTAGGGCAGCATGATGTAAGTTAAATTTTATAGACTTCGGTACGGGGCAGGAATATCTGCCGTTTGCTTATCAAATTTGGGGAAGTGACTAGTTTAGTGGTTAAGGGTATGGAGTCTAGAGTCAGATTGCTGGGTTTTTAATCCCAGCTTCATCACCAGCTATATCACTTTGGACAACAAGTGTAACATCTCTGTCCCTTATTTCTTCAATTATGAAATGAGGATTAAAAAGAAATAGACCCTGGTACATGGATTTTCTGAGTGGATTAATGAGCCATACAGGCAAAGGTCAGACAACAGTTCAGGAAGCATTCTTACTGAACCTCATTTGTGCCTCTGCTTATCCTTGGTGAGATGGGAAGGACCGTACCAGCCTCTGGGACTGAGCTGAGGACCAGTCTGAAGATTACGTGTAAAACATCCAGCCAGGGCCCTTCAGCTAGTGATGTGGGCTCTAAGAACATTGTTCCTGCCTTTCTTCTCTCATTCATTCAAAAGACGTCAATGCGGACCTACTCTGTGTAGATTGCTTTTACCTTTATGTCAGTTAATTTAACTTTACACAGATTAGGATTTGAGTGGTTGATTTTTAAGTGAGCATAGAACACATATTTAGTGTTTTCAAATTTTATAATGATCTATTTTGTTTTTCCTTTTCATGACTTGGATCACATTAAACAATTCAAATTAGGGTGTGTGAATCAGCAAACTATGATTAAAATACATATAAATATTTCCTCTCTAATTAGCATCCTTTGCAGTTTTTTGCTAAATGATAGGCTGACCCTTAAAAAATGTAATTGTTCCAAGTGAACTGGTGCAAAAAATTCTACAGTTCTCTTTACTTTGACTTCCTCAGAATTATTTTTAGCATTATTATTTTTGTCCAACTTCACCTAAAATATATTTTAGATGGTTTAATGAGATGCATAAAACAAAACAGAATTAAAAATAAAATTAAAAAAGGGGAGACTGAGTGGCTCAGTCATTAAGCATCTGCCTTTGGCTCAGGTCATGATCCCAGGGTCCTGGGATCGAGCCGTGCATCATGCTCTCTCCCTTTCCCTCTGTTTCTCTCCCTGCTTGTTTTCTCTCTCTCACTGTATCTCTCTCTGTCAAATAAATAAATAATTACATGAATACATACATAAATAAAATCTTTTAAAAAATAAGATAGAATATAAAAGAGTAGATGAAGAGAAAAAAAAGTGGCAAGGTGAGAAAAAGTCGGAGGTAATTTATAGTACCTTTATAGTACCTTTTTCTATAAAGTACCTATATAGTACCTTTTACTATAAAGTACTTATAGTACTTTATAGTACCTTTATAGTACCTAGTACCTCTATAGCACCTTTATAGATCATCAAATTTATACTATAAATTTGTAAGTGAGTAACTCAAAGTATAATATGGCTAGAGGTGGGCCACAAAAATTGGTTCTGATCATCCCAGTAAATAGAACAAAAAGGGAAAAATGATCAGGTATGACATTCATAGGGCTTATCAGATAAAAACTAGCATGTCAAAAAACCACTTTTTAAAAAAGATTTAATTATTTTTTATTTTAGAGAGAGACAGAGTGAGCATGCACAGGCGAGCTGGGGGAGGGGTGGGGGGAGAGAATCTTCAAGCAGAATCCCTGCTGAGCTGGGAGCCCCACCTGGGGCTGGATCCCATGACCCTGAGATCATGATCTGAGCTGAAACGAAGAGTCAGACACTCAAATGACTGAGCCACCTAAGCTCCCCTCAAAAAAACACTTTTTTAAAAAAAGATTTATTTATTTATTTGACAGACAGAGATCACAGGTAGGCAGAGAGGCAGCCAGAGAGAGAGAGGAAGGGAAGCCAGAGAGAGAGGAAGGGAAGAGAGAGAGAGGAAGCTCCCTGCCGAGCAGAGAGCCCCACGTGGGGCTCGATCCCAGGACCCTGAGATCATGACCTGAGCCGAAGGCAGAGGCTTAACCCACTGAGCCACCCAGGTGCCCCCCAAGAAACACTTTTAATCAGTCTTTTAACTGTCTTACTCTTCTCCAAACTCCCTTTCTGCATGCAGTCCTTTTAACTTATGTTTAAATATCTTTATCCATTATCAAACCATGAGATCTGTGAAGACAGAGGCCTTAGAGTATCAATTTTTGTAGAACACTGTAGCTTACATATGGTAGAATGTTCATAAAATGTTTGCACAGTGAGTTAATAAACTTCAAGATGTATGTCAAAAGAAAGAAGTTCATTTGAATGAAATCCTCACTTTCAAAGCAAACTGACTGGGACAGCAAGAAGCCTGGTAAGTTATAAGTGGATCTCCCTGTGTGTCTAGAAATAAAGACTTTGGTGATTTATTATCATAAATCCTTCACAGGAAGGGATAAGAATAGCAGTGTTGAAGATAATAGCTTGCCAAGAAAGGAGAATTTATTGAATCCAAATTCTTCATTCCAAAGATCAATCAACATTGAAATCTCAGTAGACTAATAATATGACTTCACTGAGCAAATGGTCTTCGTTTGTTTTAAAACCAATGATTTAAATAATAATAATAAATAAAACAAAAGATTATATTTAAGTTACCAGTTCCCTATTAACTTAAGGGTCTTTAAGTGTATTTCCAACAATTTATAGACCTCCCTAGCATTTATTATTGTATACAAAGTTTAGAACTACCTAATAAAATTACTGTATTTATAATACTGCAGGCAGTATAATTTTGGTCCTTAGTTCCGGAACTCTATGTAATGGTTATCAGAGTTGGAACTACCTTGAGTCCCAACTCCTTTCCATTCATATATGCATTCAGCAAGCACTTACTGTGTGCTCACAGTGTGCCAGGCAGGCACTGTGGGTGACAAAGAGATATGGCATCATCAATCAGGGAGCTTGCATTCGAAGAGAGGAAACAACCATGGCACACTGGTGAATGCATAGTTTTAAGGGCTATGGAGCGGTATGGAGTACACCAAGAGCCAGATGGTGTAAGAGGAGAAGGTTTAACTTCTTGGATTGATCTAGGGAAATGCAATGAATGAGGTGGCATTGGATCTGGTCTTAAAGACAACAAAAGATTGGGGTTCTTATTAAAGGGTACATGTGAACAAAAATGTGGAGGAAGAAAATGCAAAATTATTGGGAGGATGGAATTTAGGCTGAAGGATCTTAAACTCAAATGAAGGAATTTGGACTCCACTATGCAGACCATTGTCGAGGGAAGGGGGAAAGGAAGAGAAGAGGGCATGAAAATCTTGATGGAGAACAATAACAGAATCAATGTAACAATGTGAGAATTAAATAATGGTGGTATCCAGGAAGCTCCATGCTCCATCAATATCTTTAAATACATTCAGCAGAACAATGCCAACCAGGGGTTGAAATACATGGCCCATAATAGGCAAAACACAGAGACAGAAAGTAGATTAATGGTTGCCAGGAATGGGAGGAGAGGGTATGGAAGTGACTGCTAATGGGTATGGGGTTGCCTTCTGTGGTGATGAGAAAGTTCTGGATTTAGACAGTGCCGATGGTGGCACAACTTTCTAAATGTACTAAACACCCCTGAATTGTATGTTTGGAAATGATGTATTTTATGGTATATGGATTACATCTCAATTAAAAAAAATAACTTTAATGAAGCCATATATCTACCATTGTTTTGAAACAGCTCTATCTTAACCTTTTTCATATGTATTTAGATATTATTTGTTCATTAGTCCTCCCTGTTTTTGCACACATTTTGCTTCAGGATCTCAGAACCTGTTCTGCATTGTATATCCTCTTCAGATCAACCATCCTGTGTTTTATCGTGGCTTGAACAGTGGACTTGCTTCAGTGTACCACTGCAGATCTTGTTGACTCCACTGTGGAGGGCAAGATCTCTGTTCTGGCAGGAGACCCTGCCCCCTGAAACTCTCCCTACCTGGCTCCAAAGATCTTGGGCTTAACCTAGGAGGCAGTAGGAGTAGAAATGGAAGACAGGAGGAAAAGCAAAGATCATGTGCAAAAATGGACAGAGAGTGATTCCAGACTCTATTTCTGGCATGAAGTCAGAGCAGCAAAATTGCAGTCATATTTTGAGTACCAACTGGCAGGACTTACCATCCAGTTCCCTGGAATTTCTCCTGAAAAATTATGTATTACGATAACGCGCTTTGTGTGGTACCTGGCATATAGTAAATGTTTGATAAATGATAATGATTTTTGCTAGGATTTTGTGTTTGTGTTTTGTTTTTACTTCTTCCCAGGAGACTCTTGATTCCAAGCCAGTTCATTAGTCATTACCGTTATCATCTCTGAGAGATAGGAATTAGTATCCTCATTTTACAATTAAAACTACTGAAAGATGAGCAGTGTTAAAATGACTTGCCCTAGGTCACAGTTAAACATAAGTTACTGAGTCTTGGACTGTGGTTTTGTACAAGGAGCAAATCTAGTTAGCTGGAGATAGAAGCTGGAGATCACGGACGGTGACAGAATCTAGGGAAGCAAAATGGAGATGAGAATTTCCAGGTAGATGTGGAGGCAATGAGAGTGCCAGGAAAAGCAAGGTCAAGTGAGGAAATCTCTGGAAAAACAAGATGGATAGGAACATGAGCAAAGCCTAGCTTTAGGGATTTGAATTGGCAAGACGGAGCCCACAAACAAGCCCAGCAAGAAGGGCAGGGCACAATCTCCAGATGCCAATGTCTTGGAGCTTGGATGAGGGGAGATGAGAAACACTGGGAACCTAAGCAACAAGGAACAATGGGGTCAAGTAGGGCAAATCTCAGAGCAAGAGTGTTTATGAAAGTCTTCTTTTTTACCTGTTGCCATTGGACATTGTCTGGTAGCTTCATCATGAGACGTGAAGAAGCAGAAAGGTTATTTGGAATCAAGCTCATTAGCAGGATGAGGACTCTTATATATGGAACTGTTGACTTTCACAGAAGAATAGCTTTCAGATAATGGAGGATTACCATAACCCCATCGCTCCCCAAACAACCAGCTGCTATTTTGTCCTTAAAACTAGTCCTTCCTTGTGATAAATTCCAGTGTCACCCATTCTTTTGATAATTATCATTTGTTATATAATATTATGGATTATCTTTTTATATATCTATACTACCTGCCCAACGATAGACTTTGGACTGTAAACTCTTGCCAAGGTAGATGTTCGCCATATTGTTTTTGGAGTTTCTTATGGATGCTGCTTAAAATACTGCACTCATTTATCACACATATGACTGACTGAATGCTCGCATCAAACACAGAAATGACTCCCCAACATGGGTCGTGTTGGAGCCTATGTGTTCCAAGTTGGGTTCTCTGGAAAGCAGAGGGGTCAGGATGTTTATTAAGGTATTCCCTTGGGATCAATACCTATGGAGGGAGGAGAAGAAGGCAGACTGGGGAGAGGGAAATGTTGAGATACAGTGGACTCCCCAAAATAACCTTTTGGATCTCTTAGGGAACTCTGGATCTAGAGTGACCCTTTGGAGTTCTCTCAAGGTGGGTGGTTGTGGACAGGCCCATACACTTCCTCATCGATCAGTTACTGGATGGGAGCCACTGAGGAATGGATGTGATTTTAGATGAGGGAGCTATTTGTCGAGGCAATCCTTGAAGGGCTCATGGTTTATGGCCATCAGCTGGCAGAACCCTCAGCAGCCCAGGGCTCACTCACACTAAGTAACTCCAAGTCGATGGGAATTTGTGTTTTAAAGGTGGGAGTTACCCACTCCCCATCCCCAAGGCCCCATCTGCTGGCCTGGCTCCTACTTCTTGGTGACCCCACCCCCACAACCCCTCATGATACGGTTTTTACTTATGTGGATTTAATAAAAACTTCACTGGTTAAAAAATAATAATAAAGGTGAACGTTATCCCTATCCCCTACTTTGGATTACCTTTCTGAGTCCAGAGACAAGATGTCGATGCCCACAGCTATACTCATTACTTCTTGGTGGAGTTCAATTAAATTGAATTTGTTACGGCCGTTTGAGAATGTGCTGTCAGCAACTATAAAAGAAACAGTTTTTAAAAAGTTGAGCACCGCTTTTGCCATCGTATTAGGACACTTCCAGGGTAAGTCCCTAAGATGCTACACAGTCTGAAGAAACACCCTGTAAAATGGCATCATACTCAATTTTGATGTTTGCTGTCTTTTTTTTCTTTTTTAAGATTTTATTTATTTATTTGACAGAGATCACAAGTAGGCAGAGAGGCAGGCAGAGAGAGAGAGGAGGAAGCAGGCTCCCCACGGAGCAGAGAGCCCGATGTGGGGCTTGATCCCGGGAGCCTGGGATCATGACCTGAGCCGAAGGCAGAGGCTTTAACCCACTGAGCCACCCAGGCGCCCCTGCTGTCTTTTTCTAAGAGAGCTTCGACAACGTTCAGGACCCAAAACACAGTCATCCAAAACCAGGGAGGGAGGCTGTCACCTTCTTGCAGAGATGTAACTGGCTTAAGTGAAGCCCAAAGTGATGAAACTGGGAGACGGACTTACCCAATAAAAGCTAATGAAAGGAAACCCAGGTGTCCCAGGGCAGGTGCTTGGCACGTCTCAGGGAATAGGTGCAGATGTTCAGCGAGGGGAAGCGATCCTCCCTCCGTGCCTGTGGAAATCAGCAGATAGCAAGCGCACCTCCTGCTCAGGGAGCCCTCTCTGCCAGGCACAGAGGCACAACTGTGAGACACTCCTTCCGGCAGGCTGCTCTGAGCTTTGCCTGTCTTCAGGGACGGCCCCTCCCAAGCAAGGCAAGTTCAACTGGGTTCCTTGGCAGCTGAAGTCTACACGGACCCTGCAGGGAGCGGTGGAGAAAAGTGAGTTTGACGTGCTTGGAAATATTTAGATCTGGGATGTAAACTGCAAGGAAAATATTTACTCTGTTTGTTTTAATACCACAGAGGTCTGGATCCAGGGAATCTTCGGAGACGTACAGAAGGCTCCTGCCAAGGCCCCAATTTAACAATTTGGTCAGTGACAAAGGGCATCCTGTTTAACTAGTCTGGATTTAAATAGCATGTTTCCAATCAATGTATTAACGTGTCTGTCCCATCCGTTTACAAAACTGTTTCCTTTAACCCGTGAATTTTGGGTTTGGTTGATAATCTGGACAGAGCAAAGGGCTTTTCTTTGGTAGGAAGTAAGCAAGTAGGTCAAAAAGAGCAGAAGGGGGCTGTTGCCTGAGCCTCGGTTGTCGCTACAGCCTGCCGTAAAAACGTGGCCATTCGGAGGGACCGGACCTACCTGTCTCTTATGCCCACCGCCCTCGGTGAAATATCTCTTATGTCTTGTTGCCTGGGGGCTCGGGGATCCTGCAGAGAGAGTAGAACTATCTAATCCTATTCCTGGTCAGTGAGTTCTAACCGGAAATAGGGATAAAAGGGAAGCCTTTGTGAATGTGATTTGAAAGGGGCATATTTCATCTTTGTCTTCCGTGGAGACCTCCTGCATCGGAGGTAGAGCATTTGGGACCCATGCTGGCTTCCTTCTAGCTTTCTGTTCATGTCGGCCTGTAGCAGATACTTACTGTAAAGGGATGTGTGAACCGCACATATATGTATATATCGGGAGGAGAAACATACAAGACATGAGATTGACATCAGAATGGTCCCCACAAGACAGTGCAAGAGATTAACTGGGATTTCTTTCTGCTTTCAGACAGCATACCAGCCAGAGAAAATGTTGATTGCTTTTCAACTTTCAGGAAAGCAGATTTTGTGATTTCTTAGTGTTGTCTAATTGTCCCCCTGCCCCTTTAGCAATTTTTCTTTGAATTAAACCCTTTTGCTTTGTGGCCAAACCAATTCCTCCCATATTATCAATGTGAAGAAGAAACAGATTCTTCTCAATCATTGGCCCCAGTTGTACTTCTATGCTCTTTTAATAGCTGAGAAACAGAATTCCTTCAGAATTTGATGACCATCAACTAAACAGAGAAGACTCGACTCTTCCATCTGGTGATGGAGATACTGTCCTCCAGTTTCTTTTCAGAACTCTTACCCTTTCTCCATCCTTCCTGACTTCTGCTCCACATCTGTGGGGTTCCAACTCCATCTGATGTCTGCTGATGAAACTTCAAATATTTAAGATCCTCTGGTCAGTTTCTCCCTGAGTCAAAAAAGAAAGTTATCCCATGTCTCCAAACCACTTCACAATTACATGGAGAAAGTGTAATTCCCAAGTGGTTATTCTGACATAACCACTGTTTTCATTTTCCTTGTCTGTTGCACATTAGTCATAGGAACCACTACAATGGGAAAGATTCAAACATGAAACAATTTATATTTACTAATGAACTAATTCGCATGAGAGCCATTAGAGAAATACTCATTTGATACATAGCAGCTTAGAACAAAGAGGGATTGGAAAGTTAATTAGCCTGGCTGATTCCTTTCATTTTGGGGAAAGAATCCCAAGCTGGAGTGGTCAAGTTAATTTTTTTTTTTTTTTTTGAGTCTGATACTAGTATCTGGTATAACTTAGAGCTCAGTTCCACATTTTCATCACTTTCTTACTCTTTAATGGTCATCTGAAATCAGGAAAATGAACTTTGGGAAGTGACCTAGGAAAACTCCATATAGTCATTCTATGGGTCAAAATAATAATTCTCTCACTCTCCATATTCCACTGAAATTCATCTGGTAGAGAGTTATGCATTAACTGTCAGACTTTGTTCACCTCTAAGGTTCAAATCTTTCTGGGAGGTATCCATAAATATGAGCTTTTTAGGCTCTTATATATAGTATGCATGAACAATCTGAGAGTAGCTTTGGTTAGGGTGATGGGAGGAGACACATGAGGAATTTTTTCAGTGTCCTCTAATTCAAAGTTAATAACATAATGTTAGTGACTGTGCATGATTTTTCTACTGGTGCTGTAGCAAATTACCACAAACTTAGATAACACAAATGTATTATCTTACAGGTCTGTAGGTTAGCAATCTGAAGCGGGTTTCACTGGGCTAACATCAAGATATTGTCATGGCTGCAATCCCTTCTAGAGGCTCTAGGGGAGAATCCATTTCCTTGCTTCTTTCCAGATTCTAGAAGCCACTCCCATCCCTTGGTTTGTATCCCTTCTTCCAACTTCAAAGCCAGCAGGAGGGAGTCAGCCTCTAACATTGGATCACTCTGCCTTCTTTTCCTGTCCCTTCCACATTTAAGGACTCCTGTGATTATATTAGGCCAACCCATGGAATCCAGAATCATCTCCCTGTTTAAGGTCAGTTGACAAGTAACCCAGATTCCATCCAGATCCTTAATTTCCCTCTGCCATATTCAAATATATCCATCAGTTCCAGAATGTCTTTGTAGGGCATCATCGCCCTGGTGGGTCATTCGTCCAAGTGACCAGTCAGGGAGCCAGGCTTCTTCCATTTTCTGGGTCTTATGCACCCCCGCCCCATTGGGTTTCATGGTCTTCTCCGTTCAGTTAATAGGTGGGGAAGGAGAGAGAGGCTCTTATGTAAGCCATTTTATGGATTGGTCCTGGAAATGGTGAACATTATTTCCACCCATATTCCTTTGGCAACTCTCCATTAGGTGACTACACCCAGGCTGTTCTTATCTATGTGACTGAGAAAGAAAGGAAATGTATCCAATGACAAGATAACCAAACTCTGCCCAGTCCAGCCCTGGTCACCCAGCATTCATTTCATCCTCCTACTATACATGGAAGACATTTGTCCTTACTGAAGGAAGAAGATGCAGGGTCACCACCAGTCACTGCATCCAGCTCAAGTCCAAATCCTTGGGTGATGTTCAGACCTCTAAATCAGGACCAAAGGAGATTCCTTGAACTTACCAACTATCTTACTCACACACACAGTATCCAGTGGTGATATATATATACCATATATATAAAACCATATCTTAAACTCTTGTTTGGAAACAAAACAAAACATGAAAAAAAAAAAACAAACAAACAGTGAGAGATGTGTAGCTATCACCAGTCCACAGCAATTCTAGACACATATTCATCCTTCTAGACACATATTATGAAAGGCCTACTCTTTGGGTAGGGAAAGGTCTTCCTTTAGTCTAGAACTGTGCTCTGTGGCACCTCCCTTGTCTTCTTGATGGCTCCTGCCCCAGGTTCCTGCCCCAGGAGCTCCTACTTCACCCACTATCTGCCAGGGCCTGAATGAAGTAGGTCTTGGGGCCTATACTTGGCCTGGTGAAAGTCAAGGGATGTAGCACTAATCCTAAAGCTCAAAAAGTCAGTCTTTTTAGTCCAGGTCATAGTGCCTTTAGTGATACTCTCTAATCCAAAATTCCTGCATCCTTTAACCCTTTGTTTTCAGACCTTTCCAACTGCTAATAACTGCATCTGAAATTTCTTCATAGCTATTTCCTCAAGTCTGCTTTATTCATTTGTTTCCTCTTCCCTCCCTCCAAGCAGGTTTCCGTGTCCTCCAAGCTATGGGAAAGAATATGTTTGAAGGTCATACCCTTGATCTGATCTTCATCTCATGGCTATACATCTGTGTGTGTTTCCTAAGAATCTTGCTGTACTTTTGTCATTCAGAGCCTTTTTCAGTTTATCTCTATTAGCTGATTTTCCAGCCCTAAAAGTTGGTGATTTCTGCCTACCTATCCACCTTGATTTCTGCTTCAAAACCAGCTAGTTTTTAATCTGTCCTTAAGCACTTTCTTGTTATACATTGCTAAGAGTGGACAATAGTAGAAAATGGACCCTATTACTCTCATTCTTTTCAATCTTCTGTGTAAGAACTACAAGCTTAATAGGTGCATGAGGTTCAGACTGCCCTTCTACTTACTTAGTTCTACCCTATGTTTTGGTAATGGAAACAGAGGGAATACTGTGGGATACTGTGAACTGGTCCTCTGATTTTCCACCTTCATCTATTGGTCCCTCTCCTTTTTGCTGACTGACCTGTAAGCCAATGATGAATTTCAGGTGTATACCAGATTCACTCCAAAAGGCCAATTTCAGAATTAGTTCAGGTAACATTAGGTACTACAAGAAACAAACCTTGTAATCTCAGATCTTTAGCCCTATGATGATCTATTTCTAGCTCATATCATGGCCCGTCAGTGGCTACCTCTGGTCAGGCAGTCTGGCATGTGATCACTCAATGCCTCAAGTTCCTTCCATATTGTAAATCTACCTTATTATAGATTCTCAGACCCTTCTCATCTCAGGAACATTGGGGAAAAGAGAGCAGGGATCACTTGTGGGATTTTGTTGTACACTGAACTGGAAAAGGGTGGACATCACTTTCACCCACATTCTAGTGGTCAGAATTAAGTCCTATGGCCACATCTGACTGCAAAGGGTGATCAGAAATATATTCCTGCTGTGTCTTTCCAGTGGGGAAAGGTAATGGGTTTGGTGCATATATGCAGTCTCTGTCACAGCAAAGAACACAGATTTGAGTCCATGAGTACACCAAAAGTCAGCCGAACTATGTTAGCTAGCATTGCTTAGGGCTTTATGAAGCCCTAACTATAACTATAACTATTGATAGTTATTGAACATTTACCAGCGAAAGCACTGTTGATAGCATGACCTTGATATGCAAATGATTTAAAAATCTTGAGGTGTTTCAAGTATCATAGATGAGTTTATCATTTATTACAAGTAAATTATTGGTACTCACCAAATATCAGATATTGGGTTAGGTGTCAGGCAGATGGAGATCAAAGGATAAATTATTGTCCTCAAAAAGCTCTCTGTATTCTGGGTGAGACAAGCATGTACACATGTAATTAAAATACTCTTTTTTCTATAATAAGGTTATAAATGTGCTATAGGGCCACAGAAAAAAGGAACTGTGATATCCTGGTCTTACAAAAAAGTAAACAGGGTCAGTGAAGAAAAAGCCAGCAATTATTAAGAATTTTCTGTTTGGGTTTCTTGCTTTGCCATATAAATATCCTACCTCATTAAAAAAGCAGGACTCCGAGCAGTGGGTTATCAAAATGTGAAACATGTCTCACTGAAGAAGTAAAAACCAAAGGTGTTCAAAAAGGTCAGTCATTTTTCTAGTTCAGTGTTTTGGAGTAGAGATCCTGAAATCTTAAAAATCTAGAAGCAGGTTCCAACTAAGGAAATCAGCAAAACCTTCTGGTGGTTGCCATTGTTGACGTTGAAGAGGAGCTGCAATGAATAAGTAAATGATCCAAAGTTTGTTTTTGAGATGCCTGCAATATGGCACTTGGGCAACCTCCCATGATGTTAGGTCCCTGTTGGGTCTGACGAAGGCCGATATTCATTAAGGTCTTCACCACCAGCGGTTGTAGCCCGTCCACTTCATGCGAGTAGACAACCACAAGCATTTCATTCCATATATCAGTACCAGAAGCTGGAAGCCTGGAATGCACACACGATGCTTTGAACCTCATAATTGTTCCTTGTAATAATAAATTTTACATTTGAACCTGTGAGTTATCAAGGAAAAAGAAACACACAGCCACTTTGGTTAAAGGATCGACTTAAAATAACAGGAATTATGGAGATGGAAAAATACCACTTTTCTCTGTTGGCCCAAGGATTTATGTTTGGGGAAAAAATGATTCAGAGGTGATGGCCTTTCTTGGATATTAACAAAGTGTAGAGCAGTTTGCATCCCTGACAATGGATGTTGTGTCAATTCTGGGAGCGGAGAGCTGGGGGACACAGTGGCAGAAAAAAAAAAAAAGAGTTGAGCTCAGGCAGCTTAATATTTATAAAAGGGAAATTCTGGATTCTTCTTGACAGGAAAATTTATTGTTAAAGTCTCTTCAGTCTTTACTAGAGAGTGAGAACAATTGTTGTGTTTTAAACTAGAATAGGAATACGGCTGGAAGTGATATATCCATACAAACAACGGTCTTTTCCCAGCCAACTTGTTAGACTCAACTCATGCTTATCAGATTCTGAGCCTTATACAAATGAGCTCCAGATGGGAGAACCAGTCAAATATTTAAACATTAGAGATCCCATGACAAAGAATAAAGAAAAAAAAAGTTTTCCTCCTAAATTTCCAAAGGGGAGAAATTAAAAGGAAGAAGTTGACAGTTGGAGTTTTAATACATATTTAAAATTTCATATGTAAAAATAAATTATTTTACATTGAAAGACAAATTACAGATGACCATAATAGTTGTCTCAAACAGGGGAAGGAGTTTGTCTCTTAAGGCTGCATGCAAATTTATAAGAAAATTATTAACTAATTATATATATTAGATGTACTTGTCAATGTTATAGTTAATTTTTAAGTGAACAAACAGAAATCATAGATATACAAATGAAAAATGGTCAACTATGCTAATAAAAATCATTTACTTGAGATCATATTGCACATGTTAAATTATAATAAACATCAAAGGAAAATTGTTAAAGCTAGCAAGAACATTATGGTACTGATTTTCCTTCATTGCTGATGATGTAAATTTGTAAAAATGTTTTGGAATGCAGCTTGAAATTTTTTTGTGTTTGGTGTTTGAATGAACTGAGTTTAGAGGTGTGAAATTATGAAATAATTGTGTTTTTCTTCCACAATAACATGTTAATGTTTTGTGCCCCTAGACAGGAACTTCTTGTAAACTCATTCTCAGGTGTTCAAAAGTCCAAGTTGAGCTTAAGAAACAAAACAAAACACAAATCCTTCATTATGCAACCCCTTCCCCCCCCAGCTTTTTTAAAGAGAGAGAGCGAGGGCACATGTGTGTAGTGGGGGGAGGGGTAGAGGGAGAGAGAATCTTTTGTTTTATATAATTTTTTTAGGATTTTATTTATTTGCAAGAGAGAGTGAGCACAGGGGGGGCGGGAAGCAGGCTCCCTGCTGAGCAAAGAGACCAATGGTGGGACTTAACCACAGGACCCTGAGATTATGACTTGAGCTGAAGGCAGAGACTTAACTGAGCCACATAGGTGCCCCTATAATTTTTTTAAAGACTTAATTTATCTATCTATCTATTTATTTATTTGAGAGAAAGAGAAGGAGCATGGGTATGGGGGAAGGGGGGAGAGAGATTCTCAGGCAGACTCCCTTATTTCTCCCCACCCCCTTTCTGAGGGCAGAGCCCAATGTGGGCCTCATCTTATAACCCTTAGATCATGACCTGAGCTGAAATGGAGAGTCAGATCCTTAACTGACTGAGCCATCCAGTTGTCCCCGTGTAATCTTATTTTAAGCGTCTCCCCTGGACTCCTGACTTGAGGCTTGAGAATCTTTAGTAAAGAAGGTGGATACTCCATTATTTTCCACCTTATTCTTCCATTCTTTGCTTCTTACCGTGTAGTTTTCTTGGCCCCTCCTTGGTGATTTGGAATTGGGAGAAATTGGGGCTTAAAAAGTTATTTATCAATTGGTGAAATGGTAATCTGGGACAGGTGCTATATGGTAGATGCAGATAACCTAAATGCTGGTCTTTCTGCCTGCGGGGTACCTCCTGGGTTCTCCAAATAACCCAATGAAAACTGTCGTTGATACTATTCACTGACTTGAGCAAGACCCCAACGGGTTGGCCATGTGTGACAACCTCTTGCATTTAGAATTTTCAGGTGGGAGCCGACCTCTTTGTTTTTTAAATCCCTCACACCTCAAATTCTTCAAATTTCCTCACTTGGCCTGCATCTATGCCTGATGCAGAAGGCATAGAGGAGAAGGGGCATCTGTGCGGCTCAGCTGGTAAGCACCTAAATCTTGATTTCGGCTCAGGTCATGATTT
Source organism: Lontra canadensis (assembly GCF_010015895.1). Taxonomy (NCBI): domain Eukaryota; kingdom Metazoa; phylum Chordata; class Mammalia; order Carnivora; family Mustelidae; genus Lontra; species Lontra canadensis. The sequence continues at coordinate 10,133,841 of NW_022631035.1, read as the reverse complement.
CAGGGTGGAAGACTGAGCCATGTGTTGGGCTCCATGCCCAGCATGGATACTCTCCCTCTGCCCCACTCCCCAACCCTTGCTGCTCATGTGCACACATGCACGCTCCCCCCACCCTCTCTCTCGAAAGAAAGAAAGAAAGAAAGAAAGAAAGAAAGAAAGAAAGACAGAATAGAGGAGGGAAGGAGAAATGTCAGACTTACTGAAAACTATTCTAAAATGTTATCAATCTGCCTAATGCATTCTTATCTTGTGTTGTACAGTAGAAGGTAGGTGGGTGATAGGTTAGGAAGAGCTGACCTGCTTTTTGCAACCCCCTTTGTAGGTCATGTATAAATGATCATCTCTAAAGAGAGTCATTGTTCTCTACAAAGTAGGAATATTTGTAACACAGCTTTTCAGTGTTGATATCCCTGCCAGCATTGAAACAATGGAAGGAGGCCCACTTAGATTTTACACATATAAAATATTTTTTCAAGATTTTTCCAAGCATTTTAAAGTACAGCAGAAATAAACCCCAAGTCATGTAAAAGGTATATGCATTGAGATAGCCATTATAGTGTTAATTATAAAACTATAAAATTTCAAAATGGTAATTTGGATGTATTCCAATGTCCCATGACAGGAAAATGGTTAAGGAAGTTGGAGTATATCTATATTAAGAGAAACCATGCTATGAAAATAATGGTAACAGACTGTGTTCTCCTGGGAAAGGAGAATTCGAGTTCAACATGAAGTGAAAAATGCAGGACACAAAATCCTATTCACACCGTGTTTACGACTATGTAAGTTACTTATTAAGAGGTTGGGCTAGGTAATCAAACAACTAGTTTTCTAATCATGCCTCTGTGACTTGTACTTTGATAACCTTGAGAAGGTTATTCAAAACCTTCAACTTTTCTCTCTGCAAAGAGGAAAGCACATACTGTTGTCATGAGAATTACATGAGCTAATGCAAACCACGTGTTCCGGGTGCTTACTAATTACTCAAAAGGCTCTATTAAAATCCTGGAAAGGACACACAGAAATGAGAACAGGAGTGAGGTTAAGAGGATGATATCTCTTTTACTTTTTTTTTAAAATAATCTTCCTTTAGTGATGTTATATTACCTCCAGGATTAAAAACAGATTCAAAGATACCAAGCAGTAGAGGGCCAATATATTGGGGATGTCAGCCCACAGACTCTCTAAGGACAACCCTTGGATAAGAGCCTGCACCAAGTAAAGGCTTCCTCACACTTTGTGGACGTATCTCCCCAGACTGAGATAACCAGTATGAAAAAAAGTTTGCTCATTCCAATCAGTCGGCATTCTCTAGCAGTCTTTGATGGTGTGGGTATCACTCCCTTAAACTTCAACTGTATGCCACAGTGGTTCACCTTGCTGTCTTTCCAGTCCGCTATGGCAAAGTGATAAACACCCCCCAAAATATTTCAGAAACAAACCAAGGCTAATATCCAGTTTGCGGTCACTTGATAAAAGAGGGAGAATTACAATTTCCTGAAGTAGGATTTAGTTCAAATAGGAGAATATATCTTGGCAGACATTTCAATGATTTTTATTACAGTTTATTTATTCCCTCATCTGGGCTGTAATCTGTGTATCTTGGGTATTAAACTATTTCTGAAAGTTTGCAAATAAACTCTTTCCCTATACTTTTCATACCTTTCTTTACTGATATTTGCCCTAATAAAAACATGACATGCCTTATTTCAAACTAAGAAGAGAGCCCACATTAAATAGCATTTTAAAAAGATGAAAACGTTGAAAACTTAAAAGGCCTTAGCTGAGTGGATTTTGGACTAGAACCTTGACCCAGGAACATATAATTGATTAACCTAAGCCGGTCTCTTTAAGACTAAGGGAAACTAACTTTTACATATTGGCTGTTTGCATAGGTTTGTGCAGCTACTTCTAGTAAGAACCAGTAAATCTGTCCAATCAATAATAAAGAAATTCATTTTTTCCTATTTGATGGGAAGTTTGTACAATGACAAGATACACAAGGATAAATGATTAAAAATAAACTCTAAATAAAAGCATGTCAAACAAAATACTTAAGAAATCTCTTACATGGATCTTTTATTATTTAAAGAAAAGATGGTGAGTTTTGGCTGAAAAATTGTGGTCAATTAGTTTTTAAATGAGCACAGAGTTGGGATAGTAGCTTACTGATATTTCAGTATTTTAGAGATTTGAGTCTGATGGTATATCAATCAATTTTTGCTAGAAAACAAGATAGGAACTCAATGACCCATATCTGTAAGCATTTATGTCTCACTTATGTGTCTTATAACCTCACAATCTACGTCCACTGCTGGTTGACTTTGGATCTCTTCATTGGAAGGCCCAGACTGATGGAGTAGCTATCTGAGATGTTGCACCGTGGGCAAAATAAAAACGGTGAAGCATGTGCTAGCTCCTAAAACTTCTGTCTGGAAGGGATCCATGCCTCTACCACTCCTAGTTCATTGGCTAGTTCAAGGCACATATCCATGTTGGAGTCCAATCGGATAGAGAAGTAACATTCTTCCTCAGAGAGGAGCACCTCAGTATGAGCCAATAAGTATTTTGAAGAATAAGAAAAGACACCCCAGAAGCTGTCCTTTTGTCTTCCTCCTAGATTTCCAGATTCCATCTTCTAGGTAACAACAACAATAACTCTCTGTTATTTATTTAAAGAAGTACATGTGTCTACAATATCTACATCTTTATTGATCACCTGGCTTATTGGGTGCATTTCCTACGTTTCATATAACTTTTGGCAACAGTGTTAACTAAACTTTCAGACATAATATAATAAAGATCCTTCTTCTCGTTTCCAATAATATTCACCTTATTTGCCTGCCAGCTGTCACCTGAAGCTTTCTGAAGGACCACAAGTCTTCTACTGGCAGTTTCTCCAAGGTGTTCAGGCTGTCACTAACACTTTTCTCAAAGCCCACTGCCTCGTTCCAAAGCCACCGTCAAACTCTGTGTTTGTATTTTGGCAATGTCCCACTCTTAACATTAATATATGTGTTAGTTAGGCATTGCTGTGTAACAAATTACTATAAAACTTAGCAACCTCAAACAACAAACATGTATTATCTCATTTTCTGGATGATCTAGCTAAGAATATTTCCAACCAGGATGTTGAAATTGCCACCTGGTTTCTTCTTTCTGCTTTTACTTAGTAAGATGCAAAAAGAGAGAGAAAAAATAAAGGAAATGCTGTTAGATTTTCTTTTTTTAAATTTCATTTTATTTATTTATTTATTTATTTTTTTAAATCATTTTTTTAATTTATTTTCAGCATAACAATATTCATTGTAAGGGTCTAGCAGAGGGTTTAACACATAGGAGCATAAAAATAACTAAGTAAATAAATGAAACTAAATAAATAAATGAAACTAAGTAAATAAATGAAAAATTAAGTAGAATAGTTAGGGCCCTGAAACTATGCTGCATGATACTGTAATGGTAGGTACATTTGTCAAAACCGGTAAAATGTACACATCAAGAGTAGACTCTAATGTAAAGTATGGGCTTCGGATAATGACTGTGTCAGTGCAGGTTCATTGGTTATAACAAATGCAACATTCTGCTGGAGATGATTCAATACGGGAGACTGTGCTTTTGTGGGGACAGGGGGTATGGGGGCAGTTATCATGCTTTCCTCTCAGTTTTGCTGAGAGTCTAAAACTACTGTAAAAAATAAAACTTATGATTTGGGGGGAACATTTCTTTTTTTGGAAAAATTTTTTTGGATTTTTTTTTTTTTTTGGTCATTACATTGGCATTTAATTACTGAGCATTTGGTTTTGACTATTATCATTGTTGTCTTTGTTCCTGACAATATTTAGGTGACTCTTTAAACAGTCTACCAGGGTTAAGTTTAATAATCAGAAGGACAGAAATAAGAGGATATCATCCTCTGAAGCCCATGAAAAACATTTTTATTCCAGATCCTATGACCCCGGATTGAATGTTGAGAGTTAGCTTTTGTGTATGCATGTATCAGTTTCTGGAACCTCCCCCCCCACTTTTTTTTTATTAATCTGCAATAGCATAGTATTGCTTAGTATATTCTATGGGTTGGATTTATTTGGTTCTCTCATGCTTCAAAAAAGATTATATGAGTCAGAGATGTTCCTGTCACAAGTTGGTCCATCCATACCCTTGAAGAGAAAGAGGAATCAACCACTCAGGAAAGGTGACCACCTTTTATTCCTTCCTGCTCTGGGAATTTATGCTAGTGATTACCAGATTTCTAACTTGTCCCAACTGAGATGCAGGAGAGCGGTAAGTCTGCATGAACAAAAGGACAAAGCGGTGACTTGTGGAGTGAGACCCTATTACGTGATGGGTATCAATAAAGAGAAGTCTAATATTTTATTCTACTCTAGGAATTTATGCAAGTAAGGGGATTTAATCCTTTAGCTATATTTGAGATGGTCTAAATTCCCCAGAAGGTCAAAGTACAGTGTAGAAATTTGACTTAATGGGAGTGAATCGAAAACGGATCATTAGATAGTGAAGAGGAGGCTTGGTAACATCTGAGGTGACTCCACTGAACCCTATGGTTGTCTACCTCTCTGCCTTCACCCAGGCCATTGGAGCTAAGATGGACACTGGACTGGAAATTGTGCTGATTGTCTGGTTGTGAAGGAAAGTCTCTGGCTTCATCTCTACCTGATACCCTGTTAGCTATGGCCGTGCCATCAGTTGTAGGTGTGAGTGGAGGAGGGTAAAGGAGTTTTCAAGAGAGGGAATTCCATTATGTATTTGCGCAAACATTTCTTATTGCTTGCTTATTCCCAGCATTTAAGCTTATAAGAGAGAATCAAGGAGGAGCATTCCTTTTTCTTGTAAAACAACTGTCTCTAATTCTCGGAAGAATATAAATGAGAAGGGAAATCATGTACTGCTTGAACATTTGTTCTTAACAAAGTAACAGAGTCTGGATATGATTGAAAAATAGTCATACGAAAATTCTGTTCTTTCTTATTGACATATAGCCTAACTGGAGACACCACATTTAAAAAACAAAACAAAACAAAACAAAAATCCCTAGAGACTCTGCAAAGCCATTGTGATCATTCATTCTGGTGGACCATCTCCTAGCACGACCTCAGTTATAAGGTCATGAAATGTGCTAGAGTTGGTGGAGAAAAACTCATGTCTTTGAAAATTTAAGAGCATTTTTTATTCCCTTTGATAGTCTTTCTGAAATTCTGTGAGCAGACCTTACCTAGTTTGCTTCTTCATTACTTGGAAATCCTGAAGAGTTTTTCTTGGAAGTGACCAGATGGAAAAAATTAAAAATGTTTTAGGAGAGCTATTAATTCTGGGTGGATTTTTTTTCTAGAATCCTTCTATTTTTATTTAGACATAGATCAAGAACATTTATGAGATTAACATTAGCTTATCCAACATGATAAAGATTGTTTTTATTAGAATTTTAAGCTGTAGCTATAGGCACTGATGAGCCTTATTCTGTTTTAATGATTGTCTTAATATCTCTTTAACCTTCCGAAGACAAGAAATTGAAAAATTTCCCCTATTCTTTGCTTCAAGTGGCATGAATCTGAGGGAGCACTGGTATTGTCTGCAGGACCTTTTTAGGAAGAACATTTGGTCCTATTCTTATTATTCTTAATGGTCGTTCCTTGGTAAAGAATAAGTACCAGCGGTGTAATGGGGACTTCATGATGAAAGACTGCATTCTATTATTGGATTCCTGGAGGGAGAGAAAAAAAAAAAAGTCCTACAGGAGAGTAATGAGTAAACCCAAAGAGATTCCTTTTCTCCTCAATATTGTATAATCACACGCCATGATCTCATCTATAACTAGATGATGTTTAGGTGTTTAAATTATCAACATTTCCGTGAATGGGAGAACATTTTGTAAGATTTTCATGGTGCCAGTGTAAATACCATGGGTTTCACAAAGGAAGAGCTTACGAGTTCAATAACTATACAGAAACTGTTCTCCTCCAAGAAGAATACAAAGAACTTAGTAAGGTGAATTTAACCAATCAGAAAGCCACTGGAGAACAGCGGGTACAGCCATAGCCATGCAATTCTAACCCTAGACTTAGCCGGTTATCTTTTACCTGGTAGATCCTTGACTTCCTCATTTGTATGATGGTGCAGATGCCTCCTTGACAGGGAGGGTCCAGCAATTTAGTGAGATAAACTATTCAGAAGTGCCTAGAACATAGTAGATGCTGACTTAAAGTCCATTATGGAAAATACAATAAAAATTAATTATTATTGAATGAGAAGGAAGGACACCTGTCCTCCTGACATATTTTTTAGCAGAGCAAAGACACCTTAGCCCTTTGGTGCGCCTACATTCTTTTTCCTTGATGATATGAATTCCCTGTTTTTGCCTTTCCTGGGATAGTATATATTGGCCTTGCATGAATTATTTGTTTTCCCAATACAGCTTGGTACAAGCGTATTTACCGATCAGCTCGTTAGAGCTCTAAAAGGGGATGAATTCTGTCCAATGTCTTTGATACAGTCATGTGTGTCCCAAGATGTTTTATTTTTTTCTTTTTAGGTTGCTAAGTGCAAGTCTGACCTGTTCTCCGCTAGTTAGCAGGCACCTGCAGGAAAGGGATTCGCTAGTGTCACCTGTTTCAATATCAGATTGACGTGCTATTGTCCTTACACAGAGGTGATGGCGCATCCCATGATGTGTGATTTTGATCGTTTTTCCAGGATCCAAACGTGTTTTGGATGAAGCATTCATATATACTCAACCTGATGCTCCTTGTGGCTGTACCTTGAGGCCAAAGACACATTTTTGAGGGAGATGTTACAGGTCACATGTGGGGTAAGTGTCAAGTCAACATGTCTTTGAATGGAGGTCATGCTAAAAAGGAATTATTAGATTTTTTGCCTCTGATATGAATGGTTCTTGCAAAATTTATTTCAGTTACTTTTTAGTTGGCTTAAAATCAGTAAGCGGTATGCAAATTATACAGGGACAGTCCCATAGAAATAATTAATAATAATAACTGTGAATAGGATCTTTCTGTTTTTGAAAAATTCCAACACAAAGGTTCACTTTCATATTTCATCATGTTTCAGTCATGAATTTTTTTTACTATTATCCCTTAATGATAAACCTGATTTTGTCCCAACCTTGGAAGGATCTGGTTTTGTGCTCCGTTTTGAAATCTGAATGAAAAGGACATAATCATTATAAAATACTTTTCACATATTTTAAGATGTGGTATTATCTATACTTCACTTAGAAGGCAAACAAGGAACAGAGTATCATTTTTTAAAAATTATGTTCACTCAGTCACCACATAGTCCATCATTGGTTTTTGATATAGTGTTCAATGATTTATTATTTGTGTATAATATCCAGTGTTCATCCCAACACATGCCCTCCTTAATACTCGTCAACCAGCTCAGAGTATCATTTTTAATAATAACACACAGATTAAAAAAATAAATAACAATGCCAGAAAATAGGCAATTATTTGTCTACTTTATTTGGTTATGTCATTTTCTTCTAGCAGTTTTTTTGTTTGTTTGTTTTTTAGATGAAAGCAGAGAAGACATGATAGCAGGTCTCATAGCTTTGGAAACCTGAATTGCTCCAATTTCCAATTCTTTAGAGCAGTAAAATTTCTTAACTTGTCTTTACAGTTAAAATTTTTTAAAAAATATTTTATTTATTTATTTGACAGAGAACACAGCAGGCAGAGGGAGCAGCAGGCAGAGGGAGAGGAAGAAGCAGGCTTCCCACTAAGCAGGGAGCCTGACATAGGGCTTGATCCGAGGACCCCAGGATCATGACCTGAGCCAAAGGCAGACACTAAGCCAACTGAACCACCCAGGCACCCCTTGTCTTTACAGTTGAATTCATACTCCAGTACTGCTATTGTGACTGTAGTGGTTGATAATGGAGCCTTCATACAATTTCTATTAGTATAGAGTCAATCAGATAAAGTGCAATGTCCTCATTCTGATTAAGTAAATTCAAATGTGACATATAGGTTTGGAGTACCAGAAGTCTAGGTAGAATCCAGATAACTAATTGTTAAAAAGAAGCAATCCAGCCAGAGGACTATTTACAAAGTATTGTACACAGGGAGATTTGGCCCAGGTTGGGTATGCTCAGCATCCTCAGATACTTAGTGTCAAATAGCCCGTTCTCAATTTTTTCATGCTGATTTATAGAGATTGGCATGTTCTGTTTTTTTTTTTTTTAATTATTATTACCCAAATTTTAATCTTGGAATGGCAAATCAAATTGGATGAGTTCCTGGAACTATTCTTGATGGAGCCTCAGTGTTCAGATATCCTGGATGTGGTAAGGTTGACAGTGACCTTCAGAGTTGGAGACGAGCTCTTCTGGTCTAATCTTACACATGGATAATAATAATAATACCTGGAAGCATTGAAGTTACAAAGATATAAATGATCTGTTCCAACATTTGAAGACCATCTGGTACTTTTTAGTTTTTCTTCCCTCATACTTCTCTGCTAATATATTTCCTTTCAATGCAGAAACACCTTAGGATATAGACTGATGACATGAAAACTGTTTGGAACTGTAAATACTGATTTTCCTCACAGATTCCCACCCCCCCCACACACATATATGTGACAATGCCTGAGAGGAAATAATTAAAAATAATGTCTATTTTATTGCAACTTAGTTTACAACTTTTCATCATAGTAACTACAGCAAGACTTGGAGAGACATCTAAGAGATTCATAACATGCTCTTAAATATCATCTTGAAAGTGAGTTTGTTTGTAGCCTTTCAGTTTTGCCAAAGAAGGAACCTTTCCTGAAATGTTTGCGGATTTTTCTCAGACTTGGGGTATAATGTCCTGGTTCCTGGGATCCTCTGGAAAGTACTGAAATGGCTTGCAATTTTCTCATTTTCACTCATCCAGAAAGGGAATAAACATGCATTTCTCTTATGAGGTAGCAATGGTGAGACTGGATTGTACTGACTGAGGTGTTAAAGAAGTGAGGTGGCTGCCAGTGTCTGATATGTGCTCCCAGATATACTCAGTTATAGACCTAAGACTTGTTGAATGTTCATCGGTATGTTGATTTATTCTAAATCAAGTTTTCTCAACCTTGGTTCTGTTGACATTTTGGGTTGATGATACTTTACTGAAGGGACAGGTGCCCTGTGTATGGTGATATGTTCAATAGCATCCTTGGCTTTTACCCTGTAGATGCCAGGAGCCCCTCCTCCACTAATATAACAACAAATGTCTCTAGACATTGCCAAGGGGCCCCTGGGGACAAATTGCCCTTGGTTGAGAAGAATTGCTGTAAGTCTTCGGAAAAAAAACAAAAACAAAAATTAAAACCAAACCAAACAGAAAGACATTAATACTTCCAAGGCTTAAGATATTACCTAGGATATGACTATCTATCTATCTATCATCTATCTATCTATCTATCTATCTATCTATCTATCTAGATATAAACTATATTAGAGACTGTATTATTTCAGTCTTATATCTATATATTTAGTAGAGATGAATATATATTGTGTCTTTCATATACAATTCCCTAAGCTCTTTGGTCTCCTCAAAGAAACTGAGGATTAGCTTAAAAATACTTTTCTTCCCTGTCTTATAATTCTTGCAATAGGCAAGACATGCATCTATTTTGGAAATTGATTTTAATGTATGGGCTGCCTGTTCATGGTTGATAGAAATCGTTTTTGCCTTCTCCACATCATGCAGCAGATCTCAGATCTCAGCAGGGGAACAGTATGTTGCTGGGCTAACTTTGTGTATGCTCCTGTCACCACTTTTCAGTATAGTTGCTCATAGTTCAGCCTTACATATAGTTGCTTCCAAGAGCCAGCCAATGAGTACCTCACTGGGACAGGTTTCCTGTCGTCTTCTCCCAACACTTTATTTTCTCCCTCTCATTCTACAGGCATATTGATCTTGATAAGAAAATTCATTCAGAGAATAGTCAAGAAAGTGATATATTGGAAACAAAGCTATGTATATGGCAAGGAAGGTATTCAAGGTAAGTAAGAAGATGGGGTTGCATTTTTATGATGTGTTAGAAAAAGTCATCCTGGAAAAATCTGGCTCTGGAGGCCAACCATTATTCACTCTGGGGGAATGTATCATGTGAAAGATCTGATTTTAGGAAATTTCCCAATGACCTGTGTTGTCCTGGGTGCGTTAGTCAGAACGCAAACCAAGTTTCAATCTAAGAAGGAATGTTAACTTAATGCAGCAGCTTTCTCTGGGCCAAGTTCCCTTCTTTGTCATCTCACAAGTGTTATATTTAACCTACATTTGAAAGAGAAAAATATGTGAACATGGAATTTGGCCCACAGATTAATTATTTGGGTTTTCTGAATTCAGGAGAATTTACTTGCTGAAGCAGTTGTCCCTGAATTTTATCTTTTTATCTCCACATATTGAAATTCCTTTTAGACTACATGATTGAAGAGTTTGATAACCTGAAAATAACCATCGAATAAAGTCACTGTAATTTTCCTCAGTGTTCCTGATCCCCTGCTTTTATGAATCAAAGTTTTATGACTGAGATATAGGTCACTCCAATATTTAGGGTTCTCTCCATCAATTAAGAATTAAGGTAATTCTTCACAACCTTGTCCAGAAAACAAAAGATGGAGAAGGACTTTCTGACTTGTTTAATGAGGCCAAAATTACCTTGATATCACAGCTAGACAGTACAAGCAAAAACAAAACAAAACCTATAGACAGTATCTCATGTGAACTTAGACCTAAAATTCCTAAAGAAAAAAAAAAAGTTTGCAACTTGAATCCAGCAATACATAAAAAAAGAATTATATACCATAGCCAAGTGGGGTTTATTCCAGTTATACTGTGCTAGTTAAATATTTTAAAAATCAGTACATTAACTCTATAGATCGAATTTCAAAGAACTGGCTTTTTACTATGTTGAATCTTCCTGTTGATATAGTTTTCTCTCCATTTATTTAGATGTCCTTTGCTTTTACCAATATTTTATAATGTTTAGCATACATTTAACATTTTCAGTAGTTTTTAAATCATAAGGCCTATATATGTGTATATATATAAATATATAGATAGATTTAGGTTTAGATTTATACATAGAAACTTCTTTTATGAGGATGTTCCCCTCTATTTCTTGTTTTGGGAGAGTATATATATATTCTCTTTTTACATATAATATAAGTACATAATAAATGAGTGTTAAATTTTGTCATATATTTGATCTCTATCAATAAGCTAAAAAAGAAAAATTACATGACTGTAGCAATTGGTAGGTTATAAGAGAATATACATATATTCTCCATAAATAAGAGATAGAGGGGGGATAACCTCAATTTCCTAAAGAACATGTATAAAAATCAAAGAGCTAGCATCATACTTAATGGTGAAAAGTTGAATGAGTTTTCCTAAGATCAGGAACAAGGCAAGAATGTTTGCTCCAACCATTCTTATTCAACAGGATGCTGGAAGTTCTATCCACAATAAGTCAAGGAAAAAGGAGAGAGAGACACACACATTCTAGACTGGAAAGGAAATATTTAAACTGTTACTGGGGCAACTGGGTGGCTCAGTGGGTTAAAACTCTGCCTTCAGCTCAGGTCATGATCTTGGGGTCCCGAGATCAAGCCCTGCATCGGGCTCTCTGCTCAGCAGGGAGCCTGCCTCCCTAGTTGTGATCTCTCTCTGTCAAATAAATAAATAAAATCTTTAAAAAATTAAAAAAAATAAAACTGTTCCTATTTTCAAACTTTGATATTGTATACATAGAAAGTGCCAAAGGACCTGCAAAACAAACAAACAAAAAACAACCCTCATACTAATAATGAGTTTAGCAAGATCACAGGATACAAAATCACATAAAAAGCAACTGTATTTCTATATATTTACAAAGAATATATGAAAACCAAAATTAAAATACAAGGCTATTTACAACTACTCAAAAAAAAAGAAAAGAATTTTGAAAAATCTAGCAATATATGTACTGGACCTGAAAACTGTAAATCACTGAAAATGTTAAATGCATGCTAAAAATTATAAAACACTGATAAAAATCAAAGAACATTGAAATATATGGTGAGACAATCATATGAAGGAAAGGACTCAACATAGTAAAAATGCCACTTCTCCTAAATCTGACCTATAGGGTTAATGTAATTCATATCAAAACTCTAGTAATATTTTCTGCAGATATGGAGAAGCTCATTCTAAAATTTATATGGCAAAGGACAGACCCAAGAATAGCTAAAAATAATTTTGAAAAAAAATAAACTGGGAAGGATCATTTTGCCCAAAATTAAGACTTACTGTATGTTTACAATAATAAGAGACTGTGGTATTGAGGGATCAATGCAACAGAAGAGAGAACCCAGAACTCAACAAATATGTCAACTGATTTTTTAAAAAGTTGCAAAAGCAATTCAATCAAAGGTTAGTCTTTTCAATAGGTAGAGCTAAAACAAACATCAAAAGGCAAATAAATGAATGTTAATCTCAACCTAAGGCTTTATAGAAAAATTAATTCAAAGTTCATAGATTAAAAATTTTTGAATGTAGGGCTAAATCAAGAGTTCTGAGACATGACACATGATCCATAAAAGAAAATAATTATATTGGATTTCATCAAAATTAAATTTTTTTGCTATGTGAAAAAGCATGTGAAGAGGATGAACATTTAATCTAAAGACTAGGAGAAAATATTCTCAAGTAACAATATCCAATATGGGGGCACCTAGGTGGCTGAGTCAGTGAAGCATCTGACTTGGCTTTAGCTTAGGTCATGAACTCAGGGTGGTGAGATTGAGCCTGGCGTCTGGCTCTGTGCCATTGAGAGTAGAGCCTGCTTGGTATTCCCCTTCTCCTCCTCCCTCTACCTCTTCCCTGTGCTCTCTCCCTCTCTCTCTCTGTCTCTCTCTCTTAAAAAAAAATTAATTAAGGGAAAAACCAATATCCAACATAGAACTTGTATGTATGTATATATATATAACTCTCAAACCCCATCATTTAAAAAAAAATTCACTTAGAAGATGTGCAAATGCAATGAAGAGAAATTTTAATCAAAAAGGAAATATAGCTAGTAAATAAATGCATGAGGGGATATTTGTCATCATTGCTATTAGAAAAGTGCACATTAAATCTCAATGAGATATGACTACATACCTGTTAAAACGACTTTTAAAAAAAGCTAATGATTATATGGTTAATGGCCAAAGTTGGAATAATTGAGCCACAAAATATGTAACATAGTGTTGAATTATAGCCCAGAGTATAAAATAAGTGTATGTGAATCCATCTGCTATAAATCAAAGATGTAAAAAAATAATAAATGGAGAAAAGACAAAATTTTCCTTATAAAATAATTCCAAATATCACATGTAGATACTCTCCCCTTCAGGAGATAAATCTTATAGGCTGATTTCTAAAGAATAGAGTACGAGAGGGAAAAATATTAACTTTACACTTCCTTGGCCAGATGATCAAGGTTAACATAATGGTGATGTCATGTGGAATTCATGGACCCAATAATATTACTTGATGATAAGGGTACTTTTTTTTTTTTTTTTAAATCTCTGTGGTATTCTTTCTAAACCTCACAGCCCAAGTCCAGTTACGATAAGAAACATTGGGTAAAGCTAAACTCTAGAACATTCTACAAAGTACTTGACCAATACTCCTCAAAACTGTCAAGGTCATAAAAAATTAAGAAAAGCTGAGAAACTGTCATAGACCAGAGGAGAGTAAGGGGATATGACAACTAAATACAATGTGTTATCCTGGATGAGATCCCAGAACAGAATAAGGACATTAATAGAAAAAACAAACAGCTGCTGAAACCTGAATACAGTCTGGAGTTTAGTTAATAGTAATGTTCCAATGTTGATTTCTTTGTTTTGACAAAATATACCCAAGTAATGTAAGATGATAGCTTTATGGGCACTGAAACTGTGAGGTTTATGAGAACTCTCTGTACTATCTTTGCAACTTTTCTGGAAATCTGAAAGTATTCCAAAATCAAAAGTCTATTTAACAAAGATTATCTTATGATTGAAAAAAAAAAAAAAGTATAAAGTTTTCAAGAATAAACAAAATAATGTCTAAGAGTAAAATTTAAAATTTCATTGAGAGATAATAAAGAAGATCTAAATGAATGGAAAAGTATGACAGGTTCATTCATTAGAAGAAACAATATTATAGAGATGTCACTACTTCCTAAATTGCAACGGTGACAGCAGAAATGTTCTCAGATTGCCAACTTGCTGACCTTTGAATAATAAAGCTAGGGCATATAATTCAAATGGGCATGATTAATTGTAAAATACTTTTAATAAAAATGTAATGATTTAATGTGCCAGTCATCATAATTATTAATTAAATGTGACCATTTCAGTTTCTTATTCATTTCATGAACAAAAATGCACGAAATGCTTTATGTACCAAATGCTTTGTAGAAACACTCTTTAAGAATGAACAAAATTAGGGGCATTTGGCGGACTCAGTCAGAAGAGTATGTGACTTTTGATCTCACGGTCATGCGTATGAGCCCCAGATTGGGTATAGAGATTACTTAAAAATTTTTTAAAAAAATCTTTAAAAAAATAAAAGAATGCATAAAGTTGTTTATCAACTTGCCCTATGCTCTGACAGCAAACCTCAATATTATTTGGAAGGTAAATTTGGGAAGACCAGTAAAGACACACCTATGTTTCAAAGCAAATAGATGACCAGAATAAGCTGGTCCCTGTTCAGCTCTTTACATCTCCTCTGATGCTATCTAGACAGAACCTTCCCCTCCCACACGTTTAGCACGGAGCCAATCAAACAATAATGAGAGCAAGCCAAAGAGAGTTGATGGAACCATTGGAAAAGGGAATCAGAGGAAAGCATGCAGTTATCAGTCCTGAAATAATAGCACTTTTAAATAACTCCCCATGTTCCTGACTGGGATGAGGGGGGTTGTAGATAAAGCCTTGGATACTATTCTTCCAACCTTTTCATTGACCTCAAGAAGCCATGATTAGTATGTCTCTATTACAGATTAGGAAATTTACTTGAAGAGGTTATTTGATATATCAAAACCCACAGAGTCAGTTACCGGTGGAGTCAGGATTAGAATCCAAGTCCATACCGTCTGCTTTATCCTCCTGAACCGAGGCTGTTGAAAGAAGCATCTCTGTTGGACAATAAGCAAGGGCTAATTACTTCAAGTATTTTGGCCCCCAGGGAGGTTGTTTAACAAAGGGTGAAAATGGGACCTTTTTCATTTTCTCTTGGTACTAAATCCTTAAGTCATACAATCTCTAAATATAAATGCTTTGGAATTCAGTGGAACTGTGTTTCCTTATTAAAAAAAAAAAGTGTGGGGGGGATTGAATTTCAAGCCAAGTGATTTCTGGAAAGAGTCATGCATGTGAGGCAGCACTAGTACTCTGGAGGTCCCGCCATATTGGGACAGGTCCTAATTGGCGGAAAGAAAGGGAAAGATTCATAATGAATATAATAACAGGGAGAAATGGAAAAAAAAGACTCCTTTCTCTTCTCCTTCTAATCAAGAGCCCTGATAAAAGACACGCAGACACATAGCAAGAACATTCCAAGGTTGAATCACATTTATTTCCAAACCTGCTGTCATTTAAAATGTAGGTTCAGAAAAATAAGCAACCAACAATCATACAAAACCCTCTCATCTTGGGCCAAATTCTGAGCTGAACTAACACAGGATATTTTCTAGAAGCTTATTAAATGTTTGGCAAACATTAAACGATCCTTTATTTGTTATAAAATTATTCTTAAGCTCCCACAGCTTCAGTGATACTAATAGGTTTAAGTAAAGATACAAATGTGGGGGAAAATGTTAATGATCACTATTCAAACGGACTAATGTGAAACACAAGGGTGGGACCACTTTAATCACTCATTTATATTATTACAGGTGCCCACGTTGATGACTTGTACTCCTGCCTTTGATCTCCACTGTAGAAAATGCTCTGCTCCATTTCAAAACAGATTGCCTTGTGCCCCATTTGTTGGCCTTTGGATCAAACCGGCAACAGACCTCACAGATAGAATTCCACCATTGGCCATTCATAAAGAGGTAAATTTTAAGTCCTTTGCCTCCCTTCCAAATATTTCTCTCAAAAGAAAACAGTTTGTTTGTTTTTTTTTAAATCTATTTGTTAATATTGCCATCTGCTTTGGTTACTACTTAGGTTTAGAGTTTAAGGCTTATCATAATGTGTTTGCCAAAACCCTTTTATTTTCAGGTATTAAAAAAAAAAAAAGTTAAGCCTGGGTAGACATTGTAGAATGTGTTTTCGAATGTTGGCCTTGTGCTTTTGCTACTGATGATAATAACACTCTTATCTGCAATTTAAAACCTGATTTTAGATAAGGATGCTGCTACTGAGCCATGATTAGTAGAAGGAGGCCTTTGAATTTTCCATGGGCTTATTCCTATTTACATACATTTTTACTCTTGGGCCAGCAACACATGCATTTTTGAGGTAAAAGGTAGGCATTTTGCCATCATGGGGGACAGAATTAATATAACTGGCCCTTGTAAAAATATCAAGGATGGCTTATTTGCACTCTACTTTAATTATCTAAGCCTGAAGTAAGGAAGGAGAAGGGGTAGAGTTGGGTAATCTGGGATTTATAGCCAAGGTCCTGGGACCAAAACCAAAATTTGCCATTTAGTAGTTGGTTAACCTTGGGTAAGTCACTTCATACCTTACAGACTGTTTCCTTGTCTCTTATCTAAGACCAATAACATTGGCTTATCTCAATGAACAGTTGATTTGATACTTACAGGAATAGCTTATAAATCTTATAAATGGTAAAGCCTACATTGATGTTTTATAATGACTGAGCCACAAGACTCAAGTTGTAGGAAATTTGGGAGAGTATTATAAGGAGTTAATAATACGATGCAGAAAAATGAAATACCTATTTATGTTAGTTTTCTACCACTGCATAACAAATGGTCATAATTCTTACACATTTATTATCTCACAGGTTCTGTTTCAGGAGTCTAGGCATGGCTTACTTAGCTGGGTTCTCTGGAAAGCTAAAATCAAGGTGTCAGCCAGAACTGAGTTCTCATCTGGGGCCTTGATTAGGGATGGGTTTGCTATCAAACCCACTCAGGTTGTTGGCAGAATTCATCTCTTCATGCTTGCAGGACCAAGGTCCTTTGGGGCTCACTGGCCATTTTCCAGAGACTGCTCTTTGCTCCAAGAGATGGCCACAGTTCTTGCCATGTGGCTTTTTCACAGAACTCCTCCTCCCAAACCAGCAAGTGAGAAGGTCTTTAGCAAGAGTCTGCCATGGGGACAGTTCTATATCGTGTAATCATGGCAGTGACCTCATCGCCTTTGTCATAATTATCATAAAAATGACATCCATTTTCTGCATTTTCTGTGGTTAGAACCAAGTCACAGATCTTGTCCTTACCCAAGGGAAGGAGATTTCATACCTAAAAGCTGCCTTAGACCATGTCCACCGAGCTCTTCATTTTTAGGTCTTTAAAGATTAAATATACAGATCTGAATGTTTCTTCAGTTCATAGGATACATACTTCAGCCATTGTTCTCCCCTCCCCCTTTTTCTAGCAGTTCCTACCTTAGAAACTGGCACATAATACAAAAATAGAATATGTCACATCCCAGCAAAGTACCAAATATGCAGAATATTCTATTCATAAGCCCAAACTGGGTGTCTGACCTTACTATTCTCCTTCAAACAAGGAGTGACAGTGAGTAGGCACCATGAGTGTTGCCACTCAGCCCAGTTATCTTGTGGACCCCTTCTTCAATCATGATCCATCCCACTCCATGTTGCTCTGTGCCCTGGGAAGCTGGCCTGTATCAGTTCTATCAAGTCTTCCGAACTCCAGTTGTGTTCAGCCAATGGGAGGCCACAGCAAGGCTGAAGAGAGCAGAGTGTGCTCACTTTATCTATCCCTGAGTGCCCTCTCTATGGGATTGGTCTGGGCTGCCTGTGTCCCTCCCTCCCCCCTCCCCGCAACAACATCCTCTTCTGCTGGCAGTCCCTCTACATGGAGCTTCTACCAGTATTCAGTAACTTTTCTCATCCCTTATCCATTTAGGCATCGATAATAACAATTTGGATGTTGCTAGCCCTGAGGCACTATCCTGTTTGTGTGTGTGTGTGTTTTCTCTGAACCTTCCCTACAACTTTGCTAACAAGTCCTTCTCGAATTACTGTAAATTGAGTGTGACATTTTTTCTCGCTGGGACTCTGGCAGATATATCACCCAAAGAATTTAAGTTTTATGGACATGGGGGTTTGTGCATAAGGGGTAATCAAAAAATTATTGTGGAAAGAACGAGGGAAAAAAAGACTCTTTGCCAGTGAATGCAGCAGTTCTCCCATGTGATAATTCAGTGTTTCCTGAGGGTCTTCTTCTGCCTTCTAGAGTTCCCCCAGTAAGAAGAGTCAAGATGATGATCCATGTTTGCTGAAAAAATCTTCCCAGACTCCTGACATGACAAATATTGGCTGTTGCAGAAGAGCTAGGGCGTTGACTCCCTCCTTTCTCTCTTACTGTTTTCAAGAAGACAGGTATATGTAGTTGGGAAAATGCAAGCCATGTATCTTTGTAACAGAATCTCAGGGCTGATGGCTGTGTTTCATGATGTCATAATCCACATCTGTTTTTGGTGGAAAAAAGCAACAATGTAGCAGCAAAGCAACAATGTAGCAATGTAACACTAAATGAGAGTGTTATAACATGGTAGAAGAAAGCAAAGTAAGTATGAATATCGGATAAAGCTCACATTTTTAGAGAGCAGGATCTCTACAAGGAAAATCTAAGGGCAAGTATGTGAGATTGTGGAATAAACACTCAAGGAAGTATGAAGTGTTTGATTTTTAGAGATAATTAAAAGGAACTTTGGCTGGATATCCAATAGTGCCTTGTGGATGAAAATGCTGTGGGATTGAATCAATAATTCTGAAGGCTTGTTATGGCTAGATCATGGGACTATTTCATCATTTCTGGTGTCAATATTTGCTTAGTGGTGTCTGATCAATGAGATATCACTGAGAGCTCTCAAACATTTGTTTTAATCACGCAGATAGGAATTATCATGGCTTCAAATAGGAAATGGGCAGTTGCCAGACTTCTGGGCTTTGTCTACATTCTTTTCTCATATTAGTTTTGACATTACAGACACAAGATATCCTGGATGGACCAAGGACTTTAGAGTTTGAAAGCCATTTCTAGACATAGAGTCATGTTGTTTGTTTGTTTGCCAACCCATGGGCCCCGTAGAGTTTCTTAGTCTACTTCCTGTGCTACGAGGAAAGTAGGGCACAGCATGTCAAGACTAAAAATCTGCTACTCTATTGACAAAGCAATTCTGAGTTTTAAAGGAAGAAGGAACCTGGCTGGGGTGCTCTTCTTAGGGATCCTTTGTTCTAAGCTGTGCTCTGTATATTTGACTTTATGTACCTTCTCATGAAGTTTATAGGGAACCTATTTGTCTTCTTTCTTCTACTGGCACTCAGTGAGTTACTCAGGAGAATAAATGTGCACATGATATTCTGTGTATGAACATTTTCAGAGGACTTTTACAAATGTTTCAATCTGACTTTCAAACTTGTGGTTGGAAAGAGCTGCTGGCACTTGGGGCTGAGGTACTAGGACCAGGTCTGGAGACTTGTCTTTCAGTCCCAGCTCTGCCACCAACTGACAGTGGGAAACTGTGTCACCATCATAGTAACTCACATAGTTTTCAGAGTTTCTAATGTGTACTTGTATTTTAACTTGCTCAAAATAGACATACCTCTACTAGCGCATTTTCACAACACTTCTGAATTAACCCATTCCATCCAGAATATTTATTGAACATTTGCTCTATGCAGAGAGTTAAGTGTGTACTATAAACAGAATATAGTAACATAGTTATTAAGCTTTTTTTTTTAAGGGACTTATGATCTATTAAAGAGAGAGGCCAAATTCACAAAACAGTTGATGTTTAACAGTGGGTGAAAAAAGAGGTGGGGACCAGAAACCAAAGCCATATAGTCTTTGTGATCTAGAAACCATGTAAGAAATACAATGCTAGCTAATATGTAATTATTTACTCTGTGCCAGAACCTGGAACCACTGCTTCTCATAAGTCAAAGCAATGATATTAGGTGGATGCTATTATTTGATTCATTTGCATATTAGAAAGAGGCATGTGAGACATTAAGTGATCTGCCCCAGGCTGCATAACTAGATAGTGATGGAATCAGGTTGCTAATACAGGCTGCTGTGTGACAGAAGACCCACTCCTCTACAGACAGAATCAAGATGCTTAACGAATTCCAGTGAAAGTAAAGTGTTTTCAACAAGTACCATCACAGAAGTCTTTATGTATTCTGTTTTTTTCCCATGAGAACTTGTTAAAATACAGATTCCCGAGTTCTGTCATGGATCTATTCAATCCAAATTCTGAGATTGGACAAGAAACTACAGTTTTTTAAAATTCATCATTTTAGTTTTTCTGGATGTTACTAAAGTTGAGAACAAATTCAAAAAAGAACGGTTAGATTTCAATAGCTGAATATGTTGAACAACAATTCAAGATGGAGAGAATATGGACAAAGGCGTGGTATTCAAAGATAAGCCATTCTGGGGGTTTGAAAGAAAATATTTAGTAGGCGTGTAGGGTGTATCTAGGGAAGTGGCAAGATACAAACATAGGTCTTGATAAAATACAGGTCAGGGATAAAAGGTACAACTTAGGGAATATACCCAATGGTAGTCTAATAGCATTGTATAGTCACAGATGGTGGCCGTGCTTCTGGTGAGTGCAGCATAAGGTATAGGCTTGCTGAATAACTATGTTGTACACCTGAAATGGATATAATATTGTGTTTCAACTATACTTCAATTAAAAAAAAAAAAGTACAGGCCCACTTGCATTGAGCCTTGAGAAAAGGTCTTAGGACACTGGAATTTATGGGACATTTACATGGACCTGTTAGTTTGTTTGTTTTGGATACGAAAATAGCCTGTTAAAGTAGAATTTTAGGCAAGTTAGTCTGGTAGCCATTTGGATGTCTGGGATGTGGATAGATCGAGAAGAGCTTACTTAAGGGAGGCTCTTGTTGCCCAGCCATGTAAAATACCACTCAGTGATACTGGGCGCTCAGAAAGGAAAGGAGTAAAGTAAAATACATTGTGTGTGTGTTGGGGTGAGGGTGGAGCAAAGCCATGTAGCCTAAAGATATTTCCTGGGCTAGATGTTGAGAGAGGTTCAAAGGACAGGAGGTAGGCTCTCTAAGCGGCTGAAATGATGTAACATCCCATACAAGAAGAAGTGAATCAGAAGGAAGCAGTGGTTTAATAGCGGGTGATGGAGAGTCTGGGTTTACACATGTCTGTCGTGCCAGCAAGACAAACATCTTTAGGCTCAGTAGATGTTCAAGGCAAATAGAAATTCAGGATGGAATTAAAAGTAAAATGACAGAGTTGAGGCATAGGTTTAGGTAAGTGTTGGGCATTACCAGAAGGAGAACATTAATGGTGAGGGTGTAAATGAGAACATTTGGAGAATTACAGAAATAAACATAGGACAGCACCAAGGAATAGTTTCACTAATACTGTGGAGAAGAGATTGGAGGGAAAAAAAAATGCACTCTCTTCTCAAGAAGCATTGGATAGCCTCAAGTTCATCCTAGATATAATGTCTTCTTAAGCAGAGGTGAGAGAAAGACACACATAAATATCTCAAAATATGACCAATGGCCACAACTATAACCCCTCTTTTCAAGAGCCCTTGCAGTTAAATTTAAGATCAAATAATTTCTTGCTATGGTGATGATAAACGTGGAAATGGATTTTCTTCCTCTTAATTATCACAATAATAAATCCAGTAGCATTTGAAAACATCTAGAGAGCTAAGCACACATCAGATCATGACTATTTTTTCCCCCAGCAGGCACTCTTGACGTAAAAGGTCCTTAGCACTTTCTCCCTGATGGAGATGAGCTCCACCTGAGTCCACTCCTACTTGGGACCACCCATGAAAGAGTCCAAAGAAAAGTCTCACCATTCTAATCATGGGACCTCCTCTGAAAATACCTCCTCTTCAGGAACGATCTAAAATGTATTTTCAAGCCCAGCCTGGAACTAGAACAAGAAAAGCAAGTAAGTGTCAAGGGCAAACGGCAGCTTGTCTATCCAGAGAAGAGCAGTAGCTTTTGACATTGATGACAATGTCAGAAATGCTAAGTTCAGAAGGATCCAGCTTTTGGGGAGGATGCGGGGAGGTCTTTTTCACCAGAACCAGCTTCCCTTTCTTAGTTTCCCCCTTTCACTGACTGTGCCTCTGGGCAGGCAAAAGTGTCCTTCCGTGCAATGGGGAGTTAGCTTATTTGTGTGTGGGGGTAAGGCAGCCTTTGATAAATATAAAACCCCATCATTATCTCATTTTGGTATATTCGGAGATTTTCCTAAACAGATGTCATGGAAAATTCATTGAGAAAGAACATAACTTGTTACAAAAGTAACCCACAGATTTTATCTTTCTCTTTTGCCTTAAAAGTTCAAAGTAGGGGAAAACGACCTAATTGAGATAGGCCTTACAAGAGAAAGAACTGAAGGGTAATTCATGTGGGATTGACTATGTAGTATTAAGTGAATTGTGTTAGATGGAAATTTAAATGCCCTAAATGCCTTGTGATCATGCTTGGCACTTAAAAATGTTCCATTTTCTTAAAGCCTTCGACCATTCTCGTTTTCAGTGTTGCTACTCCTCATATATTAAGAGAATACCACAATGAATAGGAAGGTGACTTTGAGCCTATTTTTCTCAAATAATGGACCGGTTTTCCCAAGAATGATCGGAGGACCTTCCTAATGTCCCTGATAACAAAAGGATGTATTTGCAAATAGGAGACTAGGTTCGGGGCTATGCCAAAGGGCAAAGAGATGGTATTTGACCATCCAAGAACCAAATCCATGATTTTGATCACCAGTCAAGTGCAATTTGGACTTGTTACTAAAATCAGGAAGTATTTCTAAAGACTTGTGTCCTGGCTGGAGTATAGTTCAGGGTAAAACTGTAGCCATAACTAGGGAGTTAGATCTAGTCATTTAAGACATGTCTTTGAGATAGGATTTCTCTCCGAATCCAAGCCTGGATGATCTTGCAAGGCATCTGAGAATCAGCTAACTTATTTTTATTTGGAAATATCTGAAAAAAATGCCCTCACCACTCTGATTATTAGAATGGCCCACATAACGAAACACACAAACAAAAACTGATAATATGGAGGCATGATAAGGCTGTGGGATGGTAGCAATGTACCATATTGCCAGTGGGAATGCAAAATGATACAGTCACTTTGGGAAATAGTTTGGCAGTTTCTTGTCGTTAAACACACACTTACTGTATGACCCAGCCATTTTGCTGGTTATTTACTAAAGAAAAATGAAAACTTAGGTTTCTATAAAGACCTATACATGAATGGGGATAGCAGCTTTATTCATAATCGCCAAAACCTGGATGGAACCCAGAGGCTTCTCATTTAGTGATGGGATAAGCAGACTGTGGTACATTCAGGCAATTGAGTTGATTTACTCAACAACACTGATGAACCCCAAATCCAGTTTCTCATGTGAAGGAAATGAGACCCAGAAGACTACATACATACCGTGTCATTGGATGGATAAGGAAGAACAGATTGGTGGTAGCCGGGGGTTGGGAGTGGGGAGAAAGTGACTGCAAAGGGACAGTGTGAGGGAATTTGGGGAAGGGCTGAAACCACTCTGCTTCAAATCCCATAGAACTGTGCCACAGAGAGTGAATTTTACAAAGAGCGTGTGTGAACTTAAAAATAATATTATATAGGGGCACCTGGATGGCTCAGTCTGTTAAGCGTCTATCTTCAGCTCAGGTTTGATTTCAGGGTCCTGGAATCGAGCCCTGCATTGGGCTCCCTGCCCAGTGGGAAGTCTGCTTCTCCCTCTCTCTCTCTCTCTCTCTGCCCTCCCTGCCCCTGCTTGTTCATGCTTGCTCTCTCTCGCTCTCTCAGATAAATTTTTAAGAAATTGTGTATAAATAATTCCACTACAGACTAATTCTACAGTATCTCTTTTCCAAACTGGAGTAGAAATCTAGTCACATAGGGTCTGCTAACATGTTCCCCAAAGAGATGTTAATACTAGGAACTGCAGAAGAACATTGGGCTTGCTTCTTCTTTAAATGTATCATTCTGAGCCAAAGTGCACATTTGGGGGATTTTTCTTTGTGCTTATATTGGACTCTATTTCTTATGCCTATTTTCTGTAGCTCCTGCCTTATGTACCTCTAATTGTTTTATTTCTTCAACTCGGCGATGATCAATAATTCCCCAGGTCTCTAGAGACAAAGGCTCATACTTCCCTTACTTAATTCAGCAAATATTTTTTCAGTGTCTACCATGTCCGTAACATTCTTGGAGGCCCTGGGGACTCATTAGCTTAAATGTGTACAATTTATCCTCCACTCAGCAATTTTTATTTCATATCAGTAGAGTCAAAAATATTTGTCTTCAACTTGTTTACTTACCAGTTACTGCAAACTTCCAAATTCAGCTGAATTTCAACTAGGAATTAAGGTCAATGTTGAAAGCATCAAAAAATAGTAGGAAAACAATATCAATTCAGTGATCTCAGTCATTTCTAGTATTGTTCTGATTCATAATTTGAAAGAGAAACTAATTGGTATTTTCACTTAGTAAAATTTTAGGTGATAAACAATAATTTGCTCATTTAAAAATAACTCGGAGGAGTGAGATGTGTCACCAAAGGACACTAGGGAAGAACACTCTATCTTTTCGGAATAGACCATAAATATGTGACAGAAAGGGAGTGTACTAGAATTAGGAGTTTTCTAGAATGTTGAGAAAGGACGTGCAAGAAGGAATCTTTCCATCCTAGATGAGAGTGTGTCCAGGGATTGATAAGAACACCAATGGGATTTATTAATTTCTGTAACAAATTACTGCAAACCCAGTGGCTTAAAACAACATAGATCTATTATCTTACAATTTAGGAGATCAGAAGTCTGCAATGGAGTCCTCTGGGCTAAAATCAAGTTGTTTGTAGGGCTGCATTCTTCTTGGAGGCTGTAGGGAATCATGTCTTCTTGCCTTTTCAATTTCCAGAGGCCACCGGCATTCTTAGGTTTGGGGCCCCCTATTTTCAAAGCCAACAATGGCAGATCATCTTTTTCACATCATATCGCTCTGATGCTGACTCTTCTGCCTTTTTCTTCCATATTTTAAGGACATTCTGATCATTGTAAGCACACCTGGATGCCCTGGGATAATGAACTGATGAACAGCCTTAATTCCTTTTGTTCTTTTAATTTTCCTTTGCCATGAATGTCACATACTTACCAATTCTGGGGATTAGGAAATAGCCATGTTGGAAGTACATTTATTCTGATGACAATAGGGGTCAAGGTTGCCACTCCCCAGGCCACCTGGGTGGCTCAGTTGGTTAAGCATCTACCTTCAGTTCAGGTTATGATCTCAGGTCCTGTGATGGAGCCCAACATTGGGCTTCCTGCTCAACGGGGAGTCTGCTTCGCCCTCTCTCTCTGTCTCTCCACCCTCACTCCCACCCTGGGAGTTGCATTGTGTGCATGCTCTTTCTCTCCCTGTCCCCCTTCTCTCTCAAATAAATAAACAAAATCTTAAAAAAAATACATAAAAATGGCCACTCCTAAAAATAGTCACACCCTGTGATAACCTGTAGAATTAGTCAAAATCCTAATTCTAACCACACAAGTAAAGTTAAAAATAGTGTCTGCATGTTGACTGGCTTCATGAGCACCCATTATTTTATACTGTATGAGATACCTATTTTTCAAAAAGATTTTTATTTATTTATTTGAGAGAGAGAGAGAGAGTGAGAGAGAGAGACCACGAGAAGGAGGAGGGTTAGAGGGAGAAGCAGACTCCCTGTTGAGCAGGGAGCCCGACGTGGGACTCAATCTCAGGACTCCGGGATGATGACCTGAAAGGAAGGTAGTCACTTAAGCAGCTGAGCCACCCAGGCGCCCTTGTACAAGACATCGTAAGATACTTCCCATGTTGGTCACCCTTCAAAGAAGTAAACAAGCCATCAGACAGAGGGATACAGACAGCCTAGAGCTGGTTATCTATTCTCATCCTTCCCAGGCAGCTCATCCTAAGTAACGTCACCACCAAAATAAGACAGTTGTCCACAAGCTCCGTTCTGTTCTCAATCTAAGCCATGTCAATGGGTCTGTTCATATGTGGAAACACTATTTCTTGGTGTCAACACTGATAAACTGATCTAACACCTTTCCTGCAAGAATTTCAAGGCCTTCTGAGTCTAGGAGAAAACCTAGCTTTGCAGGCTTCATGTGTTTCACCCATGAATGGATTTCCTGGTTTGGGGGTATTTTGACCAGATTTTGCTTTTTTGATCTTAATTTTTCTAAGTAGTGATTTGGAACAACACAGATAAGAACCATGAAGCATCTTGCTATTTTACTTTTCTGTAAAGAATCCACAAAAAGTTGAAAGCTTCACAATAAAATCCCAATTACATAGGTTTCGTGTGGATTTCCTAGCCAATTACCAGTTTCTCTCATCCTGAGGGAGACCCTTGAGGACCTTTAAACTGTCGGATTCTTTAATTTTGTGACTTAAAAAAAATTAGCAAAGAGAGATCTCATGCGTTAAAGATGAAAAATGTTTATAAAATTAACTCAAGGTTTTGGGGCTTTCGGTATCCCTGACCTCATAAATATTCTCATGTGCTAAGTGTACTTGGATCTGAAACATACAGATTAAAGTAAATATCCACTATTCAACAAAAAAAAGAAAAGGCTTGGCAAAATGAGATGTCTAGGAATTGATGAAGAAAGTGAAGATCACCATAGACCACCAACTTTGAAGCATGGGTTCCAAACTCTGACAGGTATGTGTCTGAATGTTGGCTTTACCAGGGCAGATGCTATAATCTAACCACCAAAAAATATGTTTATTTTTTTCCTAATTCTATAGAAATAAAACCTCTGTACATATGCCAGTTGTTTTTTCCGGGCTCACACACATCTAGAAGAACACTCCCTTTCCAAGATTTCCCTGCAGTTCATGTGTCCCAGTAGAAACATTTCATGTGGCCCCTAGAAGGGTGGGCCCTATTCTTTCTCTCTTCTCATTTCCCTCCTCCCAGAGCTGGAACAACATCTTGGACCAAGGGAGGTATCGAGAATGGGTGGTGTAGCAAGATCAAAAGATCTTGAGGTGATGATGAGCCAAGCCATTGTTTCATCTTCTGAACCTCAAGACCAAATTTAATCTAATTCAAGAACTATTTTGAAAATACTGATAATCTGAACCAGTGGCTGTGGGACCCAATGAAGTTAATGTATGCCAATCATCTAGCACAATGGTTTGTCCATAGAAGGTAAAATAAATGTTAATTACCTTCTCTTTTCCATGACAATGAAACTTCTAAAGCCCTTCATCCATGGAAGCATCTCAGTGGGTTTGATCTTCAAAGTTAGTGGCAGGAAAAACATTTTTGACTCTGAAGATGAGATTCCTCTAGAAAGGTAGTAAAATGATTTGTTGCCTAAATCATTCTTTCATAATTAATTATGCAACATGCATTGAGTACTGATTATGCCCCTGCACTGTGCTCAGGATTGTCAATCAATGTTAAGTGAGATTTAGATGTTGTCCATGGTGAGCTCAGATTCTATCAGAAAAGAGGCAGAGAAGCAGTGATTAAGATATAGTGTGATGAGTCCTACTGTTTGAAATAGTCATACAAATATTATGTGAATAAAGAGAGCCACTTAGTCTGCCCTAAGGAGGTTGGAAGATTGTGAAGGAAAGGACAAGTTTTTCAATAGACAGCAGCATGTCAGGGCAAGAAATACATAGTGTATTTAGTGGGTAATGAAATAGTTTTACAAGGCATGAGGTGTCACAAGATAGAGCTGAAGAGCAAGTCAGCGTCAGAATGTGACAAAAGGTAGTGGAGGATAGGAGCACCTGGGTAGCTCAGTTGGTTAAGCAACTGCGTTCAGCTCAGGTCATGATCCTGGAGTCCTGGGATTGAGTCCAATATTGGGCTCCCAGTTCCATGGGGAGTCTGCTTCTCCCTCTGACCTTTTCCTCACTCATGCTCTCTCTCAAATAAAATATTAAAAAAATAAAAAGATGGTGGAAGATATAACTGTATGTGATCTATTTTGAGTTATTTTTGCATCTGATGTGGAGGAAGCCTTGGGTTTCTCTTTCTCTCTTCTTTTTTGTTTTTATATAGATAACTGCTTGTTCCAGCATAATTCATGAGAAAGAGCATTTTTTTCCTCCAGTGAATTACCTGGTTTTATTCACAGAAAATCAACCTATTGATCTATTTCTGTACTCTCTGTTTTGTTAATCTCTTTGTCTTTATGGCAATAACACATTATCTGAATTATTATAGCTTTATAGTAAGACATACAATCTGGTAATTTAAATAGTTGAACTTATTTTTTTCTCCCCCCCTTTTTTTGCTTATTATTCTATTATTCTATTATTATTATTATTATTCTTTTCATGCCTGTAAATTTCAGAATCAGTTTTTCAATTTCTCAGAAAAATCTACTGGTGTTTATATTGAGATAGCATTGGAATCTATGTATCAACTGAGTAGAAAATTGACATTTTAACAATCTTAAACCTCCCCATGCATGAAAATAGAATAATTCTCTATTCACAATTGATAAATAAAATGACTTGAGCCTGGAGATTTCTTTATGGGAATATTTTTGGTTAGGAATTCAATTTTTAATAGATACATGGTTAGTAGAGGTTTATTAATTTTATTGCGTTTTTCAAAGAACCAACTTTGGATATGTCTATTTTCTTTCTTTTTTTCTATTTCATTGATATTTATCCTTATATTATTTCCTTTTTCTACTGACCTTGTCTTATATTCACTCTTGTTTTTCTAGATTCTTAAGCTGGAAGCTAGATGACGGATTTTAAATATTTCAATGCTTACACAGTGGTTTTAAGTTTTAAGTGCTTAAACCTCAATTTTAAGCATTTAAAGGTATGCATGACTCTCTAAGAACTTCTTCAGCTGCATCTGTTGATTTTTGATATATTATATTTTGATGATATATTAACATATTTTGATTATATGTTTTCTTTATGATCCATTCAAGATATTTTCTAGTTTTCCTTATTGGATCCATGGGCTACTTAAAAGATTGTTGCTTAATTACAAATATTTTATTTCTCTAGATCTCTACATATTTTATTGTTATTGCTTTCAGTTTGGTTTAGTTGTGGTCACAGAACATGCAATGTATGATTTCAAACCTTTGAAAGTTATTAAAACTAATTTTATGACCCTGCATGTAATATCCGACAACTTCGGTGAATTGGTGAATTGGAAAAATTCCTTGAAAGGTGCAGACCACCAACACTAAGATAAGACAGAATAGGAAAAAATCTGTATGGATGTAGTTCTTTATATATTCTGCATTTACACAGCACTTTCTTTCAGATAAATGAATTATGCATGTTTTCCCCTGAATCGTGGCTTTCCTTCACATTTTTTTCCTCATGCTGTCTGAACAGAACATTTTTACTTTTGGTGAAGTCCAGTTTTTCAAGTATTTTTTCTTTGATGGTGAGTGTTTTTGCATTCTGTGTTGTCTACTCTAAGGTGGAGAAGATGATCTCCTACACATTCCTTTAGAGGTGTTTTGGATTTAGTTTTTATATTCATGTCTGTATTTTACCTTGAATGAATTCTTTTTTTTTTTAAAGATTTTATTTGTTTATTGGACAGACAGAGATCACAAGTAGGCAGAGAGGCAGGCAGAGAGAGAGAAGCAGGCTCCCCACTGAGCAGAGAGCCCAATGAGGGTCATGACCTGAGCACATGAATTTTTGTATATAATGTGATGAGTCCTAGTTTTCTTGAGGAAAGGTGTTCTGTTCATGGGGGTCTCACCCCATGTAAATTCCTTCTTTCAAAGATCCAGTGCCGGCCACCTGGGTGGCTCAGTGGGTTAAGTCTCTGCCTTCAGCTCAGGTCATGGTCTCAGGGTCCTGGGATCGGGTCCTGCATCAGGCTCTCTGCTCGATGGGGAGCCTGCTTCCCCTGCCCCTCTCTGCCTGCCTCTCTGCTTACTTGTGATCTCTGTCAAATAAATAAAATCTTAAAAAAAAAAAAAAAACGATCCAGTGCCTCTGAGTTTCTGCTCTTTTCCATCATTCTGTGGTGTCTTCAAACTGCTTTTGTATTTTGCTCGATTTGTAATTGTCATCTGCAAAAAATACTAGTCCATTCCATTACTGGGCTCAGGAATCCCTGAATCTCTTTTGAGAAGCATGTCAGACGATGCTTTTAAAAATGAAAGGATTCAATCTCTCTCCCTCAACAATTCTGGAAATTTTTCAAGCTACTCCTTTTAAGTATATCTTTTCTTTTCTATCCTATTTTATCCTTTTGTAATTCCTAGCAGACATTTTTAAACTTTTTTATTCTATCTCTATTTTCTCTCCTATCTTACATTCTGATTTCCTTTTCTCTTTGTGCTGTATTCAGGATAATTTCTTTGTGTACCCTCCATTGCTAATTCTCCTTTCAACAACAGTTTAATTTTGTCCAGTGATATTTTTTCTTTCTTGGATTACATGTTTTAATTACAGTCTTTCCCTTCCCTCCCTAAATCTACCTATTTTTTTTCCTCATATTTCCATTCTTCATTTTATATCCTTGATTATTGGACACATCAGTGTGTTATTGGCTTTTCATGTTATTCTGTCACTTCAGGTCTTCTGTAATCCCCCTGTCTGCTGGCCGTGCCTGATGAATTGTCTGGGCAGTATACCATTTGTGATTGTAAGAGCATCTCCAACAAAGTTGATTTATTTTTTCCTCAGTGAAATTATGTGCTTTTAGTTTGCAGTGCCATTTGTTTCCAGGGTTTCGAGGGCTGGTGACCTGTTTTTACACTAATTTATCATCTCAGGCATAGAAGCACCTTGTAGGTAACAGACATTTTGCTCAATGACAATGTGTGGTGTTAGTCTGAGTTACTTGATTTCCAACAGAAGACTTTATTGTCTCCTACCATTAAGAGGGACAGAGGTAGGGGCGTCTGGGTGGCTCAGTGGGTTAAAGCCTCTGCCTTCAGCTCAGGTCATGATCTCAGGGTCCTGGGATCGAGCCCCGCATCGGGATCTCTGCTCAGTGGGGAGCCTACTTCCTTCTCTCTCTGCTTGCCTCTCTGCCTACTTGTGATCTCTGTCTGTCAAATAAATAAATAAAAAATCTTCAAAAATAAAAAGGGGGGAACAGAGGTAGAGATGTACAAGCTTATTGCCATACACTCAGGCCAGGATATGGACTTATGTAGCCCACCTTTATAGCAGGGTCAAAGCTAGACCAGTCCCCACCTGATGTAAGGCTTTCAGTTCTAAATCTCACTCTAACTCAAGTCCAACACAGCCTCTCCTGTTCCTGTGAATGAATGAAAATATCAGTCCCTTGTCCGTTCTGGTGTGGTTCCTGAGTTTCCATGTATCAGCTTATGCCTCCTTCTTGAGTTGTCTCTTTACTTCTGGAAATTGAAAGGGGGGGTTCCTTTCTTTCTTTGGAGGATCACCTATATGATGAGGAGAAGAGAGTTCCTAATCCACATTATAATTTAAGTTCCTATTGGCTTCTATTATTTTTTTATTCTTGAAGGCATTGAGAGGGTGTGTTTGATTTATGTGTTTATCCTTTGTAGGACTTAGCGCAGTGCTATAAAAATCCATTCGTGCTTAATACACATAGAATGAATTTAAAAATGAATGAAAGGAAGCGACTTTAATAATAAAAGTTGAGAGGGAGAAGACTTTAATATTTTAAATAGATGAATTCTCTCTCCCCATCTCCAGTGGGGTAGAGGAGTCAGTCAGGGACCAAGAGATGACAGAAGGCATTACCGTCCTCACTAATGGATCAACAAGCACAATGTACTGCTTCATTTCAAAAAGAAAAAAAAAGTACCATGCTGGTTGCTGTCCACAGAAATTCTGCCAACATCCTGGTGGTTGCCGGTTTGTAATTTTATGGGTTTACAGAGGATCAAACACTGTATTATTATGTTTGGCTACTAACTCAGGTCAGCAGTTCAAAGGGAGAGGAGAGGGGAGTGGAGTGGAGTAGGTAGGAGGGGAAGGAGGGAGCATGTGTAAGTGGGTGTATTTAAGATAATAGATGGAACTTACTGAACATGAAGCTGTCTTTACTGAATCTCAGTGAATTTCCTTTCCATAGATGATAATTAGTATATATTCAGAGCTCTGTTTTATAAGAATTGAAGCTTTGACAATTACATACTATTTAAATTTTGATGAAAGAAGAAATTAATAGGTCATTTGCTTCGTGTGTATCTTTTCACAGCGATTGGAAATGGAAGATTTTTTTGTTTTCTGTTTTTTTTTTGAAATGGAAGATTTTTATATAAATGAAGACAAAAACAGATTATAATCATATCCCAAATCCCAAATCCCTCTCCCATCAAAATAAATCTATCTACCTAAATATAATTCATGGGACTATCAATACTAAGTATTACAAGTATCATTTTAGGCATTTAAACTCGACATTCAGTAATTATGGGGTCCTCTCAATACTCAAACTATTTTAAGACCTTCAACAATATTTTCTCAGAAATGAACTTTAGATTATTAATGTAAGAAACTCGGCCCCTTACCCATCACACCTTCTAGCGGGGGCAAAGAGGAAATCAAGTTTGACTTCTCAGCCATAGTTTCTTTCCCTTAGATTCAGAAGGAGCTAGAAGAGGGGTGGGTAAGACAGTTACGACAACAATTTTGTTTAACGTACAGCAAACTGATTATTCCTGGATATGCTGCCTCTCCCTCCTGTTCCTTTCTCACAGTAAGTGTGTAGTTGTGTCAGCTTTATCATTAGCTGGCTCAGAAAGAAATGGGAGAGCATCATGCACAGACATTAGAAAAGCCCAGACACAACATAGCTGTTTAGTATTCTTATTTAAGATAAAAGTGCATCCCTACACCTGCGTGGCTCAGTCAGTTAAACATCGGACTCTTGATTTTAGCTGAGGTCATGATCTCAGGGTCATGAGTTTGAGCCCCATGCATGGGACTCTGCCCTTAACGCAGAGTCTGCTTGAGATTCTCTCTCTCCCTCTACCCCTCCCCACCCTCACTCATGCTCACTTGCTCTCTTACTTGTTCTCTAATATTAATTAATTAATTAAATAGATGTGCATAGAAATCAATATGTTTCATTTGTCAGTTTATCCATCACATTACGTATTCTGTTATTCTCTCACCAAACAGGTATTTAGGGGATATTTATTTTGTGTTTCCAGGCGCTAAGAATGCGACAGTGGAGAAGGGAAAGCAGAACCTTTGCTTTAAGGAGCATATCTTCTGGCAGGGAGGAAACGTAGAGCAGAAAGTACATCACGTGAGTGCTCCGGCTAAGAGAGAGGGGAGAAACAGGGAGTGGCTGGCTTGTACTGGAAGAACTATTTAGGGCAAGGGAGTCAGAGATGGCCTTTCCGAATACAACAGTTATCAGATATCTGAAGACTAAAAAGGAACCTGCCTTTGTGAAGGTTCAGAAGAGGCATTAAGAGCAAGTAAATAGGACAGGGCTCTCCGCTATTCTGTTCTGTGTTCTGGGACAGTAGTACCAATGGCAGGCCATGTGCCCCCTATGGAAATACTTAATAATGATAAACTGAGCTAGAAAACTGTTCATATAATAGTTCGTATAATATTTTCTACCTTCCCACCTTGACAAATAATCCTTCCTAACCACCTCAAGGCGCCCTGCTTTGAGTTTAGAATTCTAGGACCTTTGGCCTTCTTCCCTGGCAACCCCATCCATGGGCCCATTTCCCCTTCTCTTCACACCCCTGGCTGCCTCCCATGATGGGAAGAGCCTCCCTCCTGCTTACGTGCAGGTTCCCCAGTCCACACATCCCAGCGCTGCTCCCCCTGCCCTTTGGCACTCTCTTGGGCTCGCTAGAGAGCTCCCCTCAAGATATTCAACCAATCTGACTTTATGAAAAGTCTCCCAATCCTTTTGCTGGGAAAGAACCCAACGATTCTGTACATGAAACTCCTAAGCTGTGACTGAAATTGGGATATTTCAGAAAAATCGAAAAGGCTGGTAAGCCTAGAACGGAGTAATAAACAAGAAGGACCGTCATGGTAGATGAGATGGGAACATGGGACCCAGAATGCACGGGGACTTTCGGCCATGCTGGGTAGTTAATTTTTCCCCAAGGTAGTGAAAAGTCATTAATTTGAGCATCATTTGCTACGCTTCACATATATCTTACATTAGTATTTTTAACCTGTTACAGAAAATGTTCCAAAATCCCTGACTAGTTTGTGGATTTCTTTTTTTTTTTTTTTAAGATTTTATTTATTTATTGGACAGACAAGAGATCACAAGTAGGCAGAGAGGCAGGCAGAGAGAGAGGGAGGAAGCAGGCTCCCTGCTGAGCAGAGACCCTGATGCGGAGCTTGATCCCAAGACCCTGAGATCATGACCTGAGCTGAAGGCAGAGGCTTTAACCCACTGAGCCACCCAGGCGCCCCTAGTTTATTGATTTCAAGGAACAGTTTCCAGTCTAATGTCCCCTATTATTCTTCCCCTCCCTCCTCTCCATAAAAACAAACAAACAAACAAACACCACAAATACTCCTACCAAACCACCCCTAGATGGAGAAAGTAAAAATAGCTCCATTTCATGGACAAGAAAACTGGAGCTCCCTTTTCTGTAGGGCGGCGAGTAAGGAATGGTTGGGAACATGGAGACTGACTGGGGGGTCTTGCGTCTCCCACAAATTGGCTGGACGACTTTGGATGAGTTAACAGCTCTACCCTTGGTTTCATCTGACAAATCCTCTTATAAATAGTGATAGTAATACTATTTACCACTTAACATTATTGAAGGAATTTCAGTGAGGTAACATGTAACATTTAATGCATTTCACAGAATGCCTAACACAGAATATATGGTCCATAATCGTTTGTGGTAATTAGCACTGCCATGACTATCACCCCAGCAATGGCGACTATCACCACAACAACGACAACTGTGTCCACCATGACTATTACTTAAGCCTACAGTAAGAAACTGAGAGAACTTAAAGTTCGGCTTTTCTGATTCAAAGATGAGTGCCCTGGTAGCCTTAAACTATGGTCCTTTCAGGAAAAAAAAAAAAAAAAAGGCAAACAAAACTCCAGCAGCATCATTATTTGCAGACAACCACCAATATCCACCATCAGAATATCAAAGGAGGTAAAGTGAGGGCACTGACATCTCATAATTTTGTAAAGGCAAAGCTATTTCCTTTCCTGTACAGTCACACTCACTGGGGAGCTGGCCTGGAATCAACAGCTGGAAGGGGCTCTGCAGTGTCCACACAAAGGGAAAGTGGCAGTTTTGAAAATATAAAACAATGAGCTACAAAACCCAAGTGTCATTTGGCTTTGGCTTTGGGCTAGAGGTTCAAAATCCCTCTCTGTCTCTTTCTCCCTTCCTCATTCCTTCTTTTCTCTCTTTCCTCTCTCATAGACAGACACACATGCATTAGACATGCACACAAAGTTTTCCCCATGTTGTCTTCTTCTTGCTTGCATCCACTTCAGTGCCCTCCAGTGGGTGTAGACAATCTACTCAGAATCAGTAGTTAATGATATGGGAGTGAGTCAGACATGCAGTTTCAACAGGATCTTAAATCGCTTGCTCTATTAACCAAATTATGTCCGTGGCAAGTTCCCTGGTTTAGGAAACCATGATCAGGTGGGTTTGCTGAATAAAAATATTTCATTCTCAAACATTGTACCTGGACACTGTACCAGTTCTAAGAAAAGTCCTGGCCCTTGTGTGTGGTGGGAACATGGAGCTCAGGCAGACTGGGATCAAATCCCAGCTTCCTAGAAGGTGTTTCTACAAGGTTCAATCTCTTTGCCGTAAGGAAGGCTACCATCGATTGTTACTTTTGTAATTGTTAATATTTATTATGATAATAATTACTTGAAATTAGAGCTGAGGGACTCTGGGGAACCCAGAATAATTCACATCTACTCAAGAGGAAAATATGACAAAACTTTTAAAGTGCTAGTTGTTCATGTAGGTTCCCCAGAAAGAAAAGCCTGAGGCCAGGGCTGTGTGCTGGTGATTATTTGGGGAAGAAATCTCAAACAGGAGGGTTGGAGGACTGGAGAGAGTAAAACAAGGATGTCAGGAAAGCTAGGTAGTAGGAGCTGTCAAGCTGCTCTCCCCTGAGCTGGGAGCCTGGTTGCCTGTCCCCATGAGGTTCCTCTGAAAAACGGCGTTTTTGAATTACCCATCTGAAAGAAGGAAGAAGAACACTTTTGTTTACTAGCTTCCCTCCTCTGAGGTTCAAGTGTTGATCCATGGGACAGTCATGCCTTGGAGCTTCCAGGATGCACATGTCCAAGTGTCCGGAAGGTTCTTGTAATCACTTTGCTGCGTGGGTGTCGGAGAGGCCCCAGGGCACACAGTGAGAGATACTCATTGCAGCTGAAGCCGGAGGCTGTGGGGGCTACACTGCTGGCAGATAGCAGCTGGTTGCCAAAGCAGAGTCCTAGCAGAAGATGAGCCAAAAGAACCTGAGGTCCAGGCCAACGGGAATCTTCAAGCTTGTTCCCTAACCGTGGGTCAGTAATGGCAGCGGGTTCATAGCTAGCCCTTAGTAGAATTCAAAACAATGTAAAAGTGGTTACAAATTCAAATAATGGTTTGTTTTCTTGGGAGATAGGGAATGGAGGCAAATGCCTTGTTTTCCCTCTTCTATCTCATGTGGACTCTTAAAAGCTTGGCACTATTCCCATTTGCGGTGAGATAGGAATTCTTTGTTGGAAGAGGGGCTGCTTTGTGCACTAAGGGAATATACCTAGCCTCCATCCACCAGATTCCAGTAGCCCTCCCCCAACTGCCATCACCCCCTCTCCTCCCCACATTGTGACAACAGAAAATGTCTTCAGATGTTACCAAATATCTCCAGGGGATGGGCCATTGCCCACCCCTCCAAACCCCCCACTGAAAACCTCTCATCTAATAGAGTTGTGATGTCTTTCCCGCTCCCCTTTTATCCCATGTCCCCCCATCACTGACCCCATGAGTGTCTACGTCCCATGCCACAAGCAGCCCATACCTGCGACCAACACCCTCCCCATCCTAGAGACCTGTACCTAAAAGATTTTTCTCTGCAGCTCTGTTTACTAGCAGTGCTATTAAAAGCAACTTGATAGGGCCAACACAACTGGATGTAATTAAGAACAGTTAAATAAAAGAATCTTCTGAAAAAAGGATAAAGGGAGTACTCAGATAGTTTGCTACAATGAGGTATGTTTCATAATATTTTTTATGTGTTTTTCTTCATGTTAAAATGCTCCTCATTAAAAAAAAAAAAATGGTTAAACAGTACTCTGGAGCGTTTCCTTTGGTAAAAGTATACCAGACCAGCAAATTAATGAAGATAATAGAAGTCTGTCCAGGAACTTTTTTTCTTTCAAATGTTACATCCTTTATAAAAATAAACTTCTAATTTTAGAATAATTTTAGATCTACAGGAAAATTATGGATATAGTACAGATGGTTCCTCTGTACCACATACCACATACCCACTCCTATCATTAACATCTTCTATTAACATGTTACATTTGTCACAATTAATGAAACAATAGTGATCCTTTTTTATTAACTAAAGTCTATACTTTATTCAGATGTCTTTACTTTCTCCTAATGTCCTTTTTCTGTGCCAGGATCTCATTGGGACACCACATTTATCAGTCTCCTTGGTAACTCTTTTTTTTTTGTTTTTTAAGATTTTATTTATTTATTTGACAGATCACAAGTAGGCAGAGAGGCAGGCAGAGAGAGAGGAAGGGAAGCAGGCTCCCTGTTGAGCAGAGAGCCCGATGTGGGGCTCGATCCCAGGACCCTGGGATCTTGACCTGAGCCGAAGGCAGAGGCTTTAACCCACTGAGCCACCCAGGCGCCCCTCCTTGGCAACTCTTGTTGGGGACAGTTGAGAGCATCTTTTCTCATTCTGGGCTCCTAAATCCACAAGCACTGGGTAGCCCTTCAGGGCAGGGCATCAAGGTGACTATGGATGAGAAACTTTTCATTCTCATTGTATGCAAATAATAATGGTAAAATGACTAATTGTTTCATGTTATCATGTATCCTGGGCAAGTGCTTTCCATGCATTATCTCACTTAATCTTCATGACAACCCTGGAGAGTAGGGACTGGTTACTCCATTTTACAGAAGGAAACATTGAGACACAATGCCTTTAAGTAACTTTTTCATTGTCCCATAACTAGCAAGTGGGACTTACCAGTCAGCAATATCTGGAACCTATCAAGTCTTTTATGAGGTCTGATGCCAGTGCTTTTTTCTTCTCGTTGTTTCGTTTCTTTTCTTTTCTTTTCTTTTCTTTTCTTTTCTTTTCTTTTCTTTTCTTTTCTTT
>NW_022631035.1:9867540-10095279 GCF_010015895.1 Lontra canadensis | reverse complement strand
TTTCTTTTCTTTTCTTTTCTTTTCTTTTCTTTTCTTTTCTTTTCTTTCCTTTTCTTTTCTTTTTTCTTTCTTTCTTTCTTTTTTTTTTAAGATTTTATTCATTTATGAAAGAGAGAGAGAGAGAGGAGGTGGAGGAGGAGGAGCAGAGGGAGAGAGACAAACAAACTCTATGTTGAGCACTGAGCCTGGCTCCATCTCATAACCCTGAGATCACAACCTGAGCCGAAACCAAGAGTTGGATGCTTAACTGATGGAGACGGCCTGGGTGCCCCTCTCCTTGTTTCTAGCATGTCCCTAACATCACCTTCCTTGATGAAGCCCATGGCTCTCCATTCCACCATAGCTTGTAACTTACTTAGAAATAGAGATCTGTTTTATTCATGTCTCTATCCACAAAGTACTTAGTTCAATGCCTTATGCATTAAAGGCATTTGCTAAAGGATTATTGAATTGGATTTTTTTTAATTAAAAAAAATAACGTAAGTTATTCTGGCCTCTAAGCTTGATCCCAACAGCTCTGAAAATGAGCTGGAAGAATGCTCCTGGGAGGATAAGAGCTAAAAATACCTTCTCATTAAAGTAATGATCAGAAATA
Source organism: Lontra canadensis (assembly GCF_010015895.1). Classification (NCBI taxonomy): domain Eukaryota; kingdom Metazoa; phylum Chordata; class Mammalia; order Carnivora; family Mustelidae; genus Lontra; species Lontra canadensis. Next base: position 10,094,684 of record NW_022631035.1, on the reverse strand, counting down.
CCAGTGAGCTCTGGGAAGAGAAATTCTTCAGGTCTGCTGGCTATATACAGCCTGGGGCGGAGGTCTAACTGTAGGAAGCAGTGCCCCTGTCCAGGGCGCTTCCCTTGCCCACACTGGAAAATGACAAGGGGTGGTGGAATGTTCTAGGATCATTGGGGTCCAGAGACCAGGAATCCAGTGCCGAGCCGGCCAGGCACTAACCCTGTGACCTCCAGAAAGTGTCTTCATCTCTCTGGGACTCCAGTTGCCTCACCTGTAAAAAACGATCCTGAAGGAGTTTCAGCAAACTCTTAACGATTCCTCCAGCTGTAACATTCTATGATTTTTAGGTGCAGTTATGTGAGTCCTGGAAGCCATGCTCATCCACGCAGCCTTTTTGGAAAAAGGGGAAGGAAAAAGGAAAAGAAAAACACTTCCATAAAAGTATTTATAGCACAGTCAGTGACTATGAATCACGGCATAATTAATTCTCTGTTATAAAGTTGCCTTGTTCCCTAACTTTGTTGCAGTCATTCCCAAACCCTGCTCAATAGCATCTCCATTGACAGAGACGGCATTTTCCTTGTCTCTTTGCACTGCGTTAAGTTCAAAGCATCCAGGCTAATCTCTGAGTTTCTGCCAGTTCTAAATTTCGGGAACTGTATGATGCTAATCTTCTGTGACTGACTGACAGACCCAGTTCCCGAAGGATGTGAGATAAATGTGATCTATTTTGACTTTAATAAAGCTTTGGATTAATTTCCTCAGATCAGTTTTGTCCATCAAGTTTCATTATTAAGTGGTTTACACTTTAATGATGATTGGCCTAGAAAAATTAGCCACGGGCTGGTTCGAAATTGCTGCATGCTGATCCCGTGGTTATTGTAGATAACAAATACCCTTTTTCTGCAAATGTCTGTGACCCACCATTTCTTCCATCTGATTCTTTCTGATACAGCTTTCTGATGATTTGTCTTTTTTTTTTTTTTAAAGATTTTATTTATATATTGGAGAGACAGAGATCACAAGTAGGCAGAGAGGCAGGCAGAGGGAGAGGGGGAAGCAGGCTCCCTGCTGAGCAGAGAGCCCTATGTGGGGCTCGATCCAGGACCCTGAGATCATGACCTGAGCCGAAGGCAGAGGCTTTAACCCACTGAGCCACCCAGGCGCCCCATTATTTGTCTTCTTAATAACACCTTCTACGATAATGTTTTCTCATCAAACACTTTTCTCTAGTCTCAAATTCCACTCTAGGATTTTTCAAAAGGAGTTTAGGAAGTTTCCTAAAAGTATTCATGCTAGAGGGCTCGAGATAATCTTGATTCTGTTTCGCAAAGTATGTTTTTATTTACTGGATGTCTACTTCCAATTTGGAGTTGAGAAACCATCAATCGGTTTCCTCCCTCTGAATTAGGGAAGTGAGGGATGAGGAAGAAGCTAACAAGAGCTGATTTTATGTTGACAAATTCTACCGACTGGCCAAAGGGAGGAAAATTGTATGCCTGAGCCATAGGAATGCATGAGTGTTCACTCTTCCCGTTGAGTCTTATCTCATGTCATGTTTGACTCTGGATGGGAACTGTAATAAAAGGTAGATTAGTCCGTAGTTTAGATTTCCTCTTTGACCTTGAGCAAGGAGGTTTACCTACTTGGTACCGATTTCCTCATGGGTAGAATAAAGAACTAGGACTGGCTGGCTTTGAAATCTTGTTCAATAGAAAGGTTCAGGGAGCAATCTGGATCGATCCATTTTATTAAGGTCCAAGTTGGTTCATGTCTTAAAACAATAGATCGTTATGGGTCATTTTCAGATTTCCTCCTTTTTTTAATCCTGATTTTGAAAGACAAGCCTTTGGCATATCTCTTTGGGGTCATACTATATAAAAGGTATGATCATCAGGGTGGTGAATTTACCCAAAGGAAATGGCATCATGCTTTCCTCACCTGAGGGTGGCAGAAAAGTCCAAGCTGCACTTAAAAATCTAAACACTTTGGAATCAGAATATAATCAGCCTGCCATAAATGTTCCTGAGAAAGATAGTAGCAAGCCAGACAAGAAATGGAATTCTTGGCAGAAATAACCACTTCTCTGAAAGCCAGGTCCTCAGCATCCACTTGACCCCAAATTGAACACATTTAAAAGCACTCAGGGATCTCCAGCGTTGTCTGCCCTTTCACTGCCTTGAGCCAATCCTTAGCCCTCAACACGTCCTTTTCTAGTGTGGGGTCTTTCAATCATATTTTCAGTTTGTAAGCAGATAGTCATATAGCTACAAGAAATGTTTGAGGCACTCTTTCTTGTTTGAATGAGATTCTATTATGTGAGAGAAAAGTATCTTTTTTTTTAACTTTATATCTCATAAAGTACAGCTTACACATTTATAAAGAAACCTTGAGATGCCACATAATATAGCAATTTAGGGGTGCCTGGGTGACTCAGTGGGTTGAGCTGCCCTTCGTGGGGGTCATGGTCATGACCTCAGTGTCCTAGGATGGAGCCCAGTTGCTGCTCTCTGCTCAGTGGGGAGTCTGCTTCTCCCTCTCCTTCTGCCCCTCCCACTCCTTCTCATGCTCTCTTGCTCTCTCTCTCTCTCTAGAATAAATAAAAATAAAATATTTTTTAAAAGATAGTAATTTAAAACTGGGGGTCTCCTGCGTTACCTACCACTTTAGTTGTACCCCAAGAGGGTATACCCTGCACTACAGTGAATCTGATTTCACAAAGAAGCTCCAAGTCTAAGATCTTAGAATATTGGGGGAAGGGGTTGAGGGATGCCCAAATGTTATGCATAGAATTATAAAGGAGGTGGAATTACACAGCAGCTCATCTGTCGCATTCTTTGTGTAATAGAAAAGGGCTGGCAGGTCTCAGTATAGTGCAGACCACTTTGTTTTCAGAGCTAAGTATCTTGTTTTATCCTAGGCTGCTAAGCCACAATGAACAGTCATGGTGATCTCTCACTATGTGGCTTCTCTCTCATGATATCTTTACCTGCTGAGATAAGAAATCTGTCAGGGAGAAGCTATGTGTTCAACATAGCCATTTTTTTATTTCTACTCACTACAAAAATGAACCTTAAATAAGACTTGTGGAATAAGGGACACTTGGGTGGCTCAGTTGGTGAAGCCTCTGCCTTAGGTTCAGGTCATGATCCCAGGGTCCTGGGATTAAGCCCCGCATCAGGCTCCCTGCTCAGTGGAAGTCTCCTCCCTCTCCTCCCTCTCATTCTCTCTTATTATCTATGTCTCTCTCTCTCTCTCTCTCTCTCTCTCTCAAATAAATAAATAAAATCTTTTTTTTTTTTTTAAAGCGTTGTGGAATAAGATAAACATGAATTTGGGGCTGGTTTTGCCTAATGTGCTAGCTAATTCCAATGTTTAGTCTTGTGCAGTTGCCCTGATCTAGAGGAGAGATCATTATTTACCTTGGGCGTGTTGTTGGTTTCAGTCATCTTTCCTATAATGTATGCATTGTCTTCCTGGAACTAGAGAAAATAAGAAAAATTGCATAGAAAGGAGAAATAGGGATATAGTTCCTTGTCTCAAAAAAAACAAAAACAAAAACTCCACAAATTCTAAAACTCAATCAAGTTAAACCAAAAACCCTCTCCTTTTGCAAGACAGACACATGGGATTGGAAACAGAATGAGAATTATTCTCACACTGTGTACCACCATTGATACAAAAATAGAGTTTTCATCATTTATATCCTGTGATTCTTTAAGGCAAGTTTTTATAACAATAGCTCTGTTTATAATTCTATTAATGTCACATCGCTTTAAATGGTCCTTACTTTCTGTGGATTCTCCTTTATCAAGTCAGGACTTCATTATGTGCCATTTCAATAGGAAAATAATTGCAAATACTGCTAAAAACCTGTACATTTATAAATGAGATCCCAGGACTTGCAGGCAGACACCCAGAAGACAAGGTTATAGAATTTCCTATTTTTTAATCAGCAGATGACTGCCCACCCAGCTGAGTGATAAAATCATGGTAGGAAGATAATGGTTAAGGGTTCTTGGATCCCTCCCCCTGGTTAAAAAAGATATTAAAACCTTCTTTCTATTAAAGATTCTATGGAAGAAAAAACATTGAGTGCTATGTTTTAGGAGAAAGACTGTGGCCTTACCTACTTTTGAATTCTAATTTCTCCACTTATAGGCTGTGTAACCTTGGACAATTATATGACTTTTTAAAGCTAAAATATCTGCCCCTAATACCGTCATCCCAGAATTCTTCATTAACTGAAGTTGACAATAATTCCTATGTTTTTGTGAAGATTAAAAAAGGATAGTATGTATGGTGATGTACCCAGTGAAGATTGGAACTTTGATCTCAAGTAACCATCATGTGTGATTCTATCCAGGTTTCTGCCTTTAGGGATGATACCTGTTGATCTGAGAGATTCCCTAGAAGGGTGCCTATGACTCATACAGGTATCAGTCTATGGTTCTTATGAGGAGAAACCATTGGATTTTGATGAAACAGAGATGTGAGCTGTCTGGGGACATGACCTTTTCCTAACCACAGGTGTCATGAAATCCTGTGGGTTGGGTAGGGCCATGTGGAAAATTTGTGTGAGAAAAACAGAGAGGTATCCTGGTAACAAAAGGAAGGACTGAGGATTTAGTTCCTCTCTGAGATTCCCAGATAGTGAAACGAGCTGGTTGGACCAAGATGGACGGCCTTGATTAATGCTTCAGGTCAAGGAAGGGTAAAGTGTTTCTGGCTCTGTGCCACTGAACGTTAAGGCATTTTCAAGAGAAGGAATGACCATGACTGAGTATTTCTCCAGTGTTCCTGCTTCATGGTCTAAGAGCCGGTCATCACGGATTCTCCACAAACTATGTAAAATTCCATTTTGAATTTCCTAAAACCCATTCCCTCTTCGTAAACCAGACTATTACTGATACATCTTACTGTCTTCCAGAGTGTTCTCAGCTCCCGACCATTTGCAGGCAGCTTCTAGCTTGTTTGGAGTGGGCTGGGAAATTGAGAGGTTTCTCAATTCTGGTGTGGGAAATGGAAAGAATTCAATTCTTGGTGGTCAAAAAAAAAAAGGGGGGCGGGGGGGGGGGAGGAAAGAAAGAAAAACACCAAAAACTGGGGAATGACTCTTCGTATCACTGAGAAAAACACTGGCCTCGTTCTTTGGCCTTTGGTTTCATGAATAGGCTTGTTAAGGATCCAGACAGCATCAGAGCCCCTGTTCCCTTGGCATCATGTTTTACCTTAATTTATTCTCACCATTTTAAAAAGGAAGGAGTGGGTGTTTAAGAGAAGGATAGCGGGTTACTTCCAGTTCCCTTCTGGTCCAGTCCACCCTCTTGTGCTCTCCAGGAGAAATAATTGCACAGGTCCCAGGTTTTTCATGGGTTTCTCAACCAGGAAGACCCCACCAGGCAGAAGCTCTCCCTTGACTGTTCACCGCCGTGCTCCATTTTTCTCCAGCATGCTGAGGTCTTGGTGACATGTTGGCCTACTGCCAGATAAAGACTTTGTGTCGGTGAGGAGAGATGAAAGTCTCTTATCTTGCATGGTTAGCTTGGGGATGGTATTTGGTGTTCTCCATATAACGCCTATCTTATCAGACATGGATAACACCTTACACTTCTCACTACACTTCCATCTACATTATCTAAGTTGTTTCTGGGACAACCTTATACAGTTGGTGGTATTATACCCTTAGTATAGATTCATTATTCGTTCTCCAAATAGAGTTGAGCTATATGCTATGCTAGGTAATGAGGAGATAATTTTAAAGGAGCTGGGTTCTTTCCCTTAAAGAAGATGATGAGCCAGTGAAGGACAAAGATAAGTAAATGGACATTGTCTTATGGGGAAATAACTACATGGAAGAGAGATCATGTTTTGAGACTATGGTAGAGACCCTGTTGATATAAACCACTGGGCCTTTACTATATCAGTGCATGCTGGTCTGTCTTCCACCTGCCAGCACCTTGGTCTCTTTAGCTAAGGGGGCTTTTCTTTGGTCTCTCACGCTATTCATCCCTTGACCTATGACTAGCAGACATTATTATACACATATTTCAGGTCCCTTGCTCCTCAGATGGCTAAGCCTAGGTGCATGCTTCCTATTGTTTTCTATACTTTCCCAGTTGGATCGAGCTCCATAGGCCAAGTAATAACCATCTTGGTAACACTCTATTAGTTCCTCTTTCCTTCTTACTTTGGTACTTTCTGTATTCCTGGGATCACATTCCAAATAAATGACTTGAAGTCTAACCCATGTCTCAGAGTCAGCTTCTGGAAGAACCCAAATAAGAGAAAATGATCAAATAAGTATCTTTCAAAGATAACACATCTTTGTGATTTCTAGTTAGAATATATATTTTTTCCATTCTTTAATCCATTCACTTATTTAACAAAATCTGAGTACCTCTTGCATACTTGGCAAGAGTCCTGGATATCTGGGAGGAAGAAAAAAGACATGATTTTTGACTTCAAGGGGGTCGGAGTCTGGTGGCAATATGCCAATAAAAATAAACATCTAGGAAGAATCTTTGATGACTTCAAAAAGTAAAACAAAGGAAAACAGAGCTTTGGGAGTCATTTGGAGAAAAATAAACACTTCATTTTATAAATGTAGACATTAATGTAAAGAGAAGAGGAGAGGGTCCCAACACACTTGGCTAATATGGGGCAGAGCAAGGATAGGAATGCAGGTCTCTCTAGTCTAACCCTGTATTCTTCTTAGTATACCACTATAATATACTATACTCTTTCTGGAAAGATAAGAAGTACTTTAACTACTTAAATTTTGTGACTCTTATTTATGTCCAGAAAGGTATGTGATCACATGGTAACCACCAACTTGTTTCAAGTGGAGTTGAAGTTCACTACAGAAATAAGTAGGTAAGGAAATGATTTCTTCCACTTTTTCTTAACCCCCCCACTCATGGGCCAAACTCAGCATTCTTAACACCTATCTCTTAAAAAAAAAAAAAAGTCTTATTTATGTGGTTGTAATGGATTGGAAGCAACAAGTAATTTAAAATACTCTTTACATTCTTGTCTTCCATCCTCGATCTCAGAGAAATCTCGTCTTATAGTTTGGGCTTTCTCCCTAGAGCTGGATATGATATGCCATGGAAGGAATATTGAGCAATTTATCTGGGACTGTGGGTTGGCAGTTCTTGGTCCCCCATCTTCAGTTGCTATTCACAAGCCCAAGAGGTTGATGTGGGTCCTAAGTTGTCATCTGCATAGGCAGGATGTATCCTGAGGTGGTCCAAAGCCAAGTCCAGGGTTTTGTAGTTTTGCTCTCCTCAAAAACAGCCTGTTCGTATACTGTTCCAGCTCCCTTCATGCTGTTGCAAGTGTTGGTGATTTTTGATGATTTATTTACCCATAAATCAAACTAATGGAAGTGAGTTCTGATTCTTACTATCCAATTGAGGCTTTATGGTGATTGGTTCTTGGTATAAGGTGGTGACTTTTGCTTTGTTATTAAGGTATCTGCAGTCTATAGAAAAGGACCATGTGGTCTCTTTTCATGTTCTCCTACATTAGAAAAAAATTTAATGAGTGCTTTATACACCTCCATCCCAACAAATATCTATGTTCCTTGGATTTCCAGCATCCTTTACATTTATCCCCTCCCCTAGGCCTCTAGCAATTATGAACTCCATTAATTATAATTTCAAAGCTCCATGATAACTTGATATATAGAGCAATTGATATTCACAATCTGTAATCTCCCAAATGAATATTTATTTCAGTACTTCAGCTGCAACATCTAAAAATGAAGGTAAATAATTTGACAAGGACCTCAAAAGGCTGGCATATTTTCTTTCAATTGGGAAGTATGTGACTTCTTAAAATAGCTCGGGCTCTTTTATCATGGAACTTACATGAATGCCCCTATTGATTTTTCATGAGATTGAAAAGGGAAAGGATTTGGATTACAACATTTTGGGCTATTTTTAGAAAGTATTTAACAATCTAAAGATGTAGTTTTTTTTTTTTTTTTTAAGGGAATGCTATTATGTTGTTAATGTGATCCCTAGTTAGTAATTAAGGGACTCACACTAAAATGGTCATCGTCATCAGAAAATAATATTGTCCAAGTTCTAGTCAGTTCTTGGTTAAAACAGAAATGAATAAACCAATTCTGGCTCACTTCAGGAGAAAGATGATGGTTCATTCGATCCGTAATAGCTTTCGGGTTCAAGCTAGAGAACCAGGCTCAGGCAGACGTCAAGGGAGGAAAGGTCCCTACAAGATGTCCTGATGTCCAAGAAGTCCTGATGTGGACTTCAGGATATCATTGTTCCCCAGGCGAACTTCGTTATGGCTGCACAGTGCTTCACCTAGGACATGGGTTGTTGCTCTGTTGCACTGCTCTGTATCCAGATCTTGACTGCTATGCCTTTGGAATCCCCACAAGTTTTCTGACTTTCTACTTGTACTTCCTGTTGTTTTCCACTTATGGGCCAAGTGCAGGTCCCAGCATCTGGTTGGCTGAGCTAAGTAACCTTTCCAGAGTTCAGCTTCCAAGAGGCAAAGACAGGTTGTATTGGATGCTCCTTTTGCTTCGTTGTTGAAAGTGGAATTCCCTCCCTGAACCTATCATTTAGGTGACCAGAGTCCTGGTTGCTGGAACAGTTATGATTTAATCTGTCATTGAGATGTGATGATGAATGGTGCTTGGCTCATTCTAAAGTGTATCCAGATTTGGATGATGTTATGGATTGAATGTTTGTGCTGTCCCCAACCCCCTTTCATAGGTTGAAGTCCTAACCCACTGGTGTGGTGGAATTGGTAGGAAGGGCCTTTGGGAGATGATTAAGTCATGAGGGTAGAGCTCTTATCATGAATGACATTAATGCCCTTATTTGTTTTTTTGAAGACCTCGGAGAGTTCTTTTTTCTCTTCCGTTATGTGAGGAGACAGCCTTTTATGAGCCAGGAAGTGGGTTCTCACCAGACACTAAACGTGCCAGCACCTTGATTTTGGACTCCCCAGCCTCTGGAACTGTGAGAAATCAGTATTTGTTGTTTAAGCCACCCAGCCTATGATATGTTAGGGACAGAAGCCCAAATAGACTAAGTCAGATGATAAATGACATGCTTACTCTACTGATTCTAGGATTTCCCCCCAGATTAAAAGGGTGATTAGATAAACTAGGAAATCAGTTTTATACTCTGTCTTTTACTAAGACACTAAGTGCAACCAATGCTCCCTGCCCCTTTTCTCATGAAGAAATGGGGATGGAGACATACTTTTCAGTATCCCTGCCTTTTGACATACTTTCAGATTTAAGTCCTTTGAGGAGAACAAAATGTCAATGTAATAAGTGAAAAGATTGGCCCTCTCCACAGTCCAGCAACACACCTCAGTTATAAGGACTTTTGTCACTGATGGGCCACAAAGCAGAGAATATATGGACCTTGCATACACAATTCTACAAAATGAACTTCTCACACGTGTGTCTACTGTTGTGTAACATCACTGATTTGTGTGCCCAAAGCAAGATGTAGTCAGGTATGAAACACCTCTAGAGAGAGTAGCTAGAGTGACTAATGGTTTATACTGAAGCAAGCCTAGTAGGATCAAAGGATAAAAGGAATTTCTTTCCCTCCAATCAATGATTGGGATGATGATCAAGATAAACCACTTACCAGTATGGTGTTAAGTGCCATCTCCTTCCCTTTTCCCTAGTTTTCAGCCTTTTTCTCTGGGGCATTCACTGACATTTATTACTCACTTACCCCTGCCCCCATCTAGATGACAAATTCTCTGATGGTCCAGGCAACTTAGGCTGGGTAGGTTTTTTTGCAGTAGGAGACCGTGACTTGATCATATTTGTTTCTCCCGTTGTACTTGATGTGTGCTTTGTTTGCAATACACTCTCAAAAGTCACTGATCACACTAGAATTAAAATTTCTCATGCACATAAAAAGGCTGAAATTGTAGGTTGAATGAGTGAACATGATTCTGAGAAAATAGAGCCATTTGGAAATTATATACATTTCTGGATTTAGGGTCTTCAGGAACGTATCAAGCTAAGTCCCACCAAGAAAAAGATTGAAGAACCTTGAGGGATTTATATGTATTTTGTGCTGCTAATAGAATGCAATGAATAAGGAGGGGAACTGTCTTCTTCCTCAAGAACCTTAGTAGCTTCCTGGAAGTTACTATTCTGAGTTTATCTTGATGACATTATATCGTATGCATTTTTGATTGTCAAAGATGAAAAACTATGGTCACTATGACTTATCCCAGTGTTTCAGTTCCCTGAGATGACTTTGTTCTTCAACAGGGAGAAGTAATAGACTGAAAATAGATGCCTCCACAGAGATCAAAATAGGTGAGCTCTTTCACAGGGGAAATGGCTTTTGCTTGAAGAAATGTTCTCACCATTTTACTGTTTTTGATTGTTCTTTCTCACCTTATTTCACATAGGAAGACATTTTCTTTAATTACCGTAATCAAGTATGCAGCTTATAGGAAGTGACTCAAAGGAAAAAGGTGTCGACTCCTGCGGGCTGATAACATAGAAGCTGGTGACCACACAGGAAGGCCTTCAACATGGAAACACAATGTTAGTTTTGTGCCAGGATCCCATGGCCGTATTCCCTTATATTTATATGACTTCGTGAAGTTGCTTTCAAGGTAGGGGTTCAAGATGCATTACTTGTATGTCATTATAGATGTCATCTATATGTGTGTATGTATATAGATGTATATCTGTATATATATAGATGTCAAGATGTCATCACTTGTATGTCATTATAGGGTATTGTTCCATCTTGACCAAATGCATACTTCTCCTCGCTTTGAGTCAGAAATGAAGAGGTGGGTATGTATTCATTCACTGAAGAAATTTATACCGAGTGTCTACTTTGGGCAAGGCATTATGTTTGGGTCTAGAGATATAGAATTGAACAAAAGGGTGTTTGTTTTCAGTGCTGGGATATGAGGGTAGTGGCAAGAGAATGAGGCAGTGACAGATAATAAACCAATGAAAAAAAATGTTTAGTATAAAAATGTTAAAAAATATAGTATCAGGCTATTATAAATGCATTAAAAAACCTGAAAAGGGGAGAGGAATAAGACTCTGTCAGCGAGATCAAAGATATCAATTTTAAATGGACAATGAGGAAAGTTGTTCTGAAGAGGTACTCTGTGATCAGAGGGCAGATGTAGATGTAGTCAGAGAGAGACCATGTGGATAAGTGAAAGTAGAATTTTCCAGACAGCAATGTCCTTAAACTTGCTGTCCTGGGGAATATCCTCATGCAAAGGAAGGTAAGGGGCTCAGACAGTGAGGGTGAGTGGTAGAAGATGAAGTAAGAAAAGTAGCAGAGACCAGACCACGTGGAGCTGTTGGCTTTGCTAAGACCTCTGGACTTTATTTCAAGTGTTTATCCTATGTAAGTAAGTGTGTGATTCCAGGTTGTAGCAACCGCCTCTTCTATACCTTTCTGTGGCTCCTTTCCCTTTCCTTTTCAAATGTATCATTCTTGAAATTTTATTTTATATCTTATTTTTACCTACAAAGGAAAAGGACCTTTTTCTGGTATCAATAATATATTTATCGATAATATGACAGCCACTGTACAAAAGAAAATTTCCATTTGATTTTTTACAATCACCTTCTGGGATTCCGCTCAGGTTAATTAACTAGTCACAAAGTCGGAGAACTGGGACCCCAGCTTAGGTCTGTCTGACCAGAGAAGTCTGTGCCCACCCTACTCCGCCATACTGCCAACTAGATGCTCCATGACTCAAGGAAGATGTGGATCCTTTTACCTGAAAATTGTGGGATGAACATCACCCTCAATTCCAAGCTTTATCAAAGGGTCCTGTCATAAAGCCAACGTCACTGTCTTTAACCTATTTCTAGCCCATGCTGTGGGAGCCTCGGTTTCTGTGTTGACTGCTAGCGGGGAAATCTAAAGTGGCTGGAGTTGGACCTTCAAGGTGATGGTGAAGATAACACCCATCCAAGAAAGCTTGGTCTATGGCCTCTCGGTGCCCGTGGTTCTCACACAGGTGAAGATGGTGTGGCCAAGAGTGGAATTGAAAAATGTGCCTCAACCAAGGCAAAAATAAATAAACCAAACTATGGAATTTCAAGGTCCTTATACCATGTCAGAGGTTTAAGATTCAATGATTCATTCCATTTCTGTTTCCCCTAGGTCTGCTAGTCCCCGTTTCATGTACGTATTATGAAAGAAAAAAAATACACTGATATAAATGAAGGAATTGGCACATTCGGGCTGGGAAGTGAAAATACTATGTCTCGCTGTCTTTGTGTCTTAGATTTTGGTCTCAAAATACTCTGTTAACAGCTAAGGAGTATTAATGAAGAGACACATCTGCAAGAAATGTCTCTTCAGTCGCACCTCTTAGAGAGATGTAATTGTTTTATGTAAATGTTTTCCTCAGCGTGACTAATTGGTATTGATTTGTTTATCTAAAACGTCTTCTTAAGCACTCTCCTACTTGTGAAACCAAAAGATGTATCACAGAAGCCTGTGGCGTTCAGAATCAAATAAAGCAAGGTTTAAACCTTTCTTCCCTCCCTTACTGGTGGTATGTACTTGCCTCGTCCAGCCAAGTCTCAGTTTTGTAATCTGTAGGCGGGTACTTGTAATTATTCAGTATATATCATTCTGTGAGATAATGCATGTGAAAGCATTTAGTACATTAAAGAGTCCACAGATAATAATAGTAACCATCACTGGGATGCCCTCTACACATGACATGTATTGTTATTCTATAAAGCCTGTGATTATCCAATTGGTGACTAAAAAGAAACTATAAATAGTTGCTACACCCTTTTTATTATATTTTTAAAATATTTTCTTTTCTGACACCAGTTATGTGATTATGTGCTCATTCTTATCATCAGTTTAATTGAATAATTAGGAAGTCTGAAAAGTCTTGATATGACAAGGCCAAACTGATACGTAGAAAAATTATTTTCTTCTGGAATTAGAATTCATCACCACTTCTTCCCACTCTTATTGCAATTAGATATTGATTATCTATGAATGGACATCACATGCATATTAGTAGCTGACTAGATAATCAGAGCTTTAGAAAATCTAATTTAGCAGAATACTGGGTATATTATTAGCACCTAATTATGTGAAGATTAGTCCGTATCATTGTTAGCTACTATTTGACAGTGGGCCAAAGTAAGCTATAAATGTTTATAATTATATTTAACTATATATGTAGTTATATATAATTTATAATTTCATCCTATGACATATACTGTGTATAACGGTAATTGCTTTGTGGATAGGGATGGATTTGGGGAGAGGGGATAGGATTCTTGGAAGACACAGAAAAATTGCAAGTTGTCTGTTACTTGTCCTCTGTGTGTTCTCTACTCCGCATTGTACATTGGCTAGTATAAAGTACCATATTCTAGACTGTGTGTGTAGAGGTAAGGCTGGGACTGGAGATTGGAGCAGAGATGTGCAAGATGTTTGCAAAACTACTGTTTCATGGACCGTTGTCAGGGCCTCTAGGTGGCTCAGCCAGTTGAGCATCTGCCTTCAGCTCAGGTCATGATCCCAGGGTCCTAGGATCCAGCCCTGCATCAGGCTCCCTGTTCAGTGTGGAGCCTGCTTCTCCCTCTCTCTCTGCCACTCCCTTTGCTTGTGCCCTCTTGCTTGCTCTCTCTCTCTCTCAAATAAACAAATAAAATCTTTAAAAAAATAATAAGCAGTTGTCAGTTAACATGAAGGGCCTTGAATCATAGCACAGACACCGATGACATCGAAGGGATCTTCTACATCTTCTAGTTAAATATTTCAAATTTGGGATGTACTGTTCTCTTTTTTTCCCTAATGGATTATTTTTAAATAATAAATGTTTACTTAGTCGAATAAGATCTAACTTAAGTTTTTCAAAAATAATTTATCTTCAGCTATCTCTCATTTAGTCATAGTCATATAATTAACCAACAAATATTCATGAGTCGCTGACTATATTGATGGTGTCCAAGACATGAGCCTGCATTGTAGACACAGTTGTGAGCAAATTTGACATGTATGTTTCCTCCTGCCTTTTCTCCTACATCATATTCATTGAGAGTTATTGAGAACATCCACACAAGGGAGACACTTTGATGTGTTGCACAAAAACAACACATGACCCCAAAGATGAAAAAAATAGTTTCCTCCCATCATCAAGAGAAGAGTTCATGTTTTCCTCCCTATCCTATTTTGTGAAGAGGAAATGGGAGCTTGAGTCAGTCTTAAGTCTTTTCATTTCCTTCCCAATATGGATATTTAGTGAGAAAAACAAATAAAGAACAAAAGACACAATGATAGCAACAAACAAGGTAGGAGTCTTCTGGCGCAATCCAATGCAATAGCCTATAGGATAGGCAAAATGGTGACTGTTCCATCTACTCTCTCTCTAGTAATAGAAGAAACACAAAGACAGAGAAGTGGTCATTGTCTGGAGTATAGACTGAGAAGAGAATTGGAGAAGAGGATAATTGTCTCCTTATTTGATTCATGTGAACAGTTTTCTTTTTTTTTTTTAAATTTTCATAAAGACACAACAGAAGTCATTCCCCTGTTAAGTTTGAGATTGTTCCTAAATTATCTAGATAATCTCGTCTACTCTGTTTTGCTGTTAGTGAATGTTTGACTTATTGTCCCAAATACTTGCAGATGGCCATGTTCCAAAGATAAATAAAAATAATGTCGGGTTTTTGCACGCTTTTTAATAGCCATATTATAAAAAGATCACTTCTTTCCAAAACAAGTTTAGCAGTTATGCTTTCTATTTTTAATTTGTACTTAACACTCGATTTCAGTTCTCACCATTCATGTGCTCTGTGTTTACTTACCTCACTCTGACAAGTCTGTTTCCCTTTCTGTTTTATGGAAACTTTCACCATCTGTTCCTGATGCTATAATAGCCTTCCATGAGGTTTGGTTTACAGCAATACTGACAAATTGGGAGGGCTAGGGCAGAGAAAGTAAAGGAAAAGTAACAAAAGTGAACTGTGCCAGTTGAAATTTAAGTTAATTAATGGAAAACTTTTAGGGTAGTGAAGCATTTTTATTATATACTATAAAATGAAGCTTGTGTTTCCTAAAATCATATTTACTGCTTTATTTACTATTAATATTCTATTTTTTTAAAGATTTTATTTATTTATTTATTTATTTATTTGAGAGAAAGCAAGAGCGAGCTCAAGCAGGTGGCAGGACAGAGGGAGAAGCAGACTCCCCACTGAGCAGGGAGCCTGACATGGGGCTCAATTTCAGGACCCTAGGATCATGACCTGAGCTGAAGGAAGACGGTTAACCAACTGAGCCATCCAGGTGCCCCTACAATTCATATTCTTAAGTCCTTCTCTATTTGCGGAGTGCTTAGTCTTTGAGAATTTTACATCATCAGGTCATGCATAAATGAGGTCCATTTGGAAGAAGAAGCATTGAGACCATTCTTACATTAAAAAGAAACCAACTCATGTGAAA
Organism: Lontra canadensis; assembly: GCF_010015895.1. NCBI lineage: Eukaryota > Metazoa > Chordata > Mammalia > Carnivora > Mustelidae > Lontra > Lontra canadensis. Next base: position 10,079,220 of record NW_022631035.1, on the reverse strand, counting down.
CATTGCACCAAGAAAGTATATGAATGGGTAGTAAGCCTGTGAAAAGATTCTCAGTGTCATTAGTCATTTGGGAAATGCAAGTTTAAGCTACAGTGAGATACTATTTCACACCAACAGGATGGTGATTTTTTTTTAAAAAAAGGAGGGGGGCGCCTGGGTGGCTCAGTGGGTTAAGCCTCTGCCTTCGGCTCGGGTCATGATCTCAGGGTCCTGAGATCAAGCCCCACATCTGGCTCTCTGCTGAGCAGGGAGCCTGCTTCCTCCTCTCTCTCTCTCTCTCTGCCTGCCTCTCTACCTACTTGTGATTTCTGTCTGTCAAATAAATAAATAAAATCTTAGAAAAACAAACAAAACAAAACAAAACAAAACAAAAAACAGACAGCCAGACAATAATAAATGTAGAGAATAAGGAACTCCCATACGTTGCTGCTAAAATGTAAAATGGCTCAAGAAGTTCAATGTCAATTTCTCATATAAGCCAGAAATTCCACTCCTGGTTTTCAACCCAATAGAAATAAAAACTTATGGCCACACAAAAAAACATGTACATACATGTTCATAGCAACATGATTCATGACAGACAAAAGCTGGAAACCCCTCAAATGTTCATTAACCAGTGAAAGACTGAATAGAAAAAGATGTTTCCATACAGCAAATACTGTTTGGCAATAATAAGATAAAGGACTCACACAGCTTATAATGTAGATGAACTTCGAAAGTACTATTCAAAATGAAATAAGCCAGACACCCAAGACTACATGCAGTATGATTTCACGTACATGAAATACCCAGAAAATACAAATTTAGAGAGATGAGAGAAAGAAAGGAAGGAAGGAAGGAAGGAAGGAAGGCAGGAAGGAAGGAAGGAAGGATGAGTGGATACTTGGGGATGGGGAAGAAACAAAGATTAACTGTAAAGGGTTGGGGGATCTTACTGGGGTAACAGAAATGTTCTGAATTAGGATCACAGTGACAGATTGTCAACTGGGTGCATTTATGAAAAAATCATCCAATTACACATATAAAATGGGGCTGAGGACTGCAGCGGGTTTTCTGTGCAGGTGTTCTAATATGGTTTCATATGGAAGAGGGAGGTTGCCCTCCTATCTAGGCAAGAGACTTGCTGGGAGTTAGTCCGTTCTGGGTCTCCGTGCCACCTGCTCCCACTATGAAAACTTTATGACCAATAAAAACAGGAAGTAGGCCATTCCCAGAGCTCAGGTTTTATATTTTCCTGCCCCAAAGGACAACATAAAACCCATGTTAACCTTAGATTTTATATACTTCAGGTGTTCAAAACAGGGTATGGTGGGATGTGGGGAACTTGAAAGGGGGGACATGTGACCCCAGCATCCTGAAATCAGGTGTGGGCAGAAGGAAATAAGACACCTGGTAATTAAAGCAAACCCAAGGCCAGATGAATAATAAATCCAGCAGAGAAACAGGGGTAAGTGTCACCAGTAAGAGCCCACAGTGGGTTTCAGTGGGTGACCCATCGTCCTTAATGGAAACTGCGTATGTTAACATTCAGATGCCATCTGAAAAATGAAAATCGTCCTTCCTTTTCACTCCGTGTTTATCAGGGCAGCAGCTTTGGAATCTCTTTAGGATAGGTCAGGCTTAAAACATCAACACTTTTCATTTTCTTTAATATGTATACACATGCGAGTGTCATTTCTGCAGGACCCTCTGCTAGATGGAGGTATGCAAAAGAGTATTAAATGTCATTGTTCTTTTTAAGGATTTGCAGCCTCGTGACGATATGAGCCAAGCCTATACAAAGACAGATATCTGTAATAAAACGGGAGAGCAGATGCCAACAGCCAGGGGAGCGGTGAGTGTTAGTTCCTAAATGTCTATCAGACTGGTTACATTGAAATTGGTTGGAAAATAAAGTAACAGCTTTTCTAGCATTTACTCTCCAGGTGGTTGCAGCCTGGGCATTACCTGGACCCTTGTTAGAAATGTAACACTTCTAGCCCTATTCTGGACCTACTGCATCAGAATCGGCCTTTTTAATAAGCTTTTGGGGCCATTCTTGTGCACATCAAAGTTAAGGAAGCGCTAATCTGAGCTGTGGAATTAGACACTCCAGGAGTAGGATCTTGGGAACATGCGTTTTGGAAAAGCTCCCCAGAAGATTCTGGGATCTAATTATCCAGGGGAAGTCAGTGCTTACTGGAGACTTGGGACATTGCAGAGACCCTGTACATAAGTGGGCTGGAGGTGGGTCTGGAGAGTTGATGGGGAGTAGGGAGTGAAGACAGTTCTGCCTAAGCAAAGGGATGGGGGCCATAGTGATTGTTTCTTGGAAAGTGAACGCTCATGTGGCCTCTCCATCCTCTCTGTGGCCCTGTTTCTGCCTTCCTATGAATGTTTAGAGACAAACATGCATCAATTTCATTTTCTTTTTTTTAAGATTTTATTTACCTGTTAGAGAGTGCACGCGTGCACAAGCTGGGTGGGGGGGTAGGGGAACAGAGGGAGAAGCAGGCTCCCCACTAAGCAGGAAGCCCAAGATCATTACCTGAGCTGATGGCAGACATTTAACCAACTGAGCCACCCAGGTGCCCCACACATCTTTTTTTTTTGTTTGTTTTTGTTTTTGTTTTTGTTTTATGGGAAGAAGAACTGTTCCTGTTTTGGGTTGTAGTGATCCTTCCAATGTCCCTTTATTGCTAGATTCCATTCCCCTCTGCTTTCCTCTAAGACCTTGTCCCAACAATGACCTCCTTCTTCCCATATCTTCAGTCTTTCCTTCTCTATGGGCTCCTTCCCCTCAGTTGTAAACATGAGCAAATTTCTGCCATTCTAAACAAAACCTGCCTTTGACCTCACATCTCCCTCCTGTTACTGCCTGTCACCCTCCTACCCTCCACAGCTTTGAGAAAATGAAAACTGAGTTTCTTTTGTTTGTCGGTTTTACAAAAAGAAATACATACTCATTATGTAAAATTAGAAAATAATATAGTCATAGAGGAGCAAAAGAGAAGGTATAACCATAATATCAATAGCTAAAGATAATAATAATCAACATGGTTGTACTTCTAATATATTTCTATGCATAAAAGTACTTTAAAAGCATAAAATGTATCCTAAGTTCACACTATTTTATAATGTGAAAGTTACATTTTTAATATTATGAACCTTGAGGATCACTCAATGACAATGCCTTTTAATTTGCAATGTCATTCCTCATGGTTGTGTAGGGTTCAGTGGGATAGCTGGATATTATCTTGAACTTACAAGGCACGTGTTTCTCCCCATGCACACACACCTTCCTTGGCATGCTCTCCTACTCTTGAACCTGCTTATTAATTCTCCTCCCAGTGCCACCTGCCAAAGGATGCTTTACCTACCAGCATTAGTGTTCTTTACCTGGGTTTTTTACTGCAGAAACAAAGACAGAATTTTAAAACAGACTTTCACAACTCATGGTACAGGCACTAAAGATACTAGCAAGAAAAGGTGTGTGTTTGTGAGTCTTTCAGGGATCTGAGAAAATTTGTGCCACAACTGTGGGCAGCGTATTCAAGGTCACCATGGCTAGGATTCCCAGGGGCAAGATTGAAAGGGGAGTTCAAACAGATCAAGCTTGTGTTCTGCACCTTTTGAGTTGAATCCAGGGATAGAAGATATGGAGAGATCCTGAATTCTATGATCTGAGAGTAGAGGGGCACTGAGCAATGCGTTCCCAAAGTCCCAGGACTACCATGATGAGGAGAGTAGGGCAGAAGCAGAGTAGTCTAGCCCATGAAGCTTACTATGGCCCCAGACTGGTTTGGGAGGAGGATTAAGTTTACCTGTGCTCTTATAAATGGCATGGGGATTAGATGAGCAAGAAAGGGCTAGAGAATGGAAAGGGTCTTGAGCCAAGGGCACATCTGTCAACTGCCAAAGCAGGGAGTGGTATGATCACCCATCAACTTTTGCACATTACCGTCAACCTCAACTCCTCTTGTACTTTGCTTTGGGAAGCCGCATAATTTAGTGGTTGAGTCTGGGCTATTCCACCCTACAGACTTTGGCTCAAAGTTTTGTCACTTACCAAAGCTATGTGACTTTGGCCAAGTTACTTGACCTTTTTAAGCTCGCTGTTTAAAAAAAAAAAAATCCTACTTCATAGGATTAAGTGTGGATCAAATAATATATAGTTATTATCCCTACTTCCATATAATAACTCATATAATAACTATATAATAACTTCTATATAATAACTATATAATAACTCATCAAATGGTAGCTGTTCTTTTTATTATTATTTGCCCAACTGGTGAAGGAGACTTGAAGATTCTATTTTCTAAACCCGCACTCTTCAAAATGGCAGCCACAAATGCATGACAGTTAATCACCTGAAATACAGTTTACCAAAATTGAGATGTGCATTAAGTTTAAAATGTTGGGCTTCAAAAAAGTACCGAGAGAGAGAGAGAGAGAGAGAAGAAAAGAAAGAAACTGCCTCAGGAAAAAATGTTGTATTGATTGTCTGTCAAAATGATAATATTTTTGGTATATCTGGTTAAATGTTATTAAAGTTAATTTCTTTTGTTGGTCTTATTTTTTTAAGTAAAAACTTTCAAACCTACCATCTACACTGTTGTCTGGCTGGTACTTCTAAAATGTTAGAAAATATTTTCCCCCTACCTCAAGGGTAAATCCAGTCTCATCTTGGCACACAGAGCCCCTGGGGAGGGTAGTTTCTACCTCTCTACACTTTCCCTGGACTGTTTCTCACTTTCCCCATGGGATCCAGCTGCTTCAAGCTATTCATGCTTCTAGGATTTGGACATCATTTCCTTTTACTCACCCTGTCTACCCAAAGAATTCCTTCTTTTCCTTAAGAAGTACCTTGTTACCTGTGTGAAGTTTCTTTTCTCCCACCTCTTCTTTTTGGTTTGTTTACATAGCCTCTCTCATTCTCTTTCTCTATTACTGACTACTCCATTTGGACTTTGGGTTTCTTAAGAACAGGGATTGTAATTTATTAACTGTCTGTATCCACCACAGGTATCATAATATCTGTAACATACAGAGTCTACAAAATATTTAAAGACAGGTAGGATAGATGGGGGTGGGGGAACTTTAAAAAAAAAGTGAGCATGCAAACCACAAAAGCAACAACTAAACATTCAGTATTGTCTATTTGTGTATTTGAAAAAAAAAACAAACATGTCTGAGACATACCAGTTGGCTAAATAAATAATGTAACATCTTTCCCTAAGATAATGAATGCATTTTGTATCAGAACTAGTATTCAAATTCACAGCCAAGTTCGATTTTCCCATTCCCTAGTTCAGCTAATGGAAACAATGATAAATAATACATACACCTCTTGAAACAGGAAATTCTTTAATAGATACTGTAGAACTAGATCAATTTAGTCTTTGGCATGATGCTAATCTTCTCTAAATTAAAAGAAAACAAAATGAAAAAACAAACCAGGGATTACTTATGTTTGTTGGAAATTATATTGTTTTATGATTTCTACTACAAAACTCGCATGAGTGACTCCGTCTATAAGGCCCCCTAGGTATGCTCTTTGAAAGTTTGCAAGCCTCTTTCCTTCCGAGGTATTGTCTCCATAGATTGTCTCTTGTCTGACAGAAACCTGGCCTGGGAATTAGCCTTCCCCGTTGGGAGAACACTGAAACCGCTATCAGGTGCTAATGATTTCTGAACCAGACAAAAACAACAGAGAGACGTGAACACGGATTTCTGTGCTGTCATCCCCTTCCTGGTGATTTATTAACTGGAAGGTACTGCTTGCTTTCCAAGGAGGAGCAGTTAGGGAAGGTCAACACTCATCTCTGCAATTTCTTAAGATCCTAAAAACAGATATAAATTAGGTATAGTATACTGACCTAATTTTCCAGGCGAGGGTTACCCAATAGGTCAGTCAGCTAATTCCAGATTTTGATGTACTGTGAAAAAGTATGGTCATTGGATCAAAAAGTCAGCTGGGGGGAGAGGGGAGTTGGCCTTTAAGGGGAAGATAGATGACAGATGACATCATCATTGGCAGTGGCCTTGCTTGCCTTTGGGGACCAGAGTTTCATAAATTATCGCAGATCAATGTTTGTGCAGCACGAGTTGTATAGAAGAAAAGAGATATGATGCACTTTGTAGGAATTACCAGTACTAGGAAAGAATTTACCACAAAAAAAGATATTTCTGTTTAAGTGAGTCTAAAATCCTAATACAGATGCATTCCATTTTAAAACTGACTATTGTGACATACCAAGGCACAGTTTTTGCACCAGAACTTTACTATGATTAGCATTGTTATTGGTAATTAAATATTGTGCTAATAGATCAGAATAAATATAATTTCTTTCTCATTTAAGACGGCCAATTTCTCATTTAACCTTGTTAAAAATTCTGTATAAACATAACTTAATTGACTGGCTACAACAGGCATCAGCAAACTTTTCCTGTAAACAGCCACATAATACATGTTTTTAGCAGTGCAGGCTGTATGGTTTCTGTAACAGTTGTTCACCTCTGTCCTTTTATCATGAAAGCAACCATGGACAATATGTAAATGAAAACATGGCTGTGTTCCAATAAAACTTTATTGACAAAGGCAGTGGGCTGGTCTCGGTTCCCAGGAAGAGATCGCTGATCCCTCTGCTACAGTATAATACAGTGTACTATCTCCTAGATACACCTGAATTTACTTAACCACCTTCTTACTGCGGGCCATTGAGATTACTCCCCAAATCTCCTTACTCTAATAAAAAATTTTAAATAAACATCTCTATGATTAAAACTTTCTCTGCATTTCCATTGCCCTTAGAATAGATTCCTAGAAGTGGGATTTCTAGGTCAAAGGCTATAAATACTTTTCAGTCTACCTATTCTTTTGCCACTTGTGGGAAGTGTGAATTGGTGTGTCATCTCTGGAAAACAGTTTGGCAATGCTTAATTGATGCCTCCCTGAGATCTTAGTAGTTCTAAATATGATCATTTGTAAAGAAAGGCAAAGAAAGAAAGCTGTGTGGATTTTATGTTTAAAAAAAAGGGGGGGGGGAATGGTATCTTGGTGAAATAGTTGTGTGTGTGTGTGACTGATGACAGTAGTTCAACATTTTTTCAAGTTTATTATCCATTTACATTTATTCTGTTTCGAAGTTTTCATTTGTATCTTGACCCATTGGTTTGTTTTCTTTCTCTCTCCATTTTATTTTTTCCTCTCCAATTTTATTTCTGTTAGATATATTTTAGGTGGTAAAAATCTAAAAGCCCAGGTTCTAGAGTCCAACTGCCCAGATTCATACCTTAACTCTGCCACTTCCTGGTCATGTGACCTTACTAACCCTCCCTCTGCCTCAATTTTCATGGCTCTAAAATGGAGTCAATAAGAATATCTACCTTATGTCATTGCTCTGAAAAAAGAATGTAAAGCCCTTTATGTATTGTCCAACACATAGTAAATGTTCGGTGGATAACTGAAGGCACAATTCTGTCATTAGTTAAGTGCTCATTATGTATCTGATAATCAAATGCTTTTTCTTTTCTCTTCATTGTGGTTTAATTTTAAAAATTTCCCTCAGCGTTATTTGGCTGTAAGATATGAAGACAGGCTCTAAATTGATTGATTTTCCAAATAGCTGGCCAATTATCCCAATTTTATTCTTTTATTATTGAATAGTACATTCCTTCTTCATTAGTTTGTGCTGTGACCTTTATCAAATATTTTGCTTTTTCCCATTTTAGTATCTGCCTCTGGGAAAGCTAGTGTCTTAAGTTTATCTGTTGGTTTATTCTAACTTCTTCACCATTGGCTTAATTATTACGACTTTATAACGTTTTAATACCCGATAATGTGACTTACTTGCATCACTCTCATCAACCAGGTTTTTTTCTTAGACATTCCCGTAAGTTTACTCTTCCAGTTGTATTTTTAGCCATGTTGTCAATTTCCAACAAGAATTGTTATGTAAATTCAGATCAGAAGCACATGCTACTTGTGGAATCATTTGAGAATTGACATTGTGATAACCATGATTCTTCCCATCCTGGAGCATAATGTATATTCTCATTTATTCAATTTTTCTTTTCTATGTTTCTCTTTTCTTAGATTTTATTTATGTATTTATTTTTGAGAGAGTGGATCCAAGGGGGTGGGTGAGATGGAGAGGAGGAGGGACAAGCAGACTCATCACTGGGCATGGAGCAGAAGCAGGGCTCAATCTCATGTCTCTGAGATCATGACCTGAGCTGACATCAAGAGTCAGATACTTAGCCAACTGAGCCACCTAGGCACCCCTCTTCTTTCCTATTTTTCAATGGCATTGTGCCACTCCCCATACCATGTAAAAATAGTTTATTGAAAATTGTGTACAAGGCATCGCTCTAAGGACTTCCCATGTATTAATATTTTTTAACTCTTAAGACTATAAGGGAGAGGTTTGTCATTATCCTCATTTAACAGTCGTGACACTGAGGAACATGGAGGGTAAGTGATTTGTCCCTAATCACTGTAGGTCCAAAGTCAGAACCAGAGTCTGTCTCCAAAAGCCCATGTTCTTAGATTCTGTGGTATACCCATCATGTACATTAGATACTGAGAAAATTGTTAGATTATCATAGTGGCTGTATGAATGAGGTCATTTTTCCTCTAAAATATTCCTTTTAATTGGTTACTGCTAACATAGGAAAAATAATTGCCTATTATTTATAAACCCTTATAGTTTGTAAGCAAAAATCTACTTTGAGAGACTTAAAAAAAAAAACAAAAAACGGAAAATTGGATGCAGATTATGTTGCAAGGAAAAAAGAAAGAAAGCTAAAATTGACATGTATCCACTAAAAAATTTGGTTTGTTGTTGAATTTTTTTCTTGCAAATTGGGAAAAGAATAATTTGCAGCAGAATAACCTGGGTAGTTTGAGGGAAAACAAAACAAAACAAAACAAACCCAACCCTCTGTCTTGAAAACAGAGTTTGAGAAACATGACCAGTGATAATTCTCTATGAAAAGGTCCATGGACTCCCAAGAGAAGGAATCTGAGTTTTCCTGCAAGTAAGCAATCTCTCCTATAACTTCCTTGACGTTTTTCATCTGTTCTCCGTAAGAAGAAGTTAATAGTGTACTACTGGCTTTTAAGTATTTTACTACATCTACTAGAGTTTTTCATTCTCTCAATACCTTGTTGTCATTCCTAAATGTTATGATCAATCTGTCTGTACCACTTTATGGACAAATTGGGCAACTGTATGCCCCCCTCCACCTCCCCTGACATATATGTGTGCAGCTACACAGGTGTGAGGAAGTTGTAGTCAACTGTTGTCCATCAAATAATAGGCTATTCAGAACAATTAAAATATCAAGCATTTGGAAATAATCTTGCCAGGGAATTTCCTGACAATTGGCAATTGCTACATGAATGTCACTCTCAGGGAAAGAGAGGGTTTCTGATTTGAAATTAGAGCCCCAGAAGATAAAGATCCCTACGCAACCGAAGAAACTATAAGAACAGGGGGTTTCTAAAATTCAAGGTGATCCGTTGGCCCATCAATCTCATTAAAGGGGAAGACTTTTCTCTCTGATTCTGGCTGTTACCCTTACAGGTAAAGAGTGAAGTGAATTATGTTATATTCAGGAGCAACAATGAGGAAAACACAGTACAGGCAAACCCGGTGAATCACTTTCCTTGGGCTCCAGAAAATGTATGTGTGATTGCTTTGTTAAATATAAGTCCATCAGTCAAATTGAATGGTACTTGCTAATTGTCGTTGCTACTTTAGCTGTCCTCCTTATTCTTCTTCATCCTCATCTTTGTCCTATATAAAGTAGCTACCTTTGCCTTTACATCCAGCATTTTCTCCCAACTTTTTTCATTGGATTCCTCATCTTCTACTATACTCAACTTTTCTCGTACCACTTGTCTCTCCCACAGAGCAGGGAGTGTATCTAATTTTCAGTACATTCAGAGAGCCTAAAAGAATATGGGACATAGTAAGTGCTCAATAAATATATGTTGGATGGATAAAACAACATTGCTTGGAGATTAAGAACAAATTACTTCTGTCTTTCAAGGTTGTTCTGAGTAGAGGGATCTGTGCTTAATTAGGATTTTGATGCATTAATGAACTACAACAATGTTTTATGTGGGCCTCCTATGTCCTAGGCACCCTGATAGGTTCTCTGAAAGATTTAGAAAAATATAAAGCCATGGGTCTTGTCATGAAGATTCTTCTAGTCTATGAGCAAAGACAAACCTGTAAAAATATGTTTACATTACAATATGGTAGGTGTTAAAATTAAAAAAAAAATAACTTAGGAGCAAATAGTTGGCCTATAATTAGCAGCCGTGGTATAGGGACAACTTTTCCAGAAAAGATGGATGATTAAACCAAGCACAAAAGTATGGATAGGAGTTTTCCAGGATTCTGAAATGGTAGAGGACATTATGAGATCTGTCAGAGTATGAAGGTATGAAAAAACATAGTCTGTTAATCTCCATGAATCCGGGATTTTGGAGAATCCATACATCTCAGCCTATAAGTCAACCTGAGGCTCAAAATGAACCACAGGCTCTTGACCAGTTCCACAGCTGTCCCCGGGCTGTGTTGGAAAAAGGGGTGTGAGTCTCCGGAGAGCCAATGATGAAGTGATAAGATGCTCAGGTTTTTTTCTAACACTTCAATCCGATAGGAGTCTCTCCTCAAATATTTGGTGACCATGTGGTTTGGCTGAAGGGAAGACCGTTTGTGAACACAGCAGAATATTGGCGTCAAAATGGCCTAGATATCTGTATCCTAAGGGACTGACCAGGCTGGACATCAAACCAAGATTCTGATAAAAGGAGATAACAGAGACTGGTCAAAGAAGGGAAGGTGCTTTGCTTAGTCTGAGTCAGATGTACTGAGAGACGCTTAGGAAGCAGCTAACTCAGGAAGTTTTGAGCCCGTGAATAGGTAAGTCAAAACTTTAAACTTCAAAAATTTGTAGCAATAGTAATTTGTAGCAATAGAAGATTTTTTTTCTATTCTATTAAGTGATAGCTATCAGCTCTGGTCTAGATGCTTCTGTCATATGCCTTTAATATTGTCTCTAAAATGAATGTTAATAAGAACTGTTTAGTGATTATTTGTTGTTGTTGTTGTTTGTTTTCATTTTATTTTCTTTTCAGTGTTCCAAAATCCATTGTTTATGCACCACACTCAGTGGTCCATGCAATACGTGCCCTCCTTAATACCCACCACCAGGCACCCCCAATCCCCCACCCTCCTTCCCTCCAAAACCCTCAGTTTGTTTCTCAGAGTCCACAGTCTCTCATGGTTTGTCTCTCCTTCTGATATAATTATTTATTTAATGTTGGGCTGTATTGTAATTAAAGATTGTTTTGGATCTTTTCATTCCACACATGAGAAAACTGAGCCTCAGAGAAAGGATATGGCTTATCTGAGTAACACAGTTGGTCGAGGTTTGTGATGGGAACAAGTGTCCTTACTTCTAATTCAGTTTCCTTGCTAGAATGTCTATAAATTGGGTTCATATTTTGATCTCTTCTTGTGGGGAGGGTATGGATTTCAAATCATATACAGTTAAGTTTGAATTCCAAGTTCAGAGCTCCTTATCTGTGTGAATTTAGATAAATTACTTTAAATTCTGTGCCTCAGTTTTCTCATCTGTGAAATGGGGGTTAGAGGCTAGGGAGATAAAAGATCATATTTGTAAGGTTTCTAGCCCAGGGCCTTTGTCAGTCCAGACAGTAAGTACATGTTACTGATGTTATAAGTGCCTCAAATCACAGGTTGGGTTTTGCTCTGAAGAAGTAGTCTGATTGCAAAGCCACATTTTGGATTCTACAACCATAAATGAGAACTCTCTAAGTGAATTTCAGCTGAATTTCTGTCTCGAGGTTTTCATATAAAATAAACATTCCTGTTTCCTTGACATTTGAATGGCAAAGAAGAGAGTAGAGTTAATAGCTTTTCAAAATCTAGTGATGCTTCTTCCCACTGTTGTAGGTCATCAATCAAAGAGTGATAACATTTATTGAGGTTCATGATCAGTAAGAGAATAAGATACACCTTTGAAACCATTTCAATGAGATATTACTTCATGCCTGTTAGGATGTCAGTTATCAAATACACAAGAGATAATGAGTGTTGGCAAATATGTGAGGGCACAGGAACTCTTGTATCTTACTCATGGGAATGGAAATTGGCACATGTAATGCAAAAATCAGTATGGTAGTCTAGGGATGCTTGGGTGACTCAGTCAGTGAAGCGTCTGAGTTTGGCTCAGGTCATGATCCCACCATCCTGGGATTGAGCCCCATATTGGACTCCTTGCTTAGCTTTTTTCTCTGCCTGCCGCTCCCCCTGCTTGTGTTCTCTCTCTCTCTCTCTCTCTCTCTCTGATGAATAAATAAATAAAATCTTGAAAAAGAAAATAAAGAAAGAAAAGCAGTCTGGTAGTCTCTCAAAAAATTAAAACTAGAACTTACATACAATCCAGCCGTCCTACTTCTAGGTATATATTCAAAGGAATTGAAATAAGAATCTTAAAGAGATAATATGCAACCCCCCAGAGTTTTTATCAGACTTGTTCTCCTGAGCCTCCAGCAATGATTAGCAACAGTTTAGATTTTCCTAGTTCCCATGGAGATTTCTGCTCTGGTAACTTGTGATTCTCTGTATTTCCCTGTATGTGTCTCCAATTTTGGTGGAAGCAATTTGCTTTGGCAGATCTGAGAAGAGTTGTTGATTTTTCAGCTTGATCAGTTTTTTATTTGTTGTTAGCATGGTGTGACAACTTCCAAACTTCTTATATCCCAGACAAGAACCATTCGTTTTTTTAAACTTTCATGGTGCTTTAAATTGAGGGATACGTTCTTCTAGATATACAGGGCTATGATGCAGAGACTATGTCTAATGACATTTTTAAACTACTGGACTTGAGACCTCATTCTTGGATTCTAATCATTTTCAAAGTCACCATCTAGTAAAGAAGTCAATTAATCATGTTATTAGAGGCAGGTTTCCATATACATCTATGCAGAGTAGGTCATTTTAAATGGTTAATTCCTAAAGACAATGATGAAAGGAGGGAAGATATACTTGGAAAATATAGGATTGTAGACAATTTAGTTCAACAGAAATAGAGCCTGAATATTTTACCTAAAAACTCCAAATCATCCCTAGTTTTCAATCTAAATTTATTTGAATTAAAGTTTGAATTTTGTCTTCTCAAGAGACCTTCCATATGAGTTTTGGTAAATTTCCAATTATGTATCAACTCACAGTGCTTAAAATGGAAGGGGAACGCCCACAATGGAAGGGGAGCGCCGACAGTGCTTCATTGTAATCCTGTCTGTTGCAAATGAGCTTTGCTAAAGGAAAGGAAGGAAGATGAATGGAAGAGCATTTAAGGAATCAGAGCACAATACACCAACCCAAGTGAGGCCTGTGGAGCTCTTGTTTGTTTTTGGTGGATTCACCATTACTAGCCTTTAGGTGATGGAAGCTGTGCTGTCCCTGAAGTCTTTCAGACAGTAACATCTTTTGTCTGGATATATTTGCATCCTAATATTGCAGAAGACCTGGTAATACGCTGGTAAGAAACAGAGCTCAGGTTGTCCTCCTTGCTTAAACTTATAAAATTATTTTACTTTGCAGACGATTTCTGGAGTGTAAGCCCTGGGATTCAGGGGGTCCTTCTCAGTCAGCGAGGCTCACTTACCTTGAGGCAAATACTTGACACTTTTTTCTTGGATGCAGCCCTTCCGTGGGAAGCCAGTGTATCAGTCAGATGCCACCTTCACCTTGCCAAAGGCAGATTTCTTCAGATTTGGGATGTGTTCTCTAAGTTTTCACTGCTAGACCTGTCCCTTCCTGCATGCACAGAAGGTGAAAACAAACAAACAAACAAACAAACAAAAACAACAAAAAACCCACAAAAAAAACCCTCCAAAAAACCAAAAACAACAACAAGAAGCTTTTTATTCTCACAGTCTTTTGGCAGTACTGTAGCCTTGATTTATAATGTGGTACTTAAATTTTCTTTTGTACTTGGAGAAAATTTTAAACGTGACTTCATAGTGTCTCTCCACACCCAGTGGTGTCAAAAAACTTAAAAAACAATTACATAAGCTTCAAAGGTGTGAAGGCCATTTCATTTTGGGGCTTTGTTTCTCTATTCCAGCTGACTCTGGAAGGCCTGTTTCTTCTCCAGAGGCAAGTGTCTTGTTGCTGGGTATGGCATGCGTAGAGGCGGAACTTCGAAACTGGATCTGTGAACTTCTTCCTTCCCCAAGCCCTCTGACCTCTGCTGTGTTTTTCTTTCCCAGAAATTCCTGTGAAAATAGGAATGATGGACTTTGAAAATCTAGACCATCCAATTCAATCATCATAATCTTACCACAAATCAGGGCTGCAGTGAGGAATGTTATTTAAGATATATTAGCCTATATCCTAAAGGAAATTTAGTCATTTATTTTTAAAAAAATATTCTTCAAAGGTATCTAATCACTGTGAACAGCCACTGATTTACATGTCATTCTGTTTCTCTGAGTCCGGAGATCAACCCCGCACGTCTTCCAAAACACATTCATTTGGAGTGGGGTTGCTAAAGGACAAAGGTCATTTTTAACAGCCTAGAAAATGTGGATTCTAGTAACAATGCAGCCACAGCTAAGTACGAAGCTGCCTTTCTGGGTGAAAGAATCATTGAGGAACTGAGAGCAAGCTACAAAATGCAATCAAAGGCAAGCAAATTTGCTCTTAGCAAACAGGAAGCCTGCTGCCTTTCCTTCGTAGTACAGGAGAAAGAGTAAATAAGATCAGACTGAGGAAGTAATCCGTATCTCCTGGAACCTACCTGCTCTGTGATAAAGAGTTGTTGCAAAATAACACAAGCTGTATTTTTCTTTAGGACCAAGGCATTTGTTGACATGAAGGACAACCAAAGGTCATTTATTCATTCACTTCTATATTTATTTAAATATATATATATATATATTCTTTAAAAATATGTATATATATTTTAGAGATTTTATTTATTTATTTGACAGACAGAGGTCACAAGTAGGCAGAGTAAGAGAGGGGGAAGCAGGCTCCCTACCAAACAGAGAGCCTGATGCGGGGCTTGATCCCAGGACCCTAGATTCATGACCCGAGCTGAAGGCAGAGGCTTTAACCCACGGAGCCACCCAGGCACCCCCTTTTTTTAAATATATATATATATTTTTAGAGATTTAACTTCTATATTTATTTAAAAAGGCAATATGAAATTCCTACTATGAAGTTACCATGGAGACTTAGAGGGACAGAAGAGGGTGGGTGGCAGCCGCCAAAATGATGAGAAGGCCTTGAGAAGTTCCCAGTATGATGGGGAAGAATGCTGTGCATATAAATAATCATCATTTGTAGCTACAAGTGTGATTATAGAGCCTTGCACAGTGGTCTGTGGAAGGACCCATTTAGCCTGGGAAAGAGGGAGGATTTATTGAAGATGCATGGACCACTTGTACGTCACTGGTAAAACAGATCTACCTGTTCTAGACTTTAAACTTTCTCAATTAGGCAAATAAGCCAATCCATTTTCATACTACAGTTATGAATGGCCTCGTAAGCAAGTCAGGAGCTGGACTGAGCAGCTGAGACTTGAAATGCAAAAGCAGGAAACAGGAGGTGGTGTGGGGCTGATAGCCTTTCATGTTCAAGGGTCTTCTGAGTTTGGGTCTCTGGTGGTCAAAGTGAATTAGGTGGCGTGAAGGGGGGGTTAGAGGCACCAACAGATTGCCCTTTGGAAATGAGCCCAGTAAACAGACAAACTGCCCTGTATGTCTACACCTTCGTCATCTCATTATGCTTCTTATGAGGTTTAAGGTGTGGGCGTCCCCGCGCCCCCGCCCCACTAGCTGTTGCGGTGCACATGCACATGTGCCTGCGGCAATTCTAGCTAGACCTTAACCAGGAATTCAGGAAGATTAGAAGGGAGCACTGGGCAGAGGGAAGTGAAAAACAAGATGGAGAAGTTTGTTCAAGAAGGAAAGGGAGAAAAAGGCCAGCTCTCCAGGGTAGAGCGGATTCTCTTTCTTTGGTCTTTCATGCTTCCTCCTTCCCCAGATTTGCATTGTTCGCTCCTGATGACTTGGGGAACACCCTTTTCCTCGAAAGTCCTTGGTCCAAGTACTGTACATCCACAGAGAACAAAATGGAAAGGCAGATGGAGTGAAACCAGATTATGCCTACGAAATGGTAGCTTGGGACAAAATTCTGTGTTTGGTTTTCTGATGATCCTGGATAATAGATAATAGATAGTATAGACAGAAATGGCCCCCCCCCCAAAACAAACAAACAAACAAACAAACAAAAACCCTAAGTGGCTCTTGTGTACTTTAATGGGTTAATATAGGAGAGTCCTTTGTATTTTTAAAACAACCTTGATGTGTGAATTTCAAAATGTTATAACTAATGGCTAATTATAAAAATACTATCACTTCTTGGTGGCTCAGTAGGCTGGGGTCCCATTCTTGATTTCAGCTCAAAGTCATGATCTTGGGGTCTTGAGATCAAGCCCTAGGCCATGCTGGATATGGAGCCTGCTTAAAATTCTCTCTCCTTCAGCCCCTCCCCCCACCTGTGTCTCTCCATGTCTAAAAATAAAATAAAATTTAAAAATGTAAAAAGTCGTATCACTTCTTATTGAACTCAAATAATTATTTTGACTTGTCAATGTTAAGCTTGTGCCTCATTTTCAAGAGGACAATAAGTTACTTTAATTCTTGGCTTATTTATTTAAAAGCTTATTTATTCTTTACAGTTAGGATATAGACATTGCTGAGTCTTTAAAGTTTTCCACAGTGGTAGCTGTTATTTTTGTGTAACAATTAGGAAAGGTGCCCCATGACCAGGCAAATCAGATTTTCTATGGCAGTCCGCCTCTGTGCCTTTATATGCTTTTCAAAAAAGGCAATTCATTAAAAAGATAATCAGATTTTGTTTATTTGGAAATAAACTCATAAATCAGAAACATATTCCTCTGGACCGTATATCCTGATTTTTTTTTCCATATAATTTGGTCATTTTACCCATGATTATAATAACGTGAAAAGGCATAGCTTGGAAAATAGAAAGTTAAAGGAAACTTTCTGGTGAGATTTAAAATGTGGGTTGGATATAATTTGAATGGAATTGAGCCTCTGGGGGACGTCATTAAAAAGGATTGTTAAACTGTAGGTGTAGTTAAAGACTGAATAGAGCTGGATAACTCCTATAGATTTTAAAGTGAGGGTGATAACATCCTGTTCAGATTTATATTCTTTCTTTACTGAGATTTTTAACAGATTCTTGAATTTTAACTTGCTCAGTGTAATATCAAATGAAAATTCCATTAGGTTAATACCATAGAACCGGTGTGCAACCTTCTTTTTCCGCAATCCCCTTGTGGTTTGGATGTCTAGAACATCCAAGAACTTGCAGATCAGTATCGGTTTCAAGCGCTTACGTAATTTCAGGAACTGAATGAATTCCCCCTCTGACCTCCAGTATGTGAACCTAGTTCAAGAGAAGCCGGTGTTTTTTTCCCCCAGCGACCTTGAAAATCACTTCTGTGACAACGTAAGCCCTATTCTACCAGTCAGAGGAAGACAGACATTTTTAAATGAAGTAGTGAGAGTCCGAGGAAGAAAAGTGACTAACCCAACATATCCCCCCACTCTTGATGAATATGAGTCCTAGAAAAAAAAAGCTTGGCATATCCTATTTCCCATTTACTTTCAAGAGAGTTGCAATATTCAGGACAACTAACATTGCAGTCAATAGCGGGTTTCTGACCCTGTGCATTCCCCTACCTTTTTTCTTTTTTAGAATACTCAGAAGCAATCTGTTTTAATTCAAGAGGAAATTTCTCATTTAGATGAAAGAGACTGCCCAGTTCACTTCTGCCCCAAGGGCCATATGCAAAAGTACAGGTACAGGAGGAAGGCCAGTGATAAGAGAAAACCTGGGACCCTTATTCTCAGTGTGACTTTGAGGTCAACTTTTTCAAGGCTCATATTTTTATTTGCAAAATAGGAGTAATAGTTTTGTATTGACTCATGAGGTTATAAGGATTAAATATGATAACACACTTGAAGTGCTTAACATGGCGCCTGACCTTTAGAACAAATGCTACAATGGAAGAAAGCTGCTATAGATAGCTCAAGATGGTTGTTTCCCTGGGCCTTTTGCTCCCTGCACTGATTTTCTTTTAACTAGATGGCAGTCATGGATTTGTATCTCTTCTGGGGAAAAATAAGGACGTATGGAACCAACCTGGTTTCTATTCCTTTGTCATGATACCAACTTTTCCTCAGAAAATGCCTGAAACAAGTGTAATTCAAATGGATCATGAGAGGGTTCATTATTTAAGAATAGCTATCTAACTAAGGTAAGACCAAGAGAACCTTGGCAGGATGTCTTACTGCTATCCTTGGTCTACTAGACTTATTTTTAGAATTCATGTCATTAGCATAGAAGTAGTGTAACTGTAAGACCTAGGTCTGAAGGAGAGAATTCTGCCCCCTAGAGAATGGGTGCCCTGCCTTCCCTATACAAGAGAAGAGGAGGACACTGTGGCACCACGATTTAGTGACTCAGTTCTGCCCATCTCTGATGTTGACTGAGGTTGGCTCAAAGTGATACTCATTCCTTCCACACACAGAGCAGGTACTGCTTTTTGAAAGTCGGACAGATGACAATGAATACTATAACCTCCCCGTAACATGTAGTTCACACTTCTCTGCTTTGGGGCACTCTGACCCGTTTTGGCACCCTCACCTTGCTCCATACGACACTTGTTCAAGCAAGTCTCAGCTTTCCCTGAGCTTACAGATTTCCATCTGGTTGTGTTGGAGCAACTGCTTTTGTCCGTTGACCAAACCAACAAAGAGTTAAGGGTCAGGAACAAAAATTACCAGGATACAGGTGCCAGAATGAGTGTGTTTCTATGACAGGATCCTGCTTCCTTTTTAGTAAGAGGATACATTTTTTTTTCCATAGCTTCATATACTACCATTACCATCCCATTGGACAGACTAAAGGAGCAGCCTCCATGAACTGATTCCGTGCATGACTTGAAACCATCTGTACTCAAACACAAAACATTTCTAACTCACTTCAGTAAGAAACCACCTTCTTTGTGGTGGAGGAAAATTCTATGCCCGAATGGCAATGTATGTATTTGTAGCTCCATTTCTCGAGATGGGCCTGATCAGCATACGTTGATATGCCAGCACTATTATTGAATATCAGAATTACATATTATACAGTCACCTTTAAGGTGAAATGCTTTGGCTTATTTCATTCTAATCCATTCAATTAAAAACCATATGATAGTTGCGTTGCATGTTAAAAAGAAAGCAAATGAGGATGTATCTAAAGCTTTGGCTTATTCTCATAGAATAGTAAATTACAATTAAGATGTAGGAATGTGACAAAAACTCATCCAAGACCATGAAATTTCTAGGCCGGAAAGAATTTCAGGTTTGACTCTTAGTCATCTTAACTTTGCAGATAAAAAACGGAGACTAAAGGAAGTAAAGTGACCTCTCAAGGTCATGGATGAGTAAGTGGTGAAGTTGAGACCCCGAGCTGGATCTGTCAGTTTTGGGTTTTTTTTTTTTTTTTAAGATTTTATTTATTTATTTGACAGACAGAGATCACAAGTAGGCAGAGAGGCAGGCAGAGAGAGAAGGGGAAGCAGGTCCCTGCTGAGCAGAGAGCCCGATGCAGGGCTTGATCCCAGGACCCTGTGATTATGACCTGAGCTGAAAGCAGAGGCTTAACACACTGAGCCACCCAGGCACCCTGGATCTGTCAGTTTTAAACTAGTGCTCTTCAAACTACATAGTCAAGCTGTCTTCTCTTCAACATTATACAGTTCAATTTTATATGATTTAATAAATATTTATGATTTCCTACACCTAGGTAGTTCCTACTACCTCATATGGATACCCTCTGAAACAAGTATCAGCTGGCTGAGATTTAATGAAATGATCCAGAATTTACCTTTTATTTTATTTCAGAAATCATTCCCACCCAAAGTTCTGGTTTTTTTCGGGGGTTTTTTGTTGTTTGTTTGTTTTTAAGATTTTTATTTCTGAGAGAGAGAGAGAGCACAAGCAGGGAGAGGAGCAGAGGGAGAAGCAGATCCCTGCTGAGCAGGGAGCCCAGTGTGGGGTTTGATCCCAGGACCCTTGAGCTGAAGGCAGATGCCTAACTGACTGAGACACCCAGGTGCCCCACCAGGAGTTCTGTTTTTGTGTCTTACAAATATATATATGCATTTATATATTGCTATATATATTTATAATTTATATAGTATATATATATATATGTGTATATATATATATATAAAATGTAATTTTTGAAATTTTTTTTGGATAACTGAGTGATAGGAAAGGTCATGAGTCATAACCACCTATCATAATCATGTACCCCAGAGACAAATACCTAGTTTCCTTTATACACTTTCTTCTTCACACAGGCATGCTGGGAAATGGTTATTAGTAGAAGCTATTTTGTTCATTCCAGACTAATTTGAGGGAACTGGTAGCAATCTGCTTCCCATTATTTCACGATGCATGAAGACTGGTGCTGTCATAGCACAAGCTATGTCTGCGTGTTCAGATGACTCAACGGTCTGACTTTGCCAAGTCGATTCATTAACCCATTGTTTTATTGACACATGCAGACTGCTTACCATGCATCAGGCGCCCAGACTGGGTTCCCCAATCCTGCTGGCATTTTCCTTTCATAGCCCCAAATGGAAGTACAGGAAACCAACAATAGACTTGCACTGAGGAGTTCACCTGGCAATGGGACAAACCTATTGGAAAAAGAGGCACTGCCTGCAAATATGGTAACCAAGTAAGAATAGAAAATCCACACTCTATCCGGACAAGTGGTTAAGTACTCAGGGGACCAGCCAATAGGTCAGCAGATTTCAGGGAGTGGATTCAAGCAAATCATTCGAGATCGCTGCATCCAAGATGGTGCTCAGAAGAGCTCGCATATTGCAGGTGTCAGTACCCGAAGCCTAACATCAGTGAGGAAGTCAGCAACCAACAAAGCATCAACGTCTAGTTAAACAAGCAAATAAAATAAATAATAATCTAAGATAAATAGTAAAAATCTGCTAGAGGCAGAAATGATGAGAAATCCAGGGTATATTTTCTGTGCAATGGTCATATACTATTTCTTTGTCTTTTTCCTTTATACTCAACTAATGTCGACTCACATTTGGGAGTTTCAGTGGGTTATTCCCACCATTAGACTCTTCTCTTCCTCGCCCCTTCTCCCGGAGGAACTAACTATACAGTGCGTCATCTGTCACAAGCTTAGAACTGATCAGACAGGAGTATTTTCGAATGATGGCTGTTCCTGCTCTCCTCCAGTTACTGATGCCTGAGCCGGGCTCCATAAGCTGGATTTGAGTCGATGCTGCTGAACTGAATAACTTGCATAATTCAGTTTCCTAAGTTCATTCATCTGCAGCTCTCTCTCTCTTCTTTTTAAAACAAATCACCTTAGGCACCCTTACAGACAGGCCCTGATACCATACTCTAATAGCTTGGTTATGTTGGTAATTACAATCATATGAGAGATGTCTCCCCTGCAGACGATGACAACAGCAGCCCGATAAGGGCAGGACATTGGTAATTTGAGTTCCCACTTAAAAAAAAAAATCTGATTTTTTTAAACATGTTTTCCTTCTCTGCTTAAAACTTCAGAATTTCATGAGCAATGTTGGAGAGTTGGGGCAGTTACACAACATTCAAATTTCAAGCTCTGATAAGCTCTGATCTCTAGGAAAAAAAAAATAAGTGACTCACTAGCCATCTATGGTTTATGGAACTGTGTCGTGTTACTCTGAGAAAGCAAAACCTATTGGCTCCATAAAGAGACTAGAAGCATTTGTCTTCAGAGATGTAGGTAAGAGGGTTTAATACTGTCAGGGAAATCATGTTCTCTGTATGAAACACCTGCTGATTTTCTTTTCACTCGAGAAAGCCAGTATTGTTCTCACATGTTATCCCCATTTGGAGATTCAAGCAAAGTTGCCCCCCAAAGGGCTTGGGATTGATTTGTTGATATTTACATATTTGTATTCAAGAAAATTAAAAAACACATGTCCCTAAATGTGAAGAAGTTTAAAAGGTTCTCTAAGAGTTCTACTTTCTTTACAATGGCAAAGAACTCCTGCTTAGCAAGCTGATTAGCATGGAGAATCCAACTCTTCTGTTTTGCTTTGCTTTTTCACAATTGTGATCCTAAGTCTGGCTCTTTCCTCTGTTTCTCATCTATCATCCTGTCTGATCAATACACAGCTCCTGTCCCTGGATGGCACAATTTCCTGTTGCTTTCTGCATGGTCTGTAGGCTTTGGGATAAAATAACAAGAGATGGAGATTTTCAGTGAATATTTCAAAACTCAGCTTTCTTTTGTTTCCAGACGTCTTCGTTCATTTGATTCTATAGAAGTGATAGTATTTTCCCCTTGTTTTCAACTTGGCTCTCTGTTTCTGGTTTGACATAAATGAGGTCTTCTTAAGTGACTATAAAACTAATGCATATTATTAACACAAAACATTCTCAGGGGCACAGGAAGTTTTGAAAGTGACCTTTGATACTGCTTGTCTTAACCAATTCCTCAGGAATCAATTTAATCACAGAAGGGATGTTTACAAGAAGATCTGCCATGTACATACGTGTGTGCATATTTTACAGGCTGTTTTCTTGGATTATTAGCATTAAAAACATGATGGAAAAGAGGCCAAACATGTTGTGCGTGTTCCTGTTATTTTATGTTTACATTGGATCCTTGTAAAATCTTTTCCAAAGAGTGAGTAAGATTCCTAGACAGAGAAGATTCTGAACTCTGCAGAACTGAAAAAACAGTTGAAGTATAGTGAAAAGCATTTGCTTTGGATATTTTAAGTAAGCGGATTAGTGTCACAGAATTGGAACAACACCAAAAAAACAAAACAGTAACAACAAAATCCAACTTTAAATGAAACAAGGAAAGAACATTTCAAGGATAAGAGATTGCTGGATAAACTTTTGGAATGTAGCAATAATACGTTGATAGGCTATAGAATGCTATAATTGAGATCTGGAACAAATAGAATTAAAAAAAAAAGAAAACGGTTGGGGGCGCCTGGGTGACTCAGTGGGTTAAAGCCTCTGCCTTTGGCTCAGGTCGTGATCCCAGGGTCCTGGGATCAAGCTCCACATCGGGCTCTCTGCTCAGCAGGGAGCCTGCTTCCCCCCTCCTTCTCTCTCTGCCTGTCTCTCTGTCTGCTTGTTATCTCTGTCTGTCAAAAAAAAAAAAAAATCTTAAAAAAAAAAACAGTTGGGATAGAGATAGAAGAGGAGTTGGAAGGGTAACATAATCGGATCAATAACACACTCCATCATGCAAGAAGAAAGGAAACTCTTGATCAATGTCTTCAACTCTATCATAATTACAGTCCTCCAGTACAAATAAGAGAATGGTATTATTGGGGCCAGCTAACGAATTTAGAGTTAGAATGATATGTCAACACAACACTGAACTGAGCAGCTATCTGGAAATCTCCACAAGGATAGGAAAAACTTAACTCTTCATTTGACTGTTCAGGTATTAAATAAGTATAATCTGAGAATATGCAGTCAGTTCTGGGTCACACTTGTTCTGAAAATGTGAGTTAGTTTCATGCACTTGATATACAAGGGAACAGTGTGAGGATACCACGTAATTTGAGCTAAGCTTTGTGTTTCCTATGTGTGATTTTTGTGCTCAGGAAACACTAGGTAAATGAAAACAACTTTACCTACTTGACATGAGAAACACAGGAATGCACAAACCCATCCGCATAATCCTAGGACATCTCCCAGTCATTTCAGGGCCCCACGTGTGTTACAGGCTCATTCACCCATCCCCCAGTGTTACAACTTCCATCAGATTTCAGACAATCTTCCTTCCACCACTTTGCAATAAACTCATAAGCTTTCCCCCCTTCTTCTGATGCCCACATCCACAAGTAAACCTCAGACCTTTTTCAAGGCAAAGTGCCATGTTTATTGTAGCATTTATGCATTCCTTAATACCGACCAAGTGTAGAATTCTGCTACTCTTTCTATTAGCATCCTGAATTTTTAAAATTTCCTTATTACTTTTATTATTTATTTTTAATTACATATTGCTGACAAAACCTTTAAGTATTATGTCACCACCTTATTTTTGTCTGTCCCCCCGCACCCCCAGGTCATGCATAGCAAGGTGGATTTTTCAGAACACTTAGGTCATGTGATAGCAGAACTACTACACCAAAAGGAGAACTCAGGGGTGATAGGGCTGTCCCAGGACTCCATGCCCTGAAGGTGCTGTTTCCTGTGAAATGGGATCTGTTTGATACCCTCACTATATTAGCAAGAAAATCTAAACATGTTACTTTGTCTTCATTTGCAAATTTTCCCTCTGGTCATTTTATTCCTAATGCCCCTGTGGCTTCATTTACCTAGAATGAACCTAAACCAGTTGGCAAGGCTTCCCACTCTAAGAAGGGTTTTCCAAAGACCAAATGCACCATTTTCTTGTCCTTTCAAAGAGAGCCACACAGGAAGGAAAACAAGAAATTCAACTTTTAAGCTGGGCTATTCATGGCCTTTGCTAAATCCTGGCAAAGAATGATGGTTTTTCATTACGATTCATCTCACTGATTTCCTAATGGAATGAACTGGCCTTTTCATTAAGGCCATAGGAGAGCAGAGTTGGGTGACCCAAGTCATTAACTGTTGTTATCTGATGAGTGAAAAATGGATTACTTTTCAGTATGCATTTGGGGATCCCTGTGTTTTCTTTCACTGGGTTCTATTTTTTGTGGAAATTGGTTCAAGGGGAATGAGAAGGTCAATCTTGCATATTCTGTCCCACTAGAACAATGTATGTCTTTCTGCCCTGTGGGCAGGCAAAATAAAATGGATGGGTTCAGTAATCAGAAGTGTAACGCTAACATTCTTATTTCCCATTTTTAAGAGAGCTTAGCCATCTCACCCGCTCAAGAACATTCTATTCCCGTAACAAACAGGAATGTTACTTCATTAGTTTCTTAGCTGTTTCAACAAAACAAAAACACAAACACGTGCATGCACAGTGACATCTCTTTCTTCTACCAAACCCACCTTTGTAGAGATATCAGTTTGCGTAAGAGAGGAGAATAGATTCATTTAAACCCCATGCTTAATTCATTATTAGGAATATAATGCTTTCTAACACTGAAGTTATTAAAAGTACTCTGTGGATAAACAATGTAATTACATCTTTGCTATAATGTGAGTGCAATTCACTATAAAACACCTGTGATTTAGAAGTCATCGAAATGAATAGTTTACTTATTTACTTTATACTTATTTACTTCATAGGTATTTACTACATTTACTTATTTGGGATAATATTAAATATAATTTCACAAAGTACTATTTATCTTATGACTTATCAAAATATTCATCTTATGAAGGTCAGATTTTATCTTATTATAGTCTTAGTCTATAACATAAACTGAGCTATTTGCATTTCCAATTCATTATATTATTAAATTTTATATAAGAAGAACAAATAGTGGGTTAGGATTGGGTTAAGAAATATATAAGCCATTAGATACGATGTCCAAACAACTTTATTACAAGCAAACAATCTATCATCTAGGCATTTTGTATACATAGTATTAACAATTCAGGTATTTTGTAATGTATGTTTTTGTTGGGGGGGAGAGAATGTATTAATAATTATCAACCTGCTTTTGAAACTCATAGATCAGGAAAGTAGAAATTGTGAATACACTTTCTAGAATAATTGTGTGCAGAATTGTCTAAACAGTTCTGCTGAATTTTGGCTCCTTCATCCTTTGTCCTTGTGAATCAAAGCAATAGTTGCAACGTGAGATATGTTGCTGGGTCGTGATTTACAAGGTAGCAAAGTAACTGGGCGTTATAAAAAGAGTCAGCCAATATATTGTAGGAAAAAAACTACTCAAGATGTATATTATCTTCAAACAGCACTATAGAAATGCACAACCAAATGTAAGATTTCTACACCAGCGAAATTTCAAAGTAACTCCTTCCAATTCAGCCTCAGCTAGATCTCTATTTTACATAGCATGAGCAGCCTGTAGAGATAGCAGTGGGAATAAGAGATCTACAGAAATGTACAGAAGTTTTCCATTTTGAAGAGTAATCATTGCTGGGAACATTTACATGTGTATAATAGCAAATAACTTTGAAGTCTATAGAAGTGTGGCTGTAATTTTTTTGGTGTCAAATCCAGCTTTAATAATGAAGCTAAAACTTCAAATGGCTCTTTTGACTTAAAAACAAGAACAAGGGGCATCTGGATGGCTCAGTTAGTGAAGAATCTGCCCTCAGCTCAGGTCATGAACTTGGGGTCCTGGGATTGAGTCCCACATCGGGCTCCCTGCTCAACGGGGAGTCGGCTTCTCCCTTTCCCTCTGTGATCTCTCTCACTCTTGCTCTGTCTCAAATAAATGAATAAGATCCTAAAAAAATAAATAACTGAATCAATCGGTCCTTTTGCCTTGATAAAAACACACAATCTTTTTTTTTTTTAAAGATTTTATTTATTTATTTGACAGACATAGATCACAAGTAAGGAGGCAGGCAGGCAGAGAGAGAGAGAGAGAGAGAGAGAGAGAGAATGGAAGAAGCAGGCTCTCTGCTGAGCAGAGAGCTGATGTGGGGCTTGATCCCAGGACCCTGAGATCATGACCTGAGCCGAAAGCAGAGGCTTTAACCCACTGAGCCACCCAGGCACCCCAAAACACACAATCTTTTATTGATTTATTCATTCACTCATTCATTAAGCTGTATTTATTGAGCACATATTGTTTTTTAGGTACCAATGTTAGGCATTGACTTTGCAGTGTAGAATAAAACAAAAGACACAATCCCTGTTCATAAAGAAGCTTCATTATAATATGGAACACTAAAATTATATACTTAGAAGAAATAATGGTGATCATCCAACTCTTACTTGCATGCTAGAAAACTAAGATGCGAAGAAATAAATTGTCTTGACAAGGGTCATACCTGTGGTTAGTTGTTAGTATGGAGGTAAAACCCAATTTCCTGATTTTTTCTCTAGTAATATTGCCCCTGCACTGGCTGCTTGTACTTAGTTGCTGCCATTGAAAAATATTATTCTCATTAAGATATGAATCTTCAGCAGAATTCCTCCCGCAGACTCAGATAATGAAAACTGAGAATTATCTTTGGTTCTTTCCTCCCTTAAGGCTTAGTTTTATCAACTGCTAAATAACATAAAACCATTTGTATTCCGTTTATGTTTGCCAAATTCTCCCTCTACTCTCTAACTCCAGCTCTCATTAACAAATGACTCCTGATTGATTCCACCCCCTTTTTGTGTGCACTGCCCCACGCCTCCCCCACCGCCCAGTTATCTCTTTCCACTCAAATCTGTGGGCAGATTCCCCTCCTGACTCTGACCTCTGGTGGCTCCACGTTGTCTCTCACACAAAACAGCCTCCTCAGCGGAAGATGAAGCTCTTCAGGCTCTGGCACCATTTTTTTTTTTTTTTTTAATGTTCAGTTAGCCACTATATAGTACATAATTAGCATTGATGGAGTGTTCAGTGATTCATTAGTTAAGTATAACACCCCATGCTCATCACAACACGTCTGGCACCATTTTTTTTTTTTTTAGCCTTTTCTTCATTAGAGGTGCCCCAAACCACATCAACTGGCAACACTCTTGTTTCCCCAAGAGTTTCTCCTTTCTGTCTTCATTCACGTTTTTCTTTAGGTTTAGAATACATGCATAACCTTTCCTACCTCTTGAAAACTCATGAAATTACCACTTGCATGCCGCTTTTGTGGAACTCCACCAGTGATTAAATTGTTCCTACTTTGATCCCATACTGGTTGGATTTGTACTTCCTTTAAGCATTCCTGTTACCCAAAATCCAATAGTTTTGTTGTTGTTTCCATACTTATCATATTTTCCTACTAGACTACTAATTACTTGAGGACAGGCAGAGTACGATGTCTTATTTAAGTTCATAACTGTCGTGTTACAAACACTATATACACATTGCCTGGTGCTCAGTAAATGTGCGTTAAATCAAATCATATATATATATATATATTAGAACTAAATTCTATTCTAAAAGATAAAGATGCTTTCCTATCTTCTTCCTTTCTGCCCTATTATTTTTTCTCCTCCCTCCTTCCTTGCCCTTCTATCTCTTCTAGAAAAATGTAGAGATTCTAATTCTGTATCTGTTTCATTATATAACAGGTGTAAGACTCAGTGAAAAGTTTCAAGGAGTTGTCATTTAGTGGTGTTTGTTTTTTTGCTCTGTGACTGATGCAAAAGTCTTAGGAATTTATTCAAACAAATAAGCAGGTGAAATAGGCAGAGTGGACCTTATCAGAGTAATATGAGCTATGATATGCTCTCTGGCCAACTGGGTTCATACCCTGGGGCCTTTATTGACCGGACATAAGGCCTTGAGCAGATAATATAAGATGCCTGTGCCTTCCTCACCTTACCCCATGGTTAAGTGAGAAAAATAAATGATTTAATACATCAAAAGCCTAAAACAGTCTCTGCTACTAGTATGCACTGAATAAATATTTCTTACTGCTTTTATTTAGGTTCTAATCATTATTGCTTTGGTAAAAATAGGTACTTGGAAATTTCAAAAAATTGCAGAAAAAATTTCAGAAAAACAGAGCAATGTTAAATGCTACTTACACAGAATTTAACATGCTGCTGTAGATATCATCTTAATTAAATTGTTTCATTTTAAATGATACCAATTTACATGAATATATTTCTTTCACATTTTGTCCAAATCACCCACTTTAGGAAATTCTAAATTCGTTATTAAAATAATTCATTGTGGGGCGCCTGAATGATTTGGTCAATTGAGCAACCACCTCTTGATTTCAGCTCAGGTCCTGTTCTTGGGGGGTCAGGGGATCAAGCCCCACCTTGGGCTCTGCGTTCAGTGGGGTGTTTGCTTAAGATTCTCTCTCTCCTTTCCCTCTGCCCCTCCCCGTGCTCATGCACGCATGTGTTTTCTCTCTCTCTCTCTCAAATAAGTAAATAAATATTAAAAGATATCATTCGTTGGAGTGTCGTGCATTGTCTTCTGAAAATGCTGAACTGGATTGTTCCTTGAAGAAACACATTCAAGTCGAGTCTTTCCTTGGCTCTTTCCTTTTTCTTCCACTTCTTATAAAGTACATTCTGGAAGGCTGAGAACATATTAAGAGGCACAGAGCCCTTTAGGATTTAAACAGAGAAGAAATGAAGAAATGGATGGGGGAGGGAGGCAGGCAGAGAGGAAGGGAAGACGGAAGGGCTTGGGAAAGAAAGGAAAGGAGGGAAGAAGGAAGGAGAGAAAGATGGAAGGCAAGAAGGGATGGAGGAAAGCAGTCTGGCTGGCAGGGGAAACAGTTGAACAGAGACTTATTTCAGGAGTCAAAGTTGTAGTTCTCATTACAGCATGAAGCATTTTGATGTGTGGTTTGAGGGACTCGGGGGGTGAATTTTATCTTTACAAAAGCAAAAATCCCGTTTGCATAAGCCAAGGAATCCCATTTCAGTTATATTCCCTTTGGAATTTCAAAAGCTCTCGAGTTCTCACTCCTTCAATTACAAACATCAGTTCAATGAGGTTTTTTATCGGCACGGAAGAAGTTAAAGGACATGTGACTCCAGTAGACAAAACAAGAAGATATACAGACTCACTGGAAACGTCTAGATTTTGAAAAGTACCTGATGTGGAAAAAAATTGAAAGGGACATCGGAATGGAAAATTCCTTTGCTGGCTTCCTGTTTCTCTTTCCTGCTAAGGTGGGATTAGTTACCAGCTGTCAAATGAAATATCACTTTTAATTCTTATTTTGCGGGGAAGGAAAGCATTAGAAAAAAAAAATGTCTTGGAAGGGAATGAGGCAACAAGAACCTTCCTTTCTATAATTCATTCCTGAAGTTTGACAAGAGGACAAAAGGGCCCAAGGAGAGAAGGACAGGATTCTGCCTCCAGCAGGAAAAATGAGGAAGAAGTGAAGTCACTATGCAGGTAAATGGGTCTCCTGCAAGAAATTCCCGATGAAGTCATCGGTGTGGTAAGGAAGTTAGTTAGGGGTATAGAGCTTGAAGTATTGAAGTATTCAGGTAATTACCTCCAGTCTTCCCTTGGACAGACAAAGACAGAACCAATAAGAGCTAAACTGTCTCTAAAATGAGGGTGTCTTTGGAAATCCAGTCAGCTGCCTTTGATGCCATTCTCACTGACTCAGAAGGCATGCCTCCTTGGGAGTGACAGCTTCTCAATACTTAAGCTCTTCTCCCACAGGATTAGGATTTACCTAATGTTTGGGTACACCTTCAAATGCTGCATCACACCTGTGGCATGCTTGACAGTTTATAAAGCTCTCTCCAGGCATGATTTCAGTTAATGCCCACCGCAGGGTATCAACCATTCCCATAAATGTGGGTGGGACTGGAGTACTGGGAAGCCAGTGTACAGGCTCCCAAAGATGGGCTTGACTTTTATCTCCCGGAGGTCGGGAATTCCAAGGTTAGGAATGCATTCTGTTAACGTTAAGACAAGAGGTCCTCGGCCAACGTTAAAAAACAAGATTCAAAAGTGCTAATACAATTGGAATCTCAATTTGATCTTAAAAAAATAGGGGGAAAGCATGCAAATCATTTTACCGGAAGACACTGAGGTTTGTGATTCATCTTTATTGCTTTCTTTGCACCTTTACCCATATTACCTCCAATAAACATATAGAATTTTAATATCTGGAAGAGATTTTTAAAGGTATATTTTTTCCCCCTTCAGGAGGGATCATGCAGCTTTTAACCTGTTTGTGTGATTCACTACATCAGGCTTTTCTGATACAGTCCCCTTCATCATGTTTATTTAAATTATTTGTTGAATTATGGCACATCATCTTATATCCATTCTGGACTGGATTGCTTCTTAAGAAAGCAAATTCAAATTAACTCCCCCTGCCCTTTTTCCTCTGCTTCTTACGGTATATATTCTGAGGGGCTTGGAACAGAGTACATCACCCCTTCACGTGAAATGAGACACAACAAAGAAAAATCTGAGAGCTGGGATGATGAAGAGAAAACAAACAACAACAACAACACAAACGAAAATGCAGGCACCTTCTAGTAATTATGATGCTGGGTAGAGTATCTGGGCAGCAAGAGGGTCTTCTGTGTCACGACGGGTGGGAAATGGACAGGGAATGATAGGAAAGCTCATTAAGACATTGAACTAAAGAAAGGAGTCCAGAGGAGTTAAAAAAAAAAAAAGTGTTTGACTCCTACAAATATGGCATACTTGTTTAAGAAAAGCATTCATTGCTTATCGTCTACTGTGTCACATCTATCTGCTAGGTGCTTTGTTGAATTCAAAGATTTGTAAGACTTAGTCAATCCTTATCCACTAGTATTTAAAATTCAGTAAATGAAGGGCTCCTGGGTGGTTCAGTCGGTTAAGCATCTGCCTTCAGCTCAGGTCATGATCCTAGGGTCCTGGGCTGGAGCCCTCTGTTGGGCTCCCTGCTCAGCCAAGGAGCCTGCTTCTCCCTCTCCCTCTGCCCCTCCCCCCTGCTCACGTTCACGTGGTCTCTCTCAAATAAAAAAAAAAAGGAAAATCTTAAAACAAAATAAATGAATGAAATTCAGCAAATGAAATGAGATGTACAATAGAGAACTGTAATATATAAATTGAAAGGGACAGTGCGTTTAAAACATTTGTTCTTAAAATTATTTTTTAAATAAAGTACAAGTTGATGTTTACAGTAGGCAGAGAAGGAGTTAGTAAAAGGAAACTTGACGGAAAGATATTTTAGAAAGATGTTTCTCTTTATAGCCATTGTAGGTTTACAGTAAAATTGAGGGACGGTAGAATTTCCCATCTGGTCCCTGCCCCCACTCAAGCATAGCTCCTCCATTACTAACATCACTCATCAGAATGGTGCATTATTTTTGTTTTTTTGTTTTGTTTTGTTTTGTTTTTATCAAGAAGGAACCTACATGGACACATCATAATCACCCCATATCCACAGCTTAACTTAGGGTTCATTCTTGGTTTTGTATATTCTATGAGTTTGGATAAATGTATAATGACACGTATCCTTTGTTATAAAACCCTACAGAGTATTTTCATGACTGTAAAATTTCTCTGTGCTCTGCCTATTCCTTTGTTCATGCTACCCTCCCTCAAATCTTTCCACTGTCTCTGTAGTTTTGCCTTTTCCAGAATATTGTATAGTTGGAATCTTCTAGTATGTAGCCTTCTCAGATTGGCTTCTTTCACTTAGTAATATGCATTTAAGATTCCTCCGTGCTTTAACCACAACTTACTTATCCATTCACCAACTGAAGAACATCTTGGTTGGTTCCAGGTTTTGGCAACTGTGAATAGAGCTGCTGTCAATGCCAATGTGTAGGTTTTTGTGTGGGCAAAGTTTTTAACTCTTCTGGGTAAAGACCAAGGAGCATGATAGCTGGATTGTACGATAGAGAGATAAGATTTTAGATTATAGAGTTGATTTGTGAGTTAACCATGTATTAATCATTAATCATAAAGAAGAACTTTGTCATTGGAGAATAGTGAATCTTATGGGTTAGCTAATGTGGAGATTAGCAAACATTTTTCTGTAAAGGGCCAGATACTAAATATTTTAGTCTTTGAGGGCTACATAGCCTCTCTTGAGGCTCTGAGGGCCACTGGAGTCTACTATTGTATAGTGAAAGCAGCCATTGACAATATGCGAGTGGACAAGTGTGAGTGTATTCCAATAAAACTTTATTTGTAGAACCTGGAAATTTGAATATCATATAATTTACAAATGTCACAGAATCTTCTTCTTCTTTTTTTAATTGTGCCCCCACCATTTAAACATGTAAAAACTATTTTTAGCTCGAAGGGCTTCCAAAAACAGGAATCAGACTGAACAAAGAAAGAAAGTTTTCCAGAGACAGAGCTAGAGTGATTATTCCACACTTCTATGTAATAAATCGTCTCTTCGTGTAATCTATCTCCTTTAGGCCATTACAGAAATCGTTGAACAGCCATTAAGTACAAATTATTGAAAGAGAATTATTTATCACAAAGTTTTTATAGTTTATTATGAATTCTTTCATCATGTTGTTGCATGACAAATTGTAACACGAACTTGCCCCTTCGACTTGCCTTTGTGTCTCTTTCTGTTTCGGGGAGGATCATAGTTCACCAAAGTTGACCTTCAGTAAAGTTAATTTTCAGTTAAGGTGGATTTAGGAGGCATAGACATGCAACAGAAAAGCCAACCCAGATATCATTTTCATCTGGCTTTAGAAAGTGTTTTTCTACTTACATGTGAGTATGGGTGTGTCTGATGTTCTGGGAATTTACTTCAAACAAAGGAATGAAGCCACGCTGTGATTTTCTGACTCAGTGGGAGTTGGGAAACCATCCAATTTCTCTATCTTGCCTTCTGTCCTGTTCTTCTCTGCAGTCTTTTTTAGGCTGTGTTTAGATGTCTCATCTTCTCAGATCAATCCAAACACTCACCCAAACAAAGCTACCTTTCCTGAAATGGTCCTCCCAGAGCGGAGGGTGTTACGTGTGTGGCGGTGTTCTTGTAAAAATTCTTTCAGATGGAATGCTAACAAAGAGAGCTCAGCTTTCAAACAAGGAAGTAATCAAGCAGAGTAAGTGATAAAATACTCACTAAACCACCCAGTCAGACTTATTATGGATAAACCACAGTGTAAGTTGCCTTGATTAGTATGCACATGTCCCATTTTCCTGGTATTCAGACTTCTTTGCAGAAGAGGCAACTCTGTGTCCATCACCTTCTTAACATTTACTGGTAATGGAAAAGATAGCTCCCTTAGAGAATTCAGACTCTACTGCGTAGCAGGCTGAAAATCAGTGCTCCCATCAGAATGTCAAATCCTTAATGATAGCTGGCAGTTTGGAGACACTAATTATCTTCCTAAGGTAGGTCGTATTTATTATTATCCTCCTCATTTACAGATGAGGCAACTG
Organism: Lontra canadensis; assembly: GCF_010015895.1. NCBI lineage: Eukaryota > Metazoa > Chordata > Mammalia > Carnivora > Mustelidae > Lontra > Lontra canadensis. Next base: position 10,045,137 of record NW_022631035.1, on the reverse strand, counting down.
GGATGCAGACAGCATGCATAGCTCCCCTTATCACAAACCTAGTGACAGCACTAAATGAAAATCATTATCTTGCTTCCTCAAGTGCTTGCGCTTTTAAAAATGGAAATGAAACCCCAAAACCCCAAAATGGCAACTGTGGTCAGAACACAGAAATGACCCCCTAAATTTGTAGGGCTTACCAAACTGGATGGAAGCTCCTTGATCTGGCTACCTGTGCTCTTGGGAGTAAAGAAATATATGAAACCCTTGCCTTCCAGTCTTCCTTTTGAGCTCTTCTGGGTACAGCTCCCCCAGGTTCTGAAGAGCTTGGGATTATTATTTCTTTCATTTCTTGTGGCTGCCTTTCACATTCTTCTGGACCTTTCTCTTGACTCTACCATTTTAAAGCCACCTCTTCACTTATTCGATTTTCTGACTTCTGGTCCACTAGCTGGACCATGTGACCACTCACCATTTCATGTCATCTCTTAGGACCTGTTGCTGGGGCAGAGTAGCGATCAGACTGCGTATCCTGGATGGGAACCACAGCCTGTGGTTTTTATTAATCATTTTTATTCTAAGCTCTGATCCTTGGGGTTCAGGGAGGGAGGAGCCTCCAGCTTCAATCTCTGCCTTCCATTTATCAGGGTTTATTCAAAGATGCTAGGCTAGTTCTTTGGAACTGTCCTGCACAGGGTGACTAATCATTAGAGGCATGGCAAATAAAGGAATGAATTATTGCTTAGTTATTTCTAGCTGTCCTGTCTCAGTTTTCATTGGCATTGGATCTCAGCCCTCACTGGCTGAGAGGTAGACAAAGAGTTCTGGAAAGAAGGATTTCTTTGCATTGGGTAGGAGCATTTCCATAGGTCACCTCTCAAAAACCCTGTTTATCCATATTTGTTGAACATATTTCTGGCCCAGGAAATCTTCCTCCTTTTTATCCCTGACCTGGTGAAAACTTAGTCAGGGTATGCCTGAATGCCCTTCATACTGTACCTCCTCCAGAGGGACGGGGCGGTGAGGTAACCTCTGTCTCAGCTGACCGGCTATCGCCTGCTTTATAAGATGCCAAGGGTTGCCTATGTAGATTTTCAGGTGGAACTGTAGGAACAAACCTGTGTCAATGGTTAACTCAGGTTCTTGGTGTCTGGAGTTTTTCTTTCCTTTATTATTAACTAAAGAACATTTTTACCACTGCTCAGTTGGGAGCACCCAGCTCATAGATCCTCTGTGGGGAGAGTGAATAAAGGTAAGCATTGCTCTATTTTTGTTATTATACAAAGTCATTCAGCCTGTGCTTTGTTCACGCTAGTTTCTGTCTAAGGGGCAGCAATGTCAATGTCAATGTTGAGTTAAAGACAACTGAGATAATTTAATTTCCTATGTAAGTGCTGTAAGCAGAGCGTCATATTCCTTGAGTTCTTTTGAAACTTTGGTCCAAGGTATTCTCAAATTTGTCTTTACAGAGTTTATTAAATAACTTTTACATGACATGATATATGTAAATATCTAAAAGTGACTTTATTGTATTCCATATTCAATACCATATGGAATATTCTGTAATTTCTTCTGAAAGCAAATTATTGCATCCTGTTTAAGTGTATACACATGTATGGAGATATAGCTTTAAGCATGTAAGTGTGCTTTTACACAACCCCTCAAAAAACTGCAAGAAAAATAGGTTAATTTTCCCTGAGAATTGTAAATAATGATATGAGAGGAAATAAAAATATGCACATCTATAGACTTATTTTAATATCCTTCTCTTTTCTCCAGTCTCCTGTGTGAGGCTTTTTTTTACTTTCAGGTAAGCTTTATGCCCCTTGAACTCATGACTGGGAGATCAAGAGTAGAATGCTCTGCTGACTGGACCAGCCAGGTCCCCAGTTCTAGACTAATTCTATCATAAATTAGAAGTAGAGAATTTCATTCTGTTGTGTTCACTTTAAATTTTCTACAGCTTTTTTTTTTTTTCCCCTTGTGCATTAAAATCTTAGGAATTTTGTTCTTGGGTATTTATTGAGACAAGTGTGGGCATGTTATCTGTGCTCTCTGGAAACTATGACTTCTCTATCTTTTCTAATTGAATTGTTTCTGTTGGCAGTGGGTATGGTTGGTAAACAAGAACTTTTCTGCAAACCAGGTGGATTTTGATCAGGTGCATTAAGCTCTTAGATGATCTTACTATCCTGAAAGTTCCTTAGGAAAATAGTCCTGAGGAGTATTTCTGCTGAGCATTAATGTTATAATTAGGCAAGAGTCAGAGCCTCAGGAAGAAACATTAGATTAATGTATCTTTGCCACTTTACTTTGGAAACTGTAGGCCAACTACTCTCTATGTCAGATCTTAACCAGTAAAATGACATGAGGAACCGAACCTACAGCTCTTTTGTAGAATGCCATTTAAGGAGTTCTTGAAATGAAGCTAAAAAGAAGTTTAAAAGTGAACAGGGTCCAGAGTTCATGTCCATTCAAATAGCAGAGCGAGAGAGAGTGATAGAGACAGAGACAAAGACAGAGAAGGAGGAAGACACAGTGAGGAACCGGAGGTAACTGGTAGATGTAACTCCTGCTTACAATTATTTTTAGAACATGAAAACTGTCATAAATCCAAGACATTAGTCTCATTCAAAACAAGACCATGACCACATTTGACATTGGAAGAAAAGACTTGAGTAGCATGCTATTTGAAATCACTTTCTTAAAAAAGTATATTTTGACTTGCAAGAGAACAAGAGTTTTCAAGGATTTTGGAAAACTATGTTTCTTCCATTTTATATACATATATATATATATATATATATATATATATTTATATATATGGTGAGTCCAAGTGAAGGCTTGGATATGAGTTAGTTGAAAATTAGGAATTGGCAAAAAGTATAGTTTTAGGGAAGAAGGTAGACATATAAAGAATATTTAGAGCAAATATTTAGTACCAAAGCAATTCATATATTTAGGTAAATCTTTTTTTTCAAATTTATAATACCCATCATCTGAACAAATTCCCCAGCTTTTGTCCCATATGAATTTATCCTCAAGTCTCCTATGTTATCTCCCTGTTCTAGGAACAGTGGCCTTGAACCTAAGTTTAGGAATAAAATGTGCGTGCTTTCCATTACCACACAATAGGCTTGATATAAAGGGCCAAGAGGAAATGCCCCCCAAAGATCTCTCATGTGTGGTCCTTGTGCATGGATGTGTCTGAGAACATGTAGGTCACCAGTATGCTCTTTCTATGAACCTATGAGTGATGTCTTGTTCATGGATATTGTTATTAACATACCTGGAACCAATCGTCACAGCTCTATAACCCAACATGACTGAAGACTTAGTCCTCAAGAATATACCTTGATTCTTTTTACCAAGGGAAGGCTGGCATTGCTCTTCTTCTACAATTACTTATGTCGCATTAGTAAAAGCAATTCCTCCAGCATGGAGGAAATTCCATTTGTTTTTGCCACTAATAGATTTTTTTTTTTTTTAATAATGGGAAAGAAGTTCATTTTCTTAGGAAGACAATGACCAACATTTTGTTTGTGGAAAAGCAAAGTTTGTGGAAAAAGCTTTTCTTTGCTTTTTTCTTTGCTTTTTAAAATTTGTTTTGTTTTTGTTTTATTTTGTTTTTACCATCATCGTCTTAGCTCCTTAACCCCTATAAGACACTGACATAGAGATAATGGATCATCCTGTCATTTCCCTGATTTAGCTGGTCCTGAACTTAGCAAGAAACATTTGTTTTTTCTGATTGATTCATTGATTGATTCTCTCAACAAATATTTATTAAGTGACAAGTCCTAAATCTTAAGGGTTGAATGGGAGATTGTTTAATGGGTGAAACCACTTTCTTTTGGAATTTGAGACTACTGAAGGAGGAAAAACAGATTATTTGACAATGCATAATATAGCATGTATTCAACAAATATTTATTGTCTGACTACTCTGTGCCAGACATTGATTGGACATAAACTGAAGAAAAAGACATATTGGTGAAAAGAAAAAGACAAAAATTCCTGGCATTATGAATCTTGCATTTTAGAGTAGATGTTGGAGGAGTCTATCAAGAAGTAAAATTAAAAGCATGTTAGCGGTGATAAGCACTATAGAGGAAAACATGATGGAAGGAGGAGTTACTGGAATTGGGGGCTGGAGGAGTGAGAGTATTGTATTCGTTATCTATTGCTGTGTAACAAATTTCCCCAAAACTGTGTCTGAGAGCAGCAATCGTTTGTCATCTCCAGTTTTCTGGGTCAGGAATCCAGGCTGTCTGGGTCCTCTGGATCACATGCTGCAGTCAAAGTGTCCACTGGGACTAACCATCTCAAGCCTTGCATGGGGGAAGTTTCTCTTCCAAGCTCCATCACATGGTACTTGGCAGGACTGGTTCCTTTGGGGCAGTTGGATGGGGTGGGGGGACTCAGTTCTCCACTAGTTGCTGGCGAGAGTCCTTCCGCAGTTCCTTGCCATGTGGGCTGTCCATAAAATATCTCAAAACATGGCAGCTGGTTTCCATTAGAGCAAGCAGCAAGTAAACAAGACAGAGACAGAGTCTTTTTCAAACCTAATCTTGAAAGTGATGTCCCCTCAGTTTGGCCAAATTCTATTCATTAGACATGAGTCACTTATTCCAGCCAATACTCAAGGGGAGGGATTTCACAAGAGTGTGAACACTAGGAAACAGGGATCTTAGGGAGCCATCTTCCAAGCTGCCTGTCATAGCTCTACATTTTTAAATAAGATTGTCAAAGGGAGCTTCATGAAGTAGTCGATATTTGATGGAAGACCTAGAGGTGGTGAGTCAGGAGTGAACAATATGGATACCTTGGAGAAGCATGGTTCAGGTAGATGGAATAGCTATGGCAAGGCTCTGAGTGTTCTTGGCATGTTTGAGAGATGGCAAGGGGATCCGTGTGGCTGAACCAAAGTTGAAAACGGAAGAGTAGTTGTAGATGAGGTCATGTGGATGTGCCATGATTTTTCCAGAATGTAGAGGATTCTGCAAACTGAATGTGTCAGAGATGTTTTTTTGGGAAGTTATGAAGGACCACAGGGAGGTATCCATTTAAATAGGTAGAAAGGGAGGAAGAGCATTGTAGATGGCAGGCAGGTAATGTGGATGAAGAAAATACAGAAAAGGGGATGAGGGTAAATGAAGACATGGCTCCTCTAGTTTGACCAATGGGGTAATAAAGAGGTATCTTAATATCAAGACTATGCTGAGGCCAATGACCTTCTCACCAAATGAGACTTGTAAGAAGAACACACATATCACCACAGAAACCAGGTCTTCTTTGGGCCATGCCAGCTGCTTCCAACAGATGGGGGCTACAAAGCAAAACTAGTTTTCTTGGGCAGTAAACAGTATTTGAAGGCTTTCTAGGAGGCTTTCTCCAAAAGCCTCTCTGCTGAGTTGTATGTGCTCTTCTCTCAGCTTTGAGCAAATAATGACCAGTAGGTCATCCTTCAAGTGGTCCCTTTGTTGGAAACCATAAGAATAATAGCTCTGAACAAATAGTCCTTCTGAGATGCATTTTGTCTTACTGCATACAGTCTTCTGTATCAAAAATACTACAGATTGGGTGGCTTAAACAACAAATATTTATTTCTCACAGTCCTGAAAGTTCAACATTAGGATACCAGTATATTTAGTGTTTGGTGAGACCCCTTTCCTGGTTCACAGAGGATCACCTTCTCACTGGATCCTCACATGGCAGAAGAAGCAAGAGAGCTCTCTGGGGTCTTTTTTTATAAGAGCACCAATCCCATTCACAAGGGCTTTACCCTTACGACCTAATCACCTCTCCCAAAGCCCCACCTCCTAGTAACATTAAATTAGGAATTAAGACTCAATGTGTGAATTTGGGAGGACACAAACATTTGTTAGCTTTGAAATAAACTCAGGTTGTTTTTGGTTGAGGTTCTAGGTCTTTGGCGGGGGGTGGGGGGGAGATAATGGCAGGTCTACAGTCTGAAATGCAATGCATTTGCATTATGTAAAGACAGTTGTATCCTTCTTTCTCAGCTGGCCAGCCTCAGAGGACTTGGAGAAGAAATCTTCATCATCCTTTAAGCCCTATGCGCCCTGAACTTTGTGGTTTTAAAATGTAAGGAGTGGATGACTTTATTTTTTCAAAGCTGCTCTTGCATGAAAAAGATGGGATCAACTTTTCCTCCAAGGTTTTCTACTCTGAAACCAAGAATTCAGATGCAAAATGTACATCGCATTTTAAAGATGCTTTTCAATATTAAGTACATCTTTTTCCAGTTATTTTGGCCCCACATTCACTTTCTCTTCAAAATAGACCGGAAACTGCCCACAGATGCAGAGGAAATTGGGAGAAAAGTCAAACTGAGTAAAAAATAGCCCTAAAGTAGATTTACTTGACAATTCCAAATAAAGATGATTTTCACCTTAAATATGGTCCTGAAGTATCACCTCAATTCTTAATTTTGTTTTACTTACATATGTATAGTTTAAAAGACTTCAGATGCTTCCATGCTTCAGATTATATTGAATATGATTTGTTCTTTTGACTTAAAGTGAACATTCAACTATTTCAATTTTTTTAAAGAAAAAAGTATGTTTGAGGAAACATGACCAAAACCATTTTTATTATGATGAATTTTGATTTTTTGTTATATTCCATTTTAAATTAGAACCATGTTCCCAGGCAATCAATAATCTTTTATTCAATCTGGATACAAAGATAACAAAAACGTGGTCCCTGCCCTCAGTCTGGCAGAAAAAGGCAGGTCTGTACGTCATTAAGGGCGATTCAGTGGCCTAGGACCGTGATAAAATAGGACTAGCACACCAGCCCACTGAACTTTTTTCAGGAAAGCAATAGGGGGATGGCCTTCTTTGGGGCCTGTGGGTGTTGTTCAGTGTTTGTTTTTAGAATTCAAAATGTTTAAACACTGAGATATTGTGTTTTTTTTTATGATTACTTTATTTGAGAGAGAAAACGAGCACACTCATGTGTGTGAGGGAGAATGGAGGGTCAGAGGGAGAGAATCTTCAAGCAGAATCAAAACCCAAGATTTGATCCCAATGAGATCACAACCAGAGCCAAAACCAAGAGTCAGATATTCAACCTACTGAGACACTCAGGTGCCCTGAGATACTGTTTTTACTATGAACTGTTTTACAACAAGATGCTTCAGTGCCTTACATTGGCCATCTTCTTCCCTTCATTTGATAATTATTCAGAGTTCTCCAAAGAACAAGAACCAATAGGATATACAGAGAAGGAGAGACAGAGAATGATTTATTCTAAAGAATCAGTCATGTGATTGTCAGGGAAGGAAGTCTGAAATCTGTAGGTTAGGAGGAAGGTTGGAAATTAAAGTAAGAGTTGATATTGTAGTCTTTTGGTTTTTTTAAAGATTTATTTATTTTATAAAGAGACTGAGAGTGGACACAAATGAGGGCAGGGTCAGAAGGAGAGGGAGAGAGAGAATCCTCAGGCAGACTCCCTGTTGAGGGCAGAGCCAGACAGGGTACTGGATCCCAGGACCGTGAGATCATGACCCATGACCCAAGCTGAAATCAAGAGTGGCTGCTTAATCGACCCCCCAGATGCCCCGATATTGTAGTCTTGAGTACAAAATTGGCTAGTTAGACCAGCAGGCAGGAAACTTAGGCAGAGTTTCTTATGTTGCAATCTTGAGGTAGGATTGCTTCTCCTTTGGAAACTTCAGTTTTGCTCTTAAAACTTTCAACTGCTTGGATGTGGGCCACATGCGTTTAGAGGATCATTTGCTTTTGCTGAAAGTGGACACATTGTAAGTGTTAATCACATCTATCAAATATCTTCACAAAACGTCCAGAATGATGATTGGCCAGACAACTGGACATCACAGCCCAGTCACATCACGTTGATACAAATTAACCATCACAGTGACAGAGGGCATTTTCACCCTGATTGTATTTTGTCATACAGACATTCTAAGTTTGAAGCTTCAATTTCTAGAAAAGAACTTAAGAACCACACTTTAATAGTTACTACATTTTTAATTCTGCAAAAGAGATATGCCTAAAAATGTGATCATTTGGGTAGAGAAGTAGCCATTAATTTAATACAGCCTTCTCACTGTTACAGCTTTTTACCATGCAATCTGGCCAAGGAAAAAGTCATTTCTCTTAATTAAGACAAAGAACAGGTTACTTTAAAAGACATCTATGGTCTGTCCTTCTTTTTTTTTTTTTAAGATTTTATTTATTTATTTGACAGAGATCACAAGTAGGCAGAGAGGAAGGCAAAGAAGGGGGGTGGGGGAAGCAGGCTCCCGGCTGAGCAGAGAACCCGATGCGGGGCTCAATCCCAGGACCCTGGGATCACGACCTGAGCCGAAGGCAGAGGCTTTAACCCAGTGAGCCACCCAGGCGCCCTCATGGTCTGTCCTTCTAATGGCATTGTCTCCTCTTCCATCACATGCTACACCATATTTTTCAGCTACTATATATTCTTTCCTATATTTGCCTGCAGTTTATTTTTCACATATAAGAGTCCGGTTTCCAAATGACTCTGTTCATGGTAGTAACACTGCCAGGATCTATGAGAAGCCAGAAGAAAAACATGGTATACATTTCAGAAGCATTAATTTAATTCCAGAATTAGGATTGAGAATAAGAAGAATTCAATAATTTAACTGATAAGTAGTGCAAAGAATTATTTTTGTAGTTCAGGTGTTTTTTTTTTTTAATATTTTATTTATTTATTTGACAGAGAGAGAGATCACAAGTAGGCAGAGAGGCAGGCAGAGACAGAGAGGAGGAGGAAGCAGGCTCCCTGCTGAGCAGAGAGCCCGATGCAGGGCTCGTTCCCAGGTCCCCGGGATCATGACCTGAGCCGAAGGCAGAGGCTTAACCCACTGAGCCACCCAGGCGCCCCATAGTTCAGGTATTTTGAGGTAAATATCTAGAATTCAAAATCAACACAGATTAAAAAAAAAAAAATCCTAAAACCAGGATATTTTGAGCTTCAGCCCAATTCTTTGTGTTATATTCTCAGATCTCCCTAGGATTTGGGGTAGGGATAACAGTAACATACTCATTTCTCTTGTTTTGTTTTGTTTTTTAGGTTTCTCATTTAATGGAAAATTTTGAGAAGTACTATTAAAGGATAATTTTTGTGAGACTAAATTCTTGGGTTAGGTTACTACTTGATTAGTTAGTTGGCTCTGCCCCAGAAAAATATCTACTCACCCACAAACTTGGCCAGTCTTTTCACGACTATGTACTCTTCACATCTCATGTGAGACTTTTCCAAACAATGGGTAATTCAGGACATTCTGTCTCTACTTTGGGAAAATAATCCAAAAGTAACCTCACAAAACAAGGCACCTAGCATAAAGCCGGACCACAAAAATTCTGCAGTCAGTCTCTGATTCGGGGCACCCCCTAGCAGGAAGCCAGCCCATCTAGTCAGTTGAACATGAGCAAAATAGCTCTGTCCAACTAGCACTTACCTGAAAGACACATTTGGCCATCTTTGATGACCTATTAAGTTATTAACTGACCTTCTAGAGTTCTGGTAATGTACTATTGAGTTCTATTTATAGATGGTAGAGTAAAATCCTTCCATGGACTTGCAAATAAAATTGAGAAGGTGTCAGGACATTAAAGACTATGAGCCATACACCAGGATCATCACAGCAAGAAGCCTGTTCCTGTTGTGTGTTTAGCTTGCCTTTTATTTGGGTCAGAATTGAGCCAACTTGTGGATGGTTAGATAACACTCAAGGAGAAAGTGGTGTGACTAATTTGAGCAAAGTTACACATATTTAAATTTAGGTTTTGTGGGAATAGAAAGTGGTTCCATTTCCTTATGACTAAAGTTTTATTTAACTGTGTTCGATAACAATATTGAGCTGATGATAAGATTGCGTCATTGGCATCAGGAATTGAAAAGCTAAAGAAACATTTGGAGAAAAATAACTAAGGAGAGCAAAATCACAAACCAGCAGACTTCAAGGAAACCCAACAGAAGCAAAATGTACTGTGCTTTACACTCACGGAAGTTAAGCATGATGGAGAAACCAGGACAATGTTTCCATGCATTATATTGCTATAGACAGATTATTTTGTGTGTTTCTTCTGCATGACTGCATCAAATCATTCCTGTTCTTGTTGTAAACAGTGGACACGACTTCTCCATTCGGCATGGAAATTGGTATTCATCTGCTGCAGCAGCTTATGAAACAGAAGCACGGGAGCACGGACTGAGCAGAACCAGGAGGTGAGTAGAAGTCCAGCGTTGTGTCCTGGAGACAAGAGCTGTTTAGAGTCACCATGCTTCTTTTTGTGTGGAAAGTAAGGGACTATACTAGTTATATACAAGTGAATTACCACAGTAATCACTATACCATTAGTATGGTATTGTGGACATGGTTTTTGTAGGCATCACAATCATAGCATTTGGTAACCCCCACTGCTATTCAATGGACAGAACATTGTCATCCTTTATACTTTTGTTTTTTGAATTGAACAAATGGCACCTTCATTCTTCCAACTCAGTGAGCAATGCTTCTGTCACTGGGCACTAGGTTTATAAGGATAAATTTTTCAGTTGCTTACCATTGAGAAAGTCAAAACTTAGCAAAGGAAGACACAGGCAGAAAAACCAGCTGTGCCTGGGGAATTGAGGGAACCTGGAAGAAAGAAGAAATGTCTTCCTGATTTATGAAGAACCTGACATGTTCAGAAGAATGTGAGAAGCTCTGAGTGGTTGACACATAGAATTTTCAGGGTGACAGATGCATGTGAAGTGAAGGAAGACAACAAATGAAAACCAGTGAAAATGAGCTGGAAGCTACCAGGATAAAACGGAGCTCATGTCCATCTCTCACCTTGAGATGAGATGCTTAAGCCTCCAATTAGATAATGAGGGTAGCCAGCAAGAAAAGCTGGTACCTGCCATCACGTAAACAGGAGCCATAGAAGCTGAACGAAGAGAGCTACAGAAACTGTGGGTTGACCTGCTGTCCGTACCAATCACACAAGGCAGATGATCAGTGACAACCTCTGTGAATGACCACAGAGCCTCATGCCCTATGCCAACTTTCTGCTATAAAAAGAATATGGTTCTTGCTTCCCTTTCATCTTACAAATCTCATCCAAAACATCTCCCAGGGGGTCCAGGCCAATATGGAACTATGACAGGAATGGCATTCTGGAACATGTGGTCCCAGGTTAGCTAAATCCATACAGTCTAAATCTGCCACTCCTGATATTTGCCATTCAGAATATAAAACAAATGATGGAGACATAGTTCCTGCCTCCAAAGAACCATCCCTGTGGCAGAAGAGAGTCTTAATTCACTCTGGTATATGTTGAAATAGCACTGATTTGTCCCTTTTACCAGCAAGAAGTGAGACTCATGCACATGAATGAGCTTTGGAAGTGTTAAAGGTTTAATGGCTTTTCAGAGTCTCACTTTGGTTATGTGATTACCTCTACACTTGAAACTGAACACTGGGAATAAAGTCATTCTAGGTATTTTAGTAAGCTTAGAGCCCCTCGTCTTCGTCTTACTTCACTTGAGTAGTGCGGTGGTGCTGAATGGATAGCAACCAAACTTCTGCATTCACCCAGTCCTTTCATTCATGAGATGGTACCTGTTCATTGAAGTCACCAGCTATTTCCCCACAGGGACAAGATTTGTCCTGGCTCAGCATAACTTAGCCCTCTTTTAAGCTGAGAAAATGGGACACAATAAGCCGATAACTAAGTTCCTCCACTGTTAATTTAAAAAAAAAAAAGCATTGAAGAAAAAGCATTGAAGATATCCTCAAAATGTTGTGTCAGATCTGTCCTGGGAAAACTCCTTTTTTTTTTTTTTTAGTTTCTCTCTCCCTCTCTCTCTCTTTTTTTTTTTTTTTTTTTCATTTTACTTATTTATTTGACAGACAGAGATCACAAGTAGGCAGAGAAGCAGGCAGAGAGAGACGGGGAAGCAGGTTCCCTGCTGAGCAGAGAGCCCGATGCGGGGCTCGATCCCAGGACACTGGGATCATGACCTGAGCTGAAGGCAGAGGCTTAACCCACTGAGCCACCGAGGTGCCCCAGAAAACTCCTTTTTAATCAGCACAGTCTTGCGTAGCTTGTCTCTGCTCTCTCTTTATTAGACCGTACTTGACCCACCCTTTCAACTCAGCCCTCTGTCTCATTTTCTCTCCCTTGGAAGCTGTCTTGGTAGGCAGATTTTGCATCTTTCAGAGTCTTCACATTTTCTGTATCTCAGGGGTAGTGTCACAATGATGACGTGGCCTCACTGTGTCCACAACCTAAACGTTGTGTTACCAGTCATGAATAGAAGATATTTTTGCTCCATCTTCCATGAATGAGAGGACACCACATGGTGAAACTTCTGAGATGTTTCCCCTACCGGTAACAAAGGAACATGTGTCCCTTGACTGCAGAAATAATATTTTCAATTTACTGATCAATTTTTGTTTAACAACGACATGCTTGTCCCATGGGAAGTGCTTCACAGATATTAACCCTTCCATTTCCACAATGAATTTCATTTTTACAGATGAGGAAGCAGGCACAAAGTGGCCAAGCAATGTTTTGAAGATCACACAGCTTGTAAAGGGCACAGCTGATTTTGGACCCGTCTTTGTCCCTAGTATCCGATTTGAGCAACTAATCTGTGCCCTCTATGGAAACTCAGTTTTTCTGTACATTCATAGCCACGTGATTATTAAGAATGCTAAATGACATTCACACATAAGTTAGAGTATATACCCAGCATTCAAGAAACGTTTGTACACAACACAAAGGGGAAGCATGAGAAATGCATAAGCATTGAAATGATAAAATAGTGTGAAACCGTACCAGTGGGACCCTGCTCTCTACTCTGTAATTACTGATTTCTTTAAAGTATTCTAGTTTGCATGCTAGGCATTAAATTGGTTGTCCTCTGTCAAGCCACTTAAAAGATAAAAACAAGCCAATCAGAGACAGAAAAGAAGACATCTGCACTCTATTTAAGGGCAGAACCCCGGCCACACAAATACAGGGCTTTGCCATTTTCACCAAAAGTGAGTAAACACAAACAGAAGTTTAACACCATAAATCAATAAGAATTTCACTCTGTTGAGCAAAGATAATATATAGTCTAAGGAAAGCAATATTTCATTGATGGGGGGAAATGCAATCATTCTTCGCGGTCCCAATGACATATGAAAGTCTGTTGGCTTTAATATCAAATATTGAACTAAGATCGAATAAGCCATCTGTTTGAGGGAAAAGACAGAGACAAAAGCAGAGCCCAAAGGGTCTTGAGAGATTTCTCAGTTTAGAGCAAAGTCTCTCCTTTATTAATCTAATATAAAATAGCCCTTTTTCTTTGTGCTAGTAAATATTAATTTTGCTAGAAATTACTGCTCTTGATATGCAAATATTTATGATGAGAATTTTCATGGAGTAGGAAGAAGAAATCTTAGTTTTTACTCTTGTATTAACACTCAGTGAAGATTAACAGTGATGAAATCATTTATTGGGAGCAAATCCTGTGTTTCATTGGTTTGGCCATGTGTTACAAATGAAGTCAAATGCATAGTTTCAGAAAAAGCATCAGACAAAAGCCAACGATCAATGTAGTAAAATTGTATTTTTTAAATAAAATATTCTCAGGAGTCTTTTTTGTTGTTGTTGTTAAGATTTTTATTTACTTATTTGACAGAGAGAGAGACAGTGAGAGAGGGAACACAAACGGGGAGTGGTGAGGGAGAAGCGGGCTTCCCACTGAGCAGGGAGCCCCATATCGGGGCTGGGATCATGACCTGAGCCAAAGGCAGATGCTTAATGACTGAGCCACGCAGGTGCCCCAAATATTTTCAGTATTCTATGAAATAAAGAAAACCATATTTCCCAAGAAAGCTGCTAACATAAATTTTTACTCTTCAAAAATAGTTACATCAGACAATAAGATGCAATTATTTATGTAACTATATTTATAAATTTATATTAAATGTATATAGGTTTATTAAAAATTTTATATAAATATTTATATACTATATAAACATAATAATCAAATAATAATTACATGATTATTAATCATTTTCAGTATTCATCATAAGGCCATCTCTTAAAGAAATAATGATGTTTACTTTTCAAGTTGAAAAAAAAAATTAGAAAAAATTTGGCAGTTGCCCTACCCTTAAAGCCGTTAGTGCATTCATCCTTAAGATCACTGAGCTCCTGAAGCTTCCAATAAACTTTTCTGTTGTGTTTGGCATTTCCTTTTACGTAGTCTCAGCTTTTAAACTAAAGACCAGATCATTCACAGGCATGTTTTTGTTTTTCTTGTTTGGTTCACCTTTATTCCCTTTTTTTCTTTTTTTTTTCTGGATTCCTAATGAATATCATAAAACAACACTTGTGGTCGCATTTCAAAGCTTAGAAAATGCTTTGACAGCAAAGATCATGTTTTGTCTTCAGAACACCTTGGCAAGAGTACTGGGAATACTGGAAAATTCTTCGCATAGTGATGGAAATAGTAAGGATCAGACAAATTAAGCAATGGGCCTGTACAGGGCCAGCAGGGGAACTCAGCCTCCTGGGTTTGCCTCTAGATCCATTTCTCTTTCATGTACCCATGCTTCCTCACCTCTTCTATCTCCGCGCTGGAGAAATCTTAGGAGGCTAGCAGGTGTCTCGTCGGGTATCAGTTTGCATTTCTGTATCAGACTGACCTGGGGTTTAATCTAAACTCTGCCACATGTGACCTGTGGTGGTTCTCCAAGTGTGGTCTGGGACTAGCAGCTTCAGAATTGCCTGGGAACTTATGCAAAATGCAGATTCTCAGGATCCACCTCAGACCCAGCAAAGAAGCATCCCTGGGGCTGGAGTCCAGCATCTCTCTTCCTCACCATCCCTTCAAGTGATTCTGATCAATACAAAGTTTTGAAAACCACGGGTCTAGACCAAGGCATATCACCACTGCAGAAGTTCTGTCTTGTCTTCCAGCTGGGTCCACGGTAGCTCTTATAAATGTCACACAGCCCACGGTAGACAGACACTTGAGAAACGTTGACATTCCCAAGGAACTGAATTTTATTGAAAGAGTTAATTCCAGCTCATTCCATAAATGTGGGAACAGAAGTGAAGTGATCACTCTTCTTGAACGCAGCACTTTTCTCCAAACCTGGAGTTCAGAGAAATAGTCGTCGTTAACTATTTCTAACTTGTGGGTAAACGATGGTATACTTTGGCTATGTCCAAAGTAGTCAGTAGCTGCCATTGAAAGGAAATCAAGGAAGCCAAGTGATTTTTAGTTAAAAATCAGGTAGGGGCAGGGCCTGTCTTTGTCACTGTCATTTTATTTGATTTTTGTTTGTGTGATTCTGGCAATTGTTCATGATAGCTTTGTCCAATGGCCAAATGTCATCCCATGGCTTGAATTACTTAAAATTTATATATCTGGGGGCACCTGGGTGGTTTAGGCAATTAAGCATCTGACTCTTGACTTTGGCTCAGGTCATGATCTCAGGGTTGTGAGATCAAGCCCTGCACTCTGCATTTGTTGGGGAATCTCCTTGAGATTCTCTCTTTTCCCGTCCTGCAATTCAGCTCATGCTCCTTTGTCCTGTTTTATATATATATACACACACATACACACATACATAAACATATATGTGTATATATATAATGTGTATATGTATATTATGTATGTATATATATACACACATAATTTTAAAACTCTTAATTTAAAAAAAATCTAAAAATTTAATTTTGAAACTCAATGAAAACATTTTTTAGCCTATGTTCACCCAAATATATGAAAATTGGTCTTGGGTAGGCTTATGGAGTATGTAGATACGGGCCAGTAAATTCAGTCAATTTCTCTTTGATTTCCCTCTTTGTCCTCTTCCTGGACCTTTTAAAGTAGAGAATACCTGTTAAATACATGTCCCATGTTCCAGGTACTATGTTGTATGCTCGGGGCTTATGGGGAAGCCAGGTAGGAGGTGTTCTTGAAATTCTGGTGCTCAAGCCACATCAACTGGCCACCCAAGTTCTTGGTTTTAGATGGAATTAAGAGTCTCACATAATTTGTACGTGGGTCTTCACTACCAGGAAGGGGGCAGGAGTTACCTGCTTTCAACTTAAGTTCCTGAAGTTTGAAGAGAAACAACCACCCGAAGCCATGGTTTTTTTGGTCACTTATTTTTCTCCATAGTTCCCAAAGGTGGGATTCCTGACTTGGGCAGGGGGAGGGGGGGCAGGCAGTGAGAAAAACAAAAACCCCAAAAACCTTAAAAGCCTTTCTGTTCCTAAAGCGTGACACTACAGGGTTTCTGTCACTGCGGCAGTCTGTCATCCGAGGTCACGCTAATTAAGTAGCTTACCTCACTGGGAAGAAGGGGAAATATTTAGGTATAAACTAGACTTTACAAGTGCAGGTAACATTATTTCAGAAGGTTTTCCCTATCTCTGTTTACCAACGCTGCATGTCGACAAAAAGATTAAAAGCTAGTTACTCCAGTATTTACAGAGAACACAGGGCTCTGACTGACTTTGCTCAGAATCTCCAGTTACATCACCCTGAAATGCTCTGCCAGCCTTCCCTGTCCTTGTGGTAACTGCTCCCATTGCTGGGTCCAGCCCGGATGCGCTGGCACTTACGCAAGGACATCTTGGAGGGAAACCGGTGGTGGCCACGTCTGTTCGGCCTCAGCTATCACCTTGCCCTGCAAAAAAAAAAAAAAAAAAAGCTACTCAGTCATTTGCTCAGCATTTATATTTTTAGGCTCCTCCTTGGATTTAATCACTTAGGTATTTCCCTGTCCAAGCATTTGTGCTGGTAAAACGGGGCCACGCAATTCAGACAGAACCTGTATGTCTCTACTCCTGTCTGAAGGGTCAGCCGTGGAAAGGCTGATCACAGGGATTCTGTAGTTGAAAGGAGTCATTGTTCGGGGGTTTTTTGTGTTTCCCTTGAAAGAAAATTCTGAGGCTTGAGAGCTCTAAGATAAGGGGGAAAGTCTACCTAAAAACACTGTGTGCCTTCTCACCGACCTTTCACTGGGAGAGAACAGATCATCTTTGTTACACTTTGGCTGGTTGAAAATGCACACATTATATGGGCAATTGAGGTTAATGAAAACACTCCGACGTCATTTTCCCAGGTCCTTTCCTTTTCTGGGCTGAATTATGGACCTAATTTAGGTACACAGTCCTACTTACAGATCGAGTTAAATTCACTGGGAGCATTTAGCATATTCATAAGGTTAAAGACACTTAAAAGTCTGTGACTGTCATTTTGAATTATCAAATTCTATAATCTCTCTCCAATAAGCTGTGATTCATCCACTTAGGTAACCAAGAATGTGTATGGTATAATTTTGCAAAGTTGGTCAAACACAACACCTGAATAATGGAAGGGTCATCCATTCCTCATTGCCTGCATTTTCAGAAACATGACCAAAACCTTGTTCAGAAATACCTTTTCCTAGAGAAAAAGAACGTGCAGGAGCAGGTGCGGGGAGGGGCAGAGGGAGAGGGAGAGAGAATCCCAGGCTGACTCCCCGGTGAGCGCAGAGCCTGACACAGGGCTCCATCCCATGACCCTGAGATCATGACTTGAGCCAAAATCAAGAGTCAGATACTTAACCACTGAGCCACTCAGGCACCCTCAGAAATGTTCTTTAAGAGATATATGGCTAATGGGGCACATGGGTGGCTCAGTGGGTTAAGCCTCTGCCTTTGGCTCGGGTCATGATCTCAGGGTCCTGGGGTCCAGCCTGGTGTTTGGCTCCCTGCTCGGTGGGGAGCCTGCTTCCCCCTCTCTCTCTGCCTGCCTCTCTGCCTGCTTGTGATCTCTGTCTGTCAAATAAATAAATAAAATCTTAAAAAAACAATTAAAGAGATATATGGCTACTAAAAAAAGAAAAAAAAACATTCAAAGTCCTTATCCAAGCAGATTAAAGCTTTGCCATTTGGGGCCCAACATAATGTTTTTCTGTTCTCGGCGACTACTTCTCTTTTATGAATCCAGGTTTCTCGCTTATAAAAATGCTGTGTCCTGTGCTCCCATCTGGAGAACTTAAGTCCTCTCCTATTTGACTCTTTCTTATCCCGGCATGTTTCTCAAACTTCTAGACAAATCCACCTTTTGCATGACACCTTACACATGAATTTGAATTGAACCAACCAGGATCCTGCCCTCCTTTAACTGTTTCCTCTTCTACTCACTTGACCTTCATCCATGACCCTGTTCCACTCCTTGGACGGTCAACCAAAGCAAGACTGAAATGAGACTACAATTCAAGTCGTCATTTTCCGTTTCTTACATCTTGTCTTCTAAATAGCTTGCGAACTTCTTGTGGACAGGCACGATGCCTTAGAAATCATACATTGGCCAACAACCTGTTACCTACTTCGAATCGAGGAAGCAGGAAAAGGCCTAGCAAATAGCACTTACTCATTTGAGGCAAAGAATAGAAAAGTTAGGCTTAGACAGGATACAGAATAGAATTTGCTCCTTGATAGGATACACTGTAAACAAGTTACATTAAGTTAGTTATTTTATTTGGAGCCTTCCTTCCCCGAGGAACCTCACTCTATCCCCCCAACACACATGCACACACACCCCTCTTTTTGATATTCTGATTTTATCTTTCTCTTGGTTGCTGGCCTGGTTCTTTGTTATATTACTCCAGGTGGGTTTTCATTTTCTTGCTGTTGCCCACACAGGGCTTTCTTTGTAAGACACAGAAGGGCCTTTTTGCTTGATTTTAGCCTATACTCTCAAATCATCCTGATCGATCCCATGAAGAGACACTACTCTCTTCTTTTACTTTCTCATATAATATTTACATTTAATTTGTACAGGTCTGGGTGCACAGACCTGTACAATGAATAATGTTAATACGTAAAGTACTCTGGGGGCCTGGGTGAGGGTTCATCTGAGGCAGTTGGGGGAGGACGGGTCACTTGTACTGTTTAAGCAGAGCCTCATTCAGAGGCCAGGAAAACAGGCGTTCTACACTACTAAAAAATCTAAAATTTGGTCTGTCTCATAAATAACAGAATGCTAATGTAACTATTTAAAAGCACACTTAGGTGAAACCCAGCAGGCTACTCCTATTGTGGATTTAGTTTTTATTGTTTTAGGAGTCTCCGTTTTCATATAGAATCAAAATTACTTAAATAATGTCTTCCCAAAATGTGCTTGCTCCCTTTAGCCTGTCTGTTCAAAATTATGAAATCAACTGTATAAGCAGACTCAACCCCGCCTCCCCACCCCAGGAAATAGATCTCTTGATGGCAGGTAAAGTTGAAGAGCAACTTTTTAAGATTTCCATCTCCTCTTGGGAATGTGATATGTCACAACCAGAGAGTTGAGCTCAGTATCTAAACAAACTTGGACCTTGGCTTTCCGTGGGGCAGCTGGTTTTATGGTTGGAAATAACAGAATTATTTACTAGTCCATAGATGCAAAGGTAGTAGAAGATCCCTCAGAGACAACGGAGCAGATGGGAGAAAATTCTAGAAGGTGTGAAATCACCTTTCAAATGCAAGTATGGGTCTTGTATTAGTTTCTTCAGGCTGCTGTAAATGGGTGGTTTAAAACAGAAATGTCTTCTCTCACAGTTTGGGAAGCCCACAGTCTGAAATCGAGGTTACTCTCCCACCACAGCCTCTGGGGGAGGATCCTGTTTCCCTCTTCATCTTCTGGTAGCCCAAGGCTCCTTGCTTGTGGCAATGGCTTGCCAACCTCTACCTCTGTCTTCACCTGTTACTCTTCTCTCTGGGTGGACGACACCAGTCATACTGGTCGAGGACCTAAACTAATAACCTCCTTTTAACTTGATTACATCTGCGAAGACCCTATTTCCAAATAAGGTCACAGTCCCAGGTGCCAGAGGTGAGGACTTCAAAATGTCTTTCTGGGAGGACTCAGTCCAACCCATACCAGACAAGGATGGCAGAAAAAGGAGAGACTCCATGCTTTCCTCAGAAACACGCTGAAAACACACTGACATGAAGGATGACCTTCCTTTCCTTCTCTTGCCATTCTTTCTGTTATCGTGCCTTTTATTTCTGTCAGCCATTATAAAATGGTTAGAGAATATTAGATAGAAGCATTTATTTTTCCACTTATTGTTTTGAATCTTTCACTTCTTGAAGGGGCACTGCCTGACTGCTCTTTTGTAATTTGCTGTGATGATGAAAATTTGAATTTTTGTCAGTAAGCAGGCCACCTTAATGCTGGTGATGAACAAAATGGCAGAAGGTATCTCATAGAGAGGAAAAGAAAGGCCAAATGAAGAGGGAAAATAAAAGGAACAAACCACTGTAGATTGAGGAAAGATGAAAGACATGAAGGATTCTCAGAAATGGTTACCCTATAAACATGGAGAAAATAAGGATTTGGGTATTGACGCAAGAACTCATGACTCAGATTTTCTTCCATCATTTCTCTTGTGCCCCAGACGGCCGTGTGTTCTGAAGCTTCCTCTATATTTTCCAGATTTCCTAGCCTAAAGAGAAATAATAGTCACATTTGCATTTACTTAAGGCTTTGGAAAAAACAAAGTGAAAATAAAAGTAACATTCAAGTCATGTCTGCCTGGAATAACGGACTCAGCTCTTTTGGCCAAGCCTGTCTTTTGGTCTTTATTTTCAGGGCAGTAATTACAATATTTTCAAACAGTGGACGGTGTGTGGGGGGATGAGAATATCAAGTAAATCCTTCTGTGAAAGAAAGCATCAACAAGCTACAAAGACTGTTGATAGGTGAGTGTTGGCATTTGTGACTTTGAAAGAGTTGCAAAAATCAAAAGAACTCACATGGCTAACAATTAGGAAAAGTGTGTACTGACTGTATGAGCAGTCACCATCTAGACTGAAAGAAAGGGCTGGCAAAATGGTCAAGTCACCACACCCATCCAGTAGACTCTACTACCCAACGATGTAAGAAGCCACAGAAAAAGAGCTGGGAGAAAAGGTGGGGAAAGTGGTAAAATACGTCTACCTTCCTTTTTGTGCTAAAACAAATTTGATTCAGTAGATTTATCAAGGCTGAAATCTATTATACATTGTCCCCCTCCAACACCAAGGTTTAAAATAATTTTGGACTGTTAAAATAGAGTCACTTTTTTTTTTTTAAGATTTTATTTATTTATAATAAGTGAACACAAGCAGGGGGAGTGGGAGAGGGAGAAGCTGGCTTCCCACAGATCAGGGAACCCGATGCAGTGCTTGATCCCAGTACCTTGGGATCATGACCTGAGCCAAAGGCAGACACTAATGACTGAGCTACCCAGACATCCCTAGAGTCCCACTTTAAAGTAAAACAAAGTGGGTAAAATACCATGTGTCTAAGAACATGATGTATCCAACATGCTAGAGTTTACCAGTTCTGAGAGATGGCAGGAGATGTTGTCCTCAAGATTCTAAACTACAAGGTCATCCAATTTCTCCACAGAAAAACCATCATCATTGGGTATTTGTTACAATAGTTTTCATTAAGACGGAGGAGATTTAATTATAATTAAATCAACCCAGCATTAATATTTAGCTAATAGATAATTAGATTTCTAAGAAAGCCAAGCTGTCCTTAACAAAAAAAAAAAAAAAAAAAAAGTGATCAAATGCATTTTTGGGGGGTCCTATAATGGAGGAGTTTGAATACTTTATTTTGGGAATTTTAATCAGAAATGAAACGATTTACAAGTATTGGTGTGGAGGCTAGAGTTTCAAGAAGCTATATTTTGGTTAAAGTAGCTTGTCCCACCTTTCACGTACCACCATGTTGTGGTGCTTGTTTTGGAGACTGGGTATACAAATGGACAATGGCCGAGACCATGTATGATAATACAGCTGTGACCCATAGCCTTTGTAACAAATAGCCAGGTGACAAACCACCATCTTTGGAGCAGTGAGCCCCAAATGGTCTAGACTTGGTCATTGACTTCCAACATCCCAATCTTTCCCCTGACTTCTTAGAACCAAACCAGAGAAAACAAAACTTGCTTCCCAAACTAATTACAGAGAATGCCTTGCTTCTAGTTAACCTAATTCTAGCTTCCCATGTCAGTAACCTCTGATCATATCTTTATTTTCCATTTTCACTATAAAGCTTCCCTGATCTTTTGCCTCTCTTTGAGTCTCTGTCAAACACAAGAAATGATGGCTGACTCCCTTGCTATATCAGACTCTGAATAGTACCCCCTGCTTGGTTCTCATTTGGGTAATCTTTGTTTATTTCTACAATATTTATTATAATTTCCATATAGAAACCTTTCAATGGCAAGATGAGCTATACCCAGGTCTAGAAAACCATTTAGGGCCACTGGATATTGAGTATAGTGCCAACAATCAGAAAACCAGAAAAATGATTAGAATTGGTTCACGCTTGGATCAAGATTCCTTCAACCTAGCTCAGATCTGTGATGATCTGGCATTTGTATTATTCACTCTTACTTCTAAGTCATTACAGCAAAGGTCTCACTGCTTGTGAGTCTCTTGCATACAGTCTGGTTCATGTGGTTCTTTTCTCTGTGGAACGGGTCAGGTGTAATGGACACTTCCTGTGGTGGGATCAAATTGGCTCTCTGTCTTTGAGAAGGTCGATTTTTGCCTTGATTAGCTGAAAAGCATGTAATCTTTGATATTACAAGATTTCAATTCAAATCCTACCAATAAATTTCATTCATCATGTGACTTTGAGGAGAGTCTTTTACCATACTTAAGTCTCGGTTGGCTTATTTAAGACTTGCTAATGATTTTAGCACCTATATCCTATGGGTTGCACAAGAATTAAAACAGAATTTCTGTAAAACAGTTACCGAAATCCCAGTATGTAATATGTATTAATAAGTGATAGCCATTTTTATTCTATCATAATAGATGTTCATAGTTCCAATGAGCAATCTTCTTTATATCTTATGTGACAACATAGAACATTTCTTTTTTTTTAAAGAGTTATTTATTTATTTTAGAGAGAGAGAGAGAACACGAGTGCAAGGTGGGAGTGTGCCCTAGGGAGAGGGAGATGACTGGACTCCCCCACCCCAAGAGCAGGATGCCTGATGTGGGGCTCAATCCCAGGACCCTGAGATCATGACCTGAGCTGAAATCAAGAGTTGGACACTTAATTGAGCCACCCAGGGGCCTCAACACAGACTTTTTTTTTTTTTTAAAAGATTTTATTTATTTATTTGACAGACAGAGATCACAAGTAGGCAGAGAGAGAGGAAGGAAAGCAGGCTCCCTGCCAAGCAGAGAGCCCGATGCGGGGCTCGATCCCAGGAACCCAGGATCATGACCCGAGCTGAAGGCAGAGGCTTTAACCCACTGAGCCACCCAGGCGCCCCAACACAGACTATTTCAAGCCAAGATTTAGAAATTGCTGGTGACTTGCTCAGTTTTCCAATTGTGTTACATATCAGATAAGCGCTGTTAGAGACAATATATGCATGACCTCATATGGAGAGTGAAGGCAGTCGTCTTCATAATTCAGCTGATGTACACCTTCTGCTGCATTAAAAACCAAGCATCTCGGAGCTGGACTGACTTGGCGTGAGGCAATCAAGGATGTTTTGACCTTTTCCTTCTCAATGGCCTCTGCTGGTTAAGCTAGTGACAGCTAGTAAATTGGTTAAGATTTTTGGTTATCAACTTTGTTTCTTAGAATGTAGACAAAACTACATTTAAAATTGGTTAACTCTTGGGGCGCCTGGGTGACTCAGTGGGTTAAAACCTCTGGCTTCAGCTCAGGTCATGATCCCGGGGTCCTGGGATCAAGCCCCGCATCGGGCTCTCTGCTCAGCAGGGAGCCCCTTCTCTGCCTGCCTCTCTACCTAGTTGGGATCTCTCTCTGTGTGTCAAATAAATAAATAAAAATAAAATAAAATAAAATAAAATAGGTTAACTCTGGAGGTGCTGTAAGGCACACGGCACAGCTTGCCAAAGAAGGTAGCTCATTCTCTCTTCTCGTCTACATCCTATTACAGTCAAAGAAAACACCTGACACTGAAATGTTCATTTTACAGACATGACATAAGCACATTTAATTTCTGAATCAAACAAAGGAAAAACTCCTGGGCATTTTGTGTGTGTTTTTCTTAATATAATCACAGAATCAGAGTTAGCCATTTAATCCCAAACGAGACATGACCTCATGGGGTTTGGTCTTTGACTGAATTTCGGAGTTCCTCAGAAGGACCGCGTGGATTGCATTGCCTCGGTGTTCCTGTCTCCTCGCTGATGGGATTTGTTTGGGGTGGAGGTCGGGGGGTCTCCAGCCAACATTTTCAGAGCAAATACTTGTGGGAATTTTACTGTTTTTGTCACAAAAGCCACTTAGTAGTCAATCTGGAAATAAAGACTGGAATGACTTACCTTATTACAATTCTTCAATCATAAAGCTTTTGTTACGTATGGTGGGTTTCATTAGAAACTAGAGGAACGGGGGGTGACCGAGTGGTTCAGTCGTGAAGCATCTGCCTTTGGCTCAGGTCATCATGCCGGGGTCCTGGGATCAAGCCCTGCATCGGGCTCCCTGCTCAGCAGGAAGCCTTCTTCTCCCTCTCCCACCCCCGCTGCTTGTGTTTCCTCTCTCACAGTGTCTCTCTCTGTCAAATAAATAAATAAAATCTTAAAAAAAAAATAGGGAAGAAAGAAATTAGAGGCCAGGTCATTAGAAGGAAGTGGGATGACCTATTGGGGACATCTGGAACACTTTTTCACAGTACAGGTATGCTCGTAGATCCTTGATGCAATGTCAGTAAGGAAGGGACCCTTGGTGCAGCCCCATATCACCTATTTCTCAACTTCCCTACCGTGGCTTTTTCAAATGTTTTCCATTCTCCTTAAATCTCTTTATTCTGTCTCCTTGCCCCACGGTCTCTTTACCTAACCAGAGGATAAAGTCACAAACCTGTTGCAACCCAGCCTGGAGGCTTGATTCCAACTGTATATGCGTTCTTTCCTTGGGCTCATCCCTGACAGTTCCCCATCCCTCCACGAGGGATCTCCTCCTTTCCCTCTTTTTTCCCAATGGATTTCTGATCCTTGTAGATTCAGACTCCCAAGGATCTCTCCGATATGTTCCCTTTGCTGTAGTCCCCTGGGTTATGCAATACCTCTCTTCCTACCTCCCCTATCAGATGTCTGGCCAATCCATTCCCACCAGCACTGCCAGAATATCTTCTCTGAAATGCTAATCATTACTCCCTGGATCAGAAGCCTTTAATTCTTCCTTAGAACAAGCAACCTTCTTTAACCTGACTTACCGGGTACTGCTCACCACCCCAGCTCTGTTTTTCTCATACGTCTCGCCATCCTAGATCCCAGGATGGAGCCAAAGAAGCATTTTTATTTTTCCTGCGAATGCTTATTCAGCGCTAACACAGTTTGCCTCAAACAGTTGCATTCAGTATGAATAGAATAAGGGTGTAAATTACACCCTCGGGGAAATGGGACTCACGAGTCCCTACTGCAGAGCGGATTCACTGGAGAACAAAAACAAACATATCCATGGCTTTAAAGGAAGTAGGAGCCTATCCAAGAGTGAAAAGGGCTGAACAAGAAAACAAATTTATTCACTGTGGAATTTTTGGGGTTTTGTTTCATTTTGTTTGTTTGTTTGTTTGTTTGTTGTTGTTGTTTTGGATTTTTTTAGAGGTTGAGGAGTGGCAAAGGGAGAGAGAGAGAATGTTAAGCAGGCTCCAGGCCCGGCACAGAGCCCGATGTGGGGCTCGATCTCACGGCCCTGAGAGCATGACCCGAGCCAAAATCAAGAGTCAGATGCTTACCCGGTGAGGCGCCCCTCATTGTGGAATTTTAAGCTGAATATTTATAGTTTCTTTAATGCACGATAAGGACTTGATACATGCTTGCTGAATTATATGGAAACATTTAAAACTTTAAATCATGTTTTGCAGTATCCCTCCTGCAGTTATTTTTAATCCAGTTTTCCATTCCATTAAAAACACACACACAACTTAGTGGTACCTATACTTAAGCTTAGTGGTATATAATAATTGCTTAGTGGTATATATAATTTAATGAGAATGTACCCCTAATATATCAATTTGCAGTTGATTTTATTTCCAGTGGAGATACCAGTTTTTCTTTTCTGACCCAAATATTAGAGGCTAGAGGGTTTTTCTGTGATGTGGTATACTTCCCCCATTCATTGACAGTTTGATGTTGAATTTTGAGGGAATTGGACCTTTGAAGTAGAGTACCGTCAGAGGAGAACAACCAGAACATTGAGCAGATACAAAAGCCTAGCTTATCCTATAGCACTCTGGCTGAGCAGCTCCTACCAGCCCAGGAGACCCAGGAACCTCTTATCAACCTCACCTTCTGAGACATCACATTGGTCACTTGAAATCAACCACGGTTAAAGCATTTACACTACAGAAGTTGGTAAACTCTATCGGGCAGTCCTTTGTTTTCCTCAGAGAGCCCTATTAAAATTTGCCAGCCCATCGTTGCTTATAAATAAATTGACTAAATATCTCTGCAGTCCTGGTTGACCCCTGTTGTATTAGTGACTCGTCATTTTAGCGTTTGTCCCCACCTTTTACGCTTTCAGAAGTGACAAATTAAATACACACCCTGCGGGCCAGAAATAGTTGGAGGTTTTGGAGATTTTTCACTGGAAAAAGTGAAGACTGAGGTAGGAAGAAACAAATGGAAGATTTCTATCTGACGTTGTCTGAAGAACTTGCCGTCGGAAGTAGTGCAAGACTTGTTTTTCAGAGGCACAACAGGAGAACAGGAAAGCCTTGTGAAAGCTAAGGGGAGACATTTTATCTGAGTTTAAGGAAGGACTTCCTCATTGGTGGCTTTGACTCATCTTAAAACAGGAACAGAACACATGAGGGCTCAGTGAGCTCCTTGTCAATGACAATACTCAGGGTCAGCTCCAGGGGATCTGGTAGAAAAACTCAAGAAATGATCTCTTGTTGCGTTAATGCCCTCTTGAGGATTCATATTTTGAGTTGAATCCTCCTCTGACGGCACTTGACTCAGACATTTTGGCAATTCCCAAGGGGGTCTTTGCTTGGTAACGTGTGTTTTGTAATTGGTACAACAACCAGCTGGGAAAATAATTCCTTCGAATTAAAAAAAAAAAAAAAATTAACCCAAACCAGAAAGCTTATGAAACCTCATGTTCAGCTGGAAAATTAAATAATTATCACTAATTTGAGAGGAAATACATGCTCACCGTCTTACACAGATTTATTTCTGATTCCAAAACTCTACTAGGATACTCTACTTCAGCACAGTGTGACCAAAGAGAAGAACATAAGTCAATGAGTTTCAAATAATTTTAGTATCAGAAATAGTGGGAGAGCCTGCCATAAGCAGTGGGAGAGGAACACACCGGTGAGTAGCAGGGACTTCGAGCACTTTCTCTGTACCCTATAGTAGCCAGGGTTAGGATAACAGGAAGCCCTTAGGCCAGCAAAAATAGCACCTGTGAAGGTTGTTCGGGTCTCTCTGAAGGCATGGTTTCAGTAGGGGCTGAGGTTATAGGAAACTACCCAAAATTGTCCACTGGGTACGGAAAACCAGGTTAAAATAAACAATTCTGCCCCTTACCCACTCTATTGTACTTACTATACTGTACCACATAGAAGTCAGACTGTTTTTTCCCTATCTCAGATGATGACTTCCCTGAATTAGTCAGGTAGATTATCATATGGGTTATCATAAGAATCGTTTGTGGGGGTTTTCTCCTAGACCAATGCCTTTCATTTACACACCTCTAAGCTTACCACAAATGATTCTGCCCATCCCTTCAGCGATGCAGTTTCCTCCAATGCTTTCCATATTTTGTTTGACTTCTCGCCAACGAGAAACCTGTACTCTGATCTACCAAACCACATGAGTCTCTCTTCACGGTCTACCAATTGGACTGCTATGTAACAGCACAGAGATGGCAAATATTACTGCCTGATATTTCTTAAGTGGCTCACCAATACTCATTCGTTTATACCTGCTGAGAGCTACGTGAAAGATGTTTCCATTATCTTTTATAGATGAGAGCACTGAGGGACAGAGTGCCTAATAAAGTAGCTAGAGATATCTTCTAATCAACAGGGTTATAAATCTCAGCTCTTAGGATGTCATCTCTTCCTGTAAAGATAAGAACTAAGTCAACCTTAATATGATTCTCTGAAACCCAAGGTTGGCAGTCATCCCTCCATGGAAATATGTTTTATCCCTACCCATTCTTCTGAAGCCCACCTTTCTTCTTATGAACCTACATATACACAGGTTCTGTGAAAGTTGATGTTCAAAACACTATATCCTTTTACATACATTTTATCCTTTTACACATCTCCTTAAGGAATTCACATTTGTTATATTTTATGATAGAAATTACATTCCCAATTTTTGAGTCCATTATTCTACTACGGATTCCATTAATGAGGAACAAAACTTGTCTACTGAGTTCTTTGAATCTAGAACAGTGATACTCAACCTGGAGGTGAGGTAATTTTTCCCCCCAAGGGACATCTGACAATGGACACATTTTTGACTGTTACATCAGGGGTTGGAGTCATATTGGCATGTAGTGGACAAAATTTAGGGATGTTGCCAAATACCCTGTAGGCACAGAACATCCTCCCACAACGAAGAATTATCTGGCTCAAATGTGAAGACTGCGAAACCCAGGTCTAGGGTATTCTGTACATTTAAAATGATTCTGTTGAGGACATTTTATGCACCTCCTCAGTAGTACTATACAAGTTATAAAAACTATGTGCATATAAAATTAAATCTATCAGTATTAATATATCAGTCTGTCAGATTAAGTAGGCTCAATTTATATGTCTTATATTTTATTCCCTCAGAAGGCTGAATGGTTTATAAAGGACACAGATTCATAATTTAGTCTTAAATGTGACTCTTACAGAAAACGGTTATAATAGCAATGAATTCCATTCATTTTTTAAAGTTTTTATTTAAATTCCAGTTAGTTAACGTACAGTCCAGTATTAGCTTCAGGGGGACAATATAGTGGTTGAACACGTGCCTAGAACACCTGTGCTCATCCCAGCCAGTCCCCTCCTTCATCTCCATCATCTATTTCCCCCATCCCCCCCACCCCTGGTAACTACCGGTCTGTTCTCACATTTAAGAGTCTGTTTCTTGGTTTCCCTCTCTCTTTCTTTTTCTATCCCCTTTGTTCATGGTTTTGTTTCTTAAATTCCACATTCGAGTAGAATTTATGGTATTTCTCTTTCTCTGGCTGACTTATTTTGCTTAGCATTATACTCTCCAGCTCCAACCACGTCATTACAAATGGAAAAGCTTTGTTCTTTTTTATGGCTGAGTAATATTCCATGGTGTATATATGCCATTTCTTAGAAGAACATTTAATTTCTTAAGATTTTATTTATTTATTTGACAGAGAGAGAGTGAGCGCACAAGCAGGGGGATGGGCAGGCAGAGGGAGAAGCAGGCTCCCTGCTGATCCAGGAGCCCAATGAAGGGCTCCATTCCAGGACCCTGGGATTATGACTCAAGCCAAAGGCAGACAATTAACTGACTGAGCCACCCAGGTGTCCCCGTTCAAATTTTTTTAAGAAACAAGTGTTAAGCATAAACTATATATCAAGTAATGTTCTAGGTGAGTGAATAGTTGAGGATGTAGCTGTGATTAAGTTGTAGATCAATGTTAGGTTATTAATGTGGGTTTTATATTTCCTGTAGATTATATCATGTTCCACAATTATAAAAACAGTTTTATTTCAGTTGAAATTAAGTGAAGTATTTTACATAATGTAGGAGAGAAATAGGAGAGAAATATATTGAGAGAAAAGAGTTGATTATTCACTTTTCACCCAGTTAGTTGAAACTGGCATTTAGTAATACATCATGCACAGAGCAGACCTAGTTGTAAATCCAATAATAGTATTCTATTCTCTCCCTATGATTTTGTAATGAAACCATGATGTCAAACAAGACACCTTCTTCAAATCTTCTGAAAGTACTTATTTGTAATGGAAACAACACACAGAACTAATTGTAGGACATGTACCTTATTTAAAAAATCAATAAGTTGGCGACATCTTAAGTGACAAATTATAACATCTCCCATATTAAAATAAAAGAAAGCAGAACTCTTTCTCTGAAAAATAAATCCTTGCTGCTCCCTCTATCCCTTCCCATCCTTCAAGCATTTTCCTACTCCATTTTACAGCAGGGATCCCTACAAATGGGATACATATAGTTTCCACTCCTTCCCAGCCTGTTCCTACCTGTTCCTGGTCTCATCAAGCATCTGACTCCAGGACGCTATTGAGACATCTTTCATCAGTCACCAGTGATATCATGTTGCCACAACCAGTGGTCGACTCTTCCTTCTCTTCCTGACCCATCATTAATCTGTGACACAGATAACTCCCTTTTCCTTATCATACTTCCTTCACTTCATACCCCATCTGGAGGTTTTCTTTTAACTTCAAACAGTTCACCTTCTTGGTCCTCTTTGTAGGATCTTCCTCATCTTCCCAAGCCCAGCTTGGGTTGCCCAAGAGCTTGATCACTGGCATCTCTTTCTTTTATAACTATTCTCACTGCCTGTCTGGTCTCACCTATGTTCATGGTTTTATGAATAAATACATACTATATATGTACTGACAACGTCTACTTCTAGACCTCTTCCCTCAATTCCAGAGTATTATTTTGTCTACCTGACATTTTCATTGGGTTGCCAGAGAGAATATCCAGTTACCACAAGAATACCTCAACTTCTAAATCCCTTCTCTCCCAGTTCCATTATCTCAGTAAATGGCACCAGTATTTGCTTAATTACTTATATATGTCCACACTTTTATGACCAGTTCATTCCAAATTTTAAGACTTCTCGATAGATAAAAATGGGCATTGAGTAAGAAATGTGTTCCCTTCCTGATCCCAGACTTAGAAGAAGCAAGCAAACAAGCCAGAAAACAAAACAAGTTTCTTAGAAAAAGATTTAAGCTCTAGCTTTGGAACCACTACTGAGGTTGTCAGTGGTCATCTAGGGGCACACATTTTCCGGGAACCCAAAAGAAATGATGTTGGGCAAGATGCTGTTTGCCTTAGGTATAGGATTACCTAGAGAGGGTGTGTGTTTGCACAGAAAAATCTTTACGGCTATAATAGAGCACCTACAGCTAAGAAGAACACACTTGGAAGAAGTTGTACGAGTCTGGGAGGTGTGAGTAAGAGAAAATCCAGCCTTCTGGAACAGTAAGAAGTTTAGGGGGCCATTTGTGGCCACTTTGCGATTTGGGGAGATCCTTGTTGTTGAATAAGCTCACAATGGTCTGATCACAAGACAAAGATGTAGATGGGCAGGGAGGAAGGCTATTCCTTCTCGATGCTTGTTTTCTGTAAGCCGCCATTGGCAAGACTGTCTACTACGTGTAGGCATGGGAACCAGTTAAAAAAAGTGTTGATTCACTAGAGTGAAGCTGAGAACTCACTGGCCTTTGTGTGTGGTGAATGTGTCCGGAAAAGCAAAGAAGGACAAGATTCTCCTGTGGGGTTTCTCATCTCCATGGTGGTAGGTGCTGACAGCTTCAGAGGGAGCAGGAAGGAGAAAAGAGAAAGGAGCCTGGGATGCGTAGTTGCAGTGCTCTGAGGAGATGAAAAGGACACCGGGTTTGGGTCTGAACTTCATTATCTGGAGCTAAGGTAAGACCATTTAGCGGGTTACAGAATGATCCAAGCCTCAATGAATTGCTTGTCTGGTCTTGAGCTCGTTCTTGCTTGCATGTATGCCTGCTATAGGCACCTGAAGGGTGCTTCCTTTGGCTCTTTAATGCCGTACCATCTATGGGTGGGAATAGTCTTTCTTTCTCTCATATAATCTCTGGGGAGAGCTGAACCAAACAGATTAAGAATGTGAGTGCCATTTATAGATCAGTGAAGGGAAGTAACATTCGGAGAACGAGAGAGACTGAAAGCATGATGACTTAGCCAGCTGAACATTACTTATTGCCGGGGGTTGGGTGAGGGGGGCGACATGGAAAAGGATGAGTCTTTAACCTCCGGTGGAAACAATCATTCATAAAACCCTCTTTTTTGAAGGTTTCTGTCACCCTTCCACTGTTCCAAAGTGACAACAAAGTGGCATCGAGAATTTGAAAGGCCGTGTTAAAACATGCTGTCTTTGATTTGTAATTCATTGCGTCCTTACTGCTAAAAATAGAGACGGAAATACTGGAAAGTCGTACTAGGGGAAAAAAAAAAGCTGCTAAAAGTTAACTCCAGTACATGATAAGCTTCTCAAGCTGTAAAGTCTGATGAGGTACAAAACCCCTGAGCCTTCTAACTTTTTAAGGTTTTCTTCGACTCCTTGTTGTCTTTTGATTTGCAGTCTGTACTGTCACTATTCAGTAAAGAGCATCTGTTCCATTCCGTGCCGTTAGCATCCCATTTGGCCGGGGAAGGAGCAGAGGCTGAGATAATACAGGTCATCTACCTGGAAATTCCAGGATGGCAGAGGTGCATGGCCATGGCACATAAACATGCCTTATTGATGAAACTCCTGAAGCTTTTTTTAAAAAAGCCCCTTCCCCTGCTCTTTCTTTGATTTTAATGAGCCTTGACATAATGCTGAGAGTTTAGGAGCTAGGGATAATATCCCCAGAGGTTCTGAAAGCCCATGATCCTGCAGGTAGAGCCCAAATTGGCTGCTTATCAGAAGCACGACCTTCCCGAGTTACCTAGCTTCTCTCTGCCTCCTTTTCAGACGCCTGTAATAAGGTCTGTCTCTGAGATATCACTGAATCTCATTTGATAGGGTATCTGGCACCCCATGAGCACAAGCTGCGTGGAGACAATGGTTACTGGCTCCGTGTTAGAGAGGAGGGAAACTGATGTGGACGTAATAGTGGATTACAAGCTAAGCTCACAGTAATATCTCAAATGACTTCACTCCAAGGAGCATATCCTCCGGTTTTCAGGCTTGAGAGAAGTCTGGCCGATTGCAATTTTGTCATAAGGAAGGTAGGCTCCTGTTGCATTGTCAAAGGTATACCAGCCTCCACCTGCTTCTGACTTGGTTTTCTGACCAGCAGTATTGAACATTCAGACATCCGCCTTCTAGCCCTGGGCCTCACCTCTTTGATGAGCTGAGTTTCTGCAGCCCAGCGATGCGGGGCGGGTCAGTTAAGATATGTTGGGCCGGCACGGTGGGTGAT
Source organism: Lontra canadensis (assembly GCF_010015895.1). NCBI lineage: Eukaryota > Metazoa > Chordata > Mammalia > Carnivora > Mustelidae > Lontra > Lontra canadensis. The sequence goes on along the minus strand of NW_022631035.1, from coordinate 10,011,975 downwards.
GAAAGTCAATGAGAGAGTGAGGGCGATGTACTTTTGTGTAGACCTAGTTTAATGAAGGCAAATCAGTCACTTCACATTCTGATCTCTTGCAATCAAAACTTCTGTCTCTCTCATGGTCACAGGAGCTGCTTCAAATCAGCTGAGGCAAAATTCCTAGTTTGTCCAAGTGCTAAGCTCCTGACATTATAGGACACCTACTCGTTGGCAATGCTATCTGATTTAATTCTCTGAATTACCCTTTTTAAAAGGAGGGGATCAAAGATGGAAAATAACTACTCTGAATTCAGCTAGGTACGTGGTAGAGATGAGATGCAAAGAGAAATCAGTCTGACTCCAGTAGTCAAATCTAACAGATTAAGGCAAAGGTACTACTTTGTTTCCATTAAATAAATAATGTATCTGGAATGATAGGTTGTGATAGGAACCTGGGTAAGGCCTTTCTGAGACCAGACCATCAGAACCTGAATTTGGTTCACCTCTAAGAGACGGTCTGCCCAACCTCACAGTAGGACTCAGGGTCATCTTGGAACACAAGAGTGAGCTGATCCAGAGGCATCTCCTGCCCTTGGAAACTTCCCTGTCAACCATTACCCTGGGTTTCTCTAATTTTTTTGCTCTTTAAGAAAAATCCCATGATCTAGGCTGAGGGTGTGTGTGTGTGTGTGTGTGTGTGTGTGTTTGTTTTTAGTTTAGGGCATGCACAGAAATACAAAATGAAAATAAAAACAGAAGCGAAAATTAAAAAAAAAGTGAAATAAAAAAATCTCAGTATGATCTTTCCTATTTCTATGACAATATGGCTTATAATTTTTAAAAAAATCAGACGACTCAAGTGTGTTTACTTTAATGAGACAATGAGGTCTTTCAGACACTTTATTTTTAATCCTCTTGGCCCGTCTTTCACCACAATTCACCTTATAGATTTGGAGTAGATGCTATTTACTAGTTAATGAAACACCACACAAAAATCCTTAAATCTTTGAGCAAGGGACCTTCAGAGTTACATAGTTGAAACCTCCTAACAAGTCCAGGAAATGTCTGTCTATCCTTTAAGCTGATCATCCAAATTCTGAGTAGAGAGTTCTAATATTTTTTTAAAGATTTTATTTATTTATTTGGCAGAGAGAGAGATCACAAATAAGCAGAGAGGCAGGCAGAGAGAGAGGGTGAAACAGGTTCCCTGCTGAGCAGAGAGCCCATATGCGGGGCTCGATCCCAGGACCCTGAGATCATGACCTGAGCCGAAGGTAGAGGCTTAACCCACTGAGCCACCCAGGTGCCCTGAGAGTCCTAATCTTCATTCAATTATTAGAGATACTAACAATAAAAATATTCTTCTCGATGCAGATATTAAATTTGCTTCCGTTTCCATCCCACACCCAGACCCCCACCCCACCTTCTGTGGCATCACACAGCAAATACCTTTCTCTCCTGATGAATAGAGATGTCCCATCTCTGAAATTCAAGCCTATGAGCTTCTTGGAGCAGAGGCATGTGATGACCTCAGTACAATTAGTTCACAGTACAGGAATATAGTTGGTACTCAGCAAAGGTTTTGAACACATGACTCTATATTTTCTTTGATGTTTTCTTCTTCCTCACTTCCTGCTATGCTCCACGTCTTACCTTGATAGTGACTTCTAAAGAGGAAGATATCCAGAGTTGAACATCACATTTCAGGTATGAATTGTCTCCAGTGGAAGAAACTTTGATGACTTTCACAAGAAATTCTGTGTGGATGAAAATATTTTCGTTGCATCTTTGTCTTGATTTTCTGGAAGAGATATGTTTTTAAGCTCACTTAATCTTTCTTACTGCTCACCTCTGCTGACCTTCTGGGCTTGAAACAGATCAGCTTTGAAAGAAATCATTTGCCTATATTTCCCTGCTGTGAATTACTTTGATCTCTAGAGCTAAGGGCATTGACCCTACATGAGGGTCCCTCTGCTCCGGGTTTTGAGATGGGTCAATCCATAGAGCACCTAAGGGGTTCTGGAACACACCTTACAGGACTTACCCAGTATCTCTTACAGTTAGCTCTGCCCTGAACTTGTTTCCAGTCGTAGTGACTGAATTTCCTTTTTTTCCCCTGAGATTAGGTCCAGAGATCCACTTTCATCCTGATTCTGTTTCTAATAGCTCCTCTTCTCAATAAGGTTTCAAACTTGAGTAGTAGAATGTAATGAATCTCTTGTAGTCTTTTTTTCCCCAACATTTATTCTCTGAGTGACCCTGAATGGAGCTACTGAACTAGTTCAGCTTTAACTCTGCATCCTTAACATTGGGTTGATGCTGATAACTTGTTGTCAGAATTTGGGGAAAAATAAAAACAGATACATGGACATAGAGTGTCTGGCACTTAAGATGTCTTTCTTTTCAGGCTGAGGGTTGTATCTGACCCTCATCCTTTCTCAGTCTGGAGCCCAGATCCTGAACCCCAGCTCCCCACCTAGAGCCCAGTGACTTTGGGCATTCCCTCTTTAATGTGTCATGCTTGCCTGCTGGAGTCTGTACCTGCTACCTTGTCTCACTTCTCTTAAATTCCCCACCTCTGTGTGTTCCCTTCCTTATTGTCCCTTGGCCCCTCCATGGGTGGCTGTTAAGTGATTAACTGTAATTCTTTTCTCTCTTTACTCTCCTCCAGCCCATTAGCTGTAATTCTTTTCTCTCCTTACTCTCCTCCAGCAGCTCAGCTAAAGCTGTGTCCTTCTGCAGTTGCGTACCTGGGCTTGCCTCCAAGCACAGCCTGTGCCCCACTCCAGTGGAAATCCTAAGTCCTTAGCTTTGACCTTAATAGTCTGGCCGTCGTATTACCTAGATCTGCATATATCTGATTTGATACTTGGAAGGGTCCTGCCATCTTCTCCCTAAGTTAGTGCTCACAGCCATTCAAGGTGACCCTTGTAGCCTCCTAGACCCACATACTGAGAGCAAGAAGCTATGGCTGCTGTACTCTACCACCAGCTGCTTGGTCAACCTTGGCCAATACCCTCAAGACAGAAGACTCAGGATATGCTATCATTCACCTACAATGTTATAAGATACCTCTCCATAGTGGAAGGTGCTACTTCTACCTAAACTCTCTGGCCTATAATGGGCAATACATTCTTCTCACAGGCCCTCAAGACAGGAGGTTCAGTGCATAGCATGGGACCACAAGGGAAAGATGCCAGGGTGGTCAGAAGATAGAAGACAGGAGCAAGGGGAGTGTCGAAGCCATGACCTTTATAGGGATTTGTGTGGGAAAAGCAAGGCAGTACAGGACGCATAGGTTAGGCTCTGTTAGTGTAAATAATTTTGGTGGGCTTGGGGCTATGGGAGTTTGACCTTAGCAGCTTGATACTTGGCTGTGGGATGACGAAGACAGAAGAATATTGCCTCCTTGAATGGACGGGTCAGATGGAGGAGATAGGGCTCTGCATCAGTTGGTTTTTATAATCAGAAGCATGTTCCAGGCTGGGTCTTTTGTTAGCTCAAAGAATTCCCTAGCCCTGGAGGGGAAGTGTCTCCCCAGCCAGCCAGAATGTTGTGTTGTTTTGGTTTGGTTTGGTTTTCTTTTTAAGATAAGATATCAAAAATACACAGACAATGTAAAAATATTTACAATACATAGATATTCTTTCATCTCTGATTTGACCTGACAAATAGACTGTCCTCAGTCATTGGTTAGGGCATGAATGTCTCTTTAATTTACTGTTGCCTGTCTGCCACTGACAAAAAGCCCCTTTTGTTTTGGGTCCCTCTTCCCTACACCCACCCTCCCATATCTAATAATCACCATTATTATATGAGAAGGCAGATCTCTGATCAGAGTTTGAAAGTGTCCTTGAGGAGAGTAAGCCCGAGTCCTGTCTTCCCCAGTGGAAATGGCCTTTTCCTTCTTAGAGGGATTCGTAAACAATCAAGAGCGTGTGTGGAGGGGAGGTAGGAGAACTGATTTTCTAACTCACAGATCAGGAATCAGACTGACACCCACACACCCTCCTCTCCAGGGCTGAGACTTTATGATTAGGACGGATCCCTCCATAAGAGCCAAGCTACTGGCTGCACAAGGAATTCATACCGAACTAATCTGTGTTCTCTGGATCCAAGCAGTAGGAAGCGTTATCCTTGCTGCTTTCCTCAGGATGCTCTGTGACATCATCCACACTGGATTGTTTTTCCCTTTGTGTTCAAACACTGGCTTCATTCCAAAGGGCGTCCAAAGCCAACAAGCCCACCCACGGATGGTGTAATCTCACAATTGGAAACATTCCTCTCCATGAAAAGGCAGCGCCCAATAAGCTCTCATTGACAGCATTCCCCAACAACCCCCCACTCCAGCTCTGAATTTCCTTTGGTTTCTTTCCTTGCTGACACTTCTTAATGGTTCGATGAGGTAGGATTATCTTGGTATCCTGGAGTGCACATCAAGGGCTGATCTTATCTGTAGAATGGGTACATACATCTCAGGAAAGCTTAAAAACAACCACAGATGCTGAAATGTTTCCCTACAACCCTGGTGTTTGGACCTTCAGGAATAGTACACAATCTCCCCAATTCTAGAAGATCTGGTTTGAGCCTTATAGACAAAAAACATGCACATCCAAGAGCATGACATTCACCTTTATGCACCACTTATAACCTGGTTATGGAGCCCTGGGCTGAAGCCTACTTGTTTAGTCAACAACCTCATTACTCTAAGCCTTAGTTTGTTAATTTGCAAAACAAAGGATATAATAAAACTTGCTTTTTGAGATGGTTGTTAGGATGAACGGAGGATGACACATCTTTGAGACTCTTAAAGAAAAGATCCAGCTGGACTGAAGGGAAGATGTCATTAAAAGTAGAGGTGGAAAGAACACAGAGAAACCTTGATTAGCATCACAAATTGCCTATTGGCTGGACCTTCAAGGTGGCACCACACTGAGCTCCTTAGTGGTACTCTTTGACTTCCTGGCCATCACTGTTTTGATAGCTGAGATTTTTATTAGTGTTGGTCTACTGAACTGACAGTAAAATCTCCTTGGGGAAAAGGATGAGGGAAATATGCTTACACACGGGCAAGACCACAAATCCCAATGTGTTGTTTCCATACGAAGAGTTTTCTTTGATTCAGATGACCAGGATAGAGGACATGAAGGGCACTGCTGGGAAGAGCAAGTGGAGATCAGTATTGCTTGATAGCACAGGCATAGATCTTGTGTTGCCAAGGCAAGCCTGGGTCCAAGAACCCAAGACCCAAGGGGAAGTTCTGCGTTGGTGGTGCTGGAGAGGAAGGGGTGGGGCCTTTGGTTTTCACGAGATTTTAGTGCCATTTACCCAACTATGAGTGACTAACAGGACAAATACTCCCTCAGCCTATTATGTTTCCTTTCTTAAATGTTTGTGGATATGGAAGCTGGCATGAGCCTATTCACAAGTTGTTGAAAATCTGCCTTTGAGGATTGGTTTATAATTTTTTTTTCAATGAGGGCATCCAATCTGTCTCTCTATAAAGTTACATGAAATTTGGAAGTTCAAATGTCAATGATGTTTACATTTCTCAGTTAAAACCCAGTATTTCTTCCTCTGCTCCTAAACTCTATGAATGGAAAAAGCTATTTTAGTTCATAGCATATTCTTTCCATTAAGATTTTAAATTTCTGCAGTACTGCCAAGGCTCATCTGTTGAATGAGTTTTTTGTAAATGTTATCTACCAGACACGGGTGCAAAGTGGCATTTTTATGAAGTTGAAGCAAAAGGTAATTATATTACCAGAGAAAGCATTCATTTCCACCCCTCCTCCAATCAGTCTCAAATAAAAGGAGACCATGTTGGCTACAATTAAAATTACGTGAATAATTTTTGATAAAATCAGTAGCTAAAAATTGTTGAATTTTCAAAACACATTGGAAACCTTCTTACATATAGCTATGCTGTGTACATTCTTGGCAAAGAATGAATTTGGATTTGGATGTGGGAAATCTATTTGTTCAAGCCAAGCACCACTTAAATTTCCATAGGCAGATTATCTGCTGGATGAATTAGCCCAAGAAATTAAAGATAAAAATTCCTAAACTGCCTTTTGCTCAGCTGCCCAGAATGTTCCCCTTGATTACATCCTGCCTGTCTGATAGCTTGAATTCAGGGAACAGAAAAATCATTTTAATAGCCTGCAAAGTACAGAAATGGGGCATTCTTTCCAAAGCATATGATTTATTCGAAGCCAAATGCAAATCGATTTCTCATTGTTTTCCTCCTGTGACTTATCTATAGCAACATCTTCCTTCATTAGCTTAGAAAGTCAAAGCTTAACCATAAAAGTGAAATGCTGGAGAAGCACCTTTGCATGTTAGAGGCTGGGAAGGTCTCAAACCCAACCACATTTCTTTTGGATCTACAGCATAACGCCACTTTGTTATTCTACCACAGATACCTCCACACTCCCGTGGGTTGACCAGATGTCTGTGGTATACTGGGCAAGATGGAGGCTCCTTCAGGGCAGTAACCATCCTCATACTCTTCATAATAGCCCTCACAATGCCTCAGATATAGTTGAATGTTAATCGAACTGAAGAATACACAAAACTTGTTTCCACGATTTTTTTTCCTAGCTCATTACAGGCATTAGTATAGTTTAGCTAAATGAAACAGTTTCTTACAATGAAGGTTCAAATATCTTAGCATGCCCCACACTGAGCCCTAGTGCCCATCAAGAAAAATATACTTGGAATAAAATCACTTCTCTTTGTAAGAGAACTATTACTAATGTGGGTCACTTCTGTTTGCATAGGCACTCACAGATAATAGAATTAAACCTTCCAACTCAGGGTAGGATGATTCATTCTGCTTCTATAACAACTGTAGTAGAGACAGAACTATAACTGGTGGAGAAAACATGTAAAATGACATACATAGAAATGTAAGAGTCTATCAAATGCTCTAACTTCCAACAGCTACTTAAATCTTCTATTATCTGCAGTCAGTGGCAATGCTTTTTTGTCAAGTGCCCTTGAAAGACACAGAATAATAGAAAGCTCATCTCTTGTGATAGGCAACACCAAGCTTAAGGTACTGCCTTAATAGGCTATCTATCTGAGTCTTTCCAGGGAGTTCTTTTGTCTTGCATTTTAAAGACCTTTTCTCAATGTATCTGTATCCACGAGGGAGAGTGGAAATGGAGATAACAGCCAATAACAGTTGCTTTATTTTGCTCCTCAATGAAGATGTCCTGAGTTTTCATTTTGACAGTTTAAGGTAGAAAGAAAGTCGATCATTTAAAGGGTAGAGACCTTGTACACACTATTCAGGCCGTTCCTAGTCTTCTGGCAAATCATATGTAGGAGTTCAGTGATTCCCAGAAGACTGAATAGGACAATCAATAGATTCTCTGTAAATTCCCAAAGCGGACAATTTGCAGGCAGTTTACTCAAAATGGGAAAATGCCAGCAGAGATAGGACTAGGTTTTCTTTTGGAATACCATAAATACCAAACTGGAAGAAGGTCAAAAGTCATGGCACTTGTGTTTTTCATAGATGACATTTGTTTTGGAATGCCCAGCTAGGGTCAACCAAAGCAGCTCCCGAACCAAACTATAGGGGAGCTACTAAAGGTCAGTCATAGGTAACCTGAGATTTAGAAAGCAAGGTGGGTCACTAGTCCATAATGACTCCTATTCCTAATGATACTTGTGGCTTCTCTGGGCAGCTCTGCCATGCCTCCCTAAAGGTTATGTCCAGACAATTAGATGCTAGAAGGGAACTTTTAAATAAGTCTGGGAAATTGCCCGTCTAATAATTTATGGTTAAAGAAAATGGCAGCCTCTCTCTCATCATTTAGATCTGTACTTGAATGGACTGTAGTCATAACTAGAAGCACTGAAATTAAATACCTATTAAGCACCAACACCGTGAAAGGAGACTTGGGGACACAGCTTCCTTTAATCCTCATGGCAGTTGTATGATTTGCAATTTTCAGATGGGCAAATCGGGGCTCAAAGAGTTTGAGTAACTTTTGCACAAGTGCCTAGTCTCACTAAAGATTAAACAGATATCTGAACTCCATCTCAGTGTTTCAATTCTTGAAACTCTAAGGTAGTAGATCTCTATCTTGAAGATATATAGGGGGGCGCCTGGGTGGCTCAGTGGTTTAAGGCCTCTGCCTTCGGCTCGGGTCATGATCCCAGGGTCGTGGGATCAAGCCCCGCATCCGGCTCTCTGCTCAGCAGGAAGCCTGCTTCCCCCCCTCCCCCATCTGCCTGCCTCTCTGCCTACTTGTGATCTCTGTCTGTCAAATAAATAAATAAAATATAAAAAAAAAAGATATAGGAATCAGCTGGGGCTGGGGTCGGGGGGAAGGGATCAAAATTATTGTGTTGAAGCCCAGTGGTTGCAAGTGTAATGTGCTCCCCTAGGATTTTCCCATCGGGTTGGTGGTAGACAATACTTGAAGCAACACTACTGTACTGTATTGCTTGGCGAGGTGTCTTAATGAAGTTTTGGAGTTCATGAAAATGAATTATTAAGAACTGGCTAGGGCCACCTATATAGGCAAATCTACATCACAAACATCTGACCTCCCTTCTCAAATCCACCCATTTCAAAGGACCATTTCCCTGGGTCTTAAAATCTAACAACATAGGCCTTAAAGTAGTAAAGTTGCAAAATAGCACAACTTTTAACATTTTCTTTCCAAAGTTATTGAAAATATTAAGATAAAAGAAAGATGCCTAAAACAGACTTTGGGATAGCCAGCCAAGAAATGAAGATATTAACAGTTTAATATGTTTTGGAATGGGGAAGGGAGAAAAGGGGGCACTGAGAAGAAGGATTGCATCTGATCCCTGTTTAATTTTAACTCTGCTTTATGTATCCCTGATTTGTTACCAACTGTTTTCATGAATTCTGCAATTGGTCTCCAGTGGCCAAATCTGACCCGATTCCCTCCATCCCACCCACCCCCCCTTGTTTTAAATGAGATCTGGTTTTACTTAGATGAATTAAATGTCACTATATTTGTTTCTGTGAATTGTTCCAACAAAAATTACAGCATCCATGTCTGACTTTAAACGTCTGTGGCACTGTCTGCCTCTCTGGGCTATTTATAGTTGCCTTTTAAAGGCCCTAATAAATGCTTTTAGATTGCTATTGGTTTGCTTTCCCTTTGTGGAGACTCAGAATTGGTACCAACTGAAATTAGCTGTTTTTTCCTCTTTGCTAAAGCAACGCATGTTCACTATAAAATATAAATAAGGAAAAAGAAGAGCAAAAAATTAATCAGACCAAATAGAGGGCCACAATTGACATTCTGTCATGTAGTTTTCTGTTATTAAAATATATATATACATATATATATATATATATATATATATATGTATATATATATAATGCAAGCTGTTTTTGTTTTGTTTTGTTTTAGTCCTGTTTTATTTTTTTCCACCTGACGATATGTTTCAAGTTGTTTCTCATTCTACTCCTGCACTTTTAATGGCTATGTTAAAAGTAACGAGTAATGTTCTGATTGTACCATTACCTATGAAGCAATCCCACACTTATTAGAGGGCGAGGTCAGGGCCAAAATTTGCTACTACAAATAGTGGTACAAATTAGTTACACTAGTAACCATCACTATGCTCATCCAAGAGGATTTCTTTAGGATAAACTGCCACAAATGGAGTTTTTGGATCAGAGGCTGTAACAAAGCCCTAGACTACTGTCACTTTATGCAGGCTTACCTCCAGAAACAGCTCAAATTAAATAGTACAATATATATTATATTTGAGCATATCTTTAATATGACGATATAATTACATGCATCAGTGTTGGGAGTACCACATTGCTAATAATTCAGTTGTTGCTTTAATAGACTTTACAAAATACTTCTTAATGCCAAGCTCATTTTCCTTCCCAACTCCAGATTTCCAGAGTTCTGCAGCATGATTACGGGAATTATCATACTAGGGAAGCTACTAACCTGAAGTAAACAGTATTTTTTTTTTTTTTAAACTATGTGTGAACTGGTGGCTAGGACAGGGGAGAGACAAGGTAAATAGAAGGAACCAAGAGCTGATGTTTGCAGAACTGTCAGCATTGATGTTTTAACAATTCTAGGAATTGTTAAATTATTTTACTGATTCTTTTACTGGGATGAAAATCTCATTAAGGATGTATTAGCTTATTCCTTCAATGTCTATTTAGTGAGTACCTGAAATCCACGTGTTTCTCTGGTGCTGGGGATACAGTGGAAAAGAAGGCAAGGGGATCTTTTATCATGGAAGCTATAATCTATTCCATGGGGCCGTCCAGCCAACAAACAAGTCATCATCCAGTCATGGCAAGCATTTTGAAATGAAAGTCATGTTTATGATCCAGAAAATAAGGACGTGGGGGAGGATTTTCATTTAACTCCTCATCAGACATGGCGTCTCTGAAAAGGTGACATTGAAGAGGAGACTTCAGTGATGATAAGCCACATGGGCAGAAAAGGAAGTACAAAGGTCCTGAGGCAGGAAAAGCCTTGTTCATGAGAGTGGAACTTAGCAGATTTTTTTTTCTGTAAAGAGTCAGATCACAAATATTTTGGCTTTGTGAACCACATTGTTTCTGTTGCTACCACTCAAGTCTGCAGTGGTATTGTGACAGTAAGAAGCTGCAGACAATTTTATAAATCATCATCTGAATGTTGTCTTCCAATAAAACTTTACAAAAGTGACCAGTGAGCTGGATTTCGCCCTTAGACTATAATTTTTGGACCTTTGTGTTAGTGAAAGAGGGAAACACAGTGATGCTAGAGAGTGAAGAGTGGAAGGGGAATGGTAGGAGGTAATTTCTAGAGGTGGGCAAGGTCAGAGGTAGCTGCTCTGTATACAATACAGATTATGCAAATTCCTCTAATTGCCCTGAGAAGACTGGGAAGATGCTGGAGGGTTTTAAGTAGGAGAGTGACATGTTTTGATTTTATTTTTAAAAAGGGTAGATTGAAGTACAACAAGGGCAGAAAGAGAAGATCTCTTAGGGGTCCACTGAAGACATGGGGGTTTTGACTACCAGGAGACATGATCAGATTTAAGATATGCCTTGAAGTTGAGCCCACAGGACTTGCTGCTGGGTTATGTGATGACCAGACCATACGCTTGCATCTGGGAGATGTTTTTAAAATGCCAGTGAAGGGGTGCCTGGGTGGCTCAGTGGGTTAAAGCCTCTGCCTTCGGCTCAGGTTGTGATCCCAGGATGTTGGGATTGAGCCCCACATCAGGCTCTCTGCTCAGCAGGGAGCCTGCTTCTTCCTCTCTCTCTGCCTGCCTCTCTGCCTACCTGTGATCTCTATCAAATAAATAAATAAAATCTTTAAAAAAATAGAAAAAAAAACAATGAGACAGATTTTTAACTGAATTTTCCCTCTTTCAAGTGATGAAAACTATCCCTGGGTATCACAAGCAGACAAAAACATTATAGGAAAGGTAACAGGTAACTTATAACATCGAAGGAAGGGAGAAAAGAGAAAACCTGATAGGAGCAGAAGCAGGGGGCAGGACAAAATGGAGATCTTATCTCGGGGACTGCCTTCCCTAGAGCTGTGACTTGGGCCCTTCTCTGGAGCAACATAGATGCCCTGCCACACCAGTAGCCTCTTGACTCCGTGTATCTGCCTGGAATAACAGGCTCCAGCATCCCTGCATCCCTGCATCCCTGCATCCCGCATCCCTGCATCCCTGCCGCAAGAGGCCGTCTTGCTTGCGAAGTTCTGATTGGTCCCTCCAAGGTCATGTGACTCTGCTCCAGGAGCAGGTGAAGAAACACGCCGGTGCGAAGTGGCTTCTTCCACTTCCACTGCATCTTCCTAATCCTCGCCAGCATCGTCTCTTACTTGATCATTGAAATGCCTTCCTGGGCTGCTCCCCGCATCGGCTTTTAAATTTCTCCAACCGATTTTCCACTGGATCGCCAGAGTGTTCTTTTTAAAAATGGAAATGTAATGCAGTGCTCTTGGTGAAGGTGCTTCGATTGCTTTTATTGCTCTTGGGAAAAAGACCCAAATCTTAAATTCTCCCTCCCAGGTTACTTATTTACGTTCTGTCTCTCTCTTCCCAGCATCGACTCTCCACGCACCCCACCCCCGCCCCCCATGGCCCAAATTCAGTTCTTTGGAAAGCATGCCCTATGCATCCTTGAGTCACCTGGCCTTTGCAAATGCTGTTCCTCTGCCTGGGAAACTCTTTTTCTCTTTCTTCTTATTTGGTTAACTTGTATTTATTTCTCAGATTGTAGCTCAGACAGCCGTCTCTCCCAGACTAGATAAAGGCCCAGTATTATAAGCTATGGCAAGAAACAGAGGAGAACTATGTATTCAAGTTAAGGGTTAAACAGGGGTTCAACAGAGGCTATAAATAAGGACAGTTTGCAAGGTGCTGGTGCGGGTACTCGTTTATATTATGCCTTTCATTCCCTACCAAAAGGTTTTGAGAGGGTCAAGCACTGTCCCTATGCTTTAAAATAAATAAATGAAGCTGAAAGATATTTGTGGGATGCAGTTGAGATGTGGTAGAACCATGACTAGAATCCAAGTCTTCGATCCCCATACTTTTGTCCTTTAACAACGCTAATGCAGGACCAACCGTAATAGGGAGCTGGGATGGGATCTACAGTAGCAGGAAGGGTTATTTACATCTCAGGTCAGAACTATGGCTCTGGATGCAAGTGGCAAGAGATGAGTTAGAAGGGTGTTATGTAGACCAGGTAAAACCAGGTTTTTACCTGATCAGGGAAGCCTGATTTCAAATGATAAAATGCAGATGAATTCCTGTAATGATAGGTTCTTGTGAGAACCAGGCCTTACAATTAGCTTAGAACAAAGGGCGCAGCCGTCAGACTACACCTGGAAATAGCGAGATAGTAACATCTAGATAGTGACTGTGTCTCAAACAAACAAAATGGGACAGAGAACAAGGCCGGAGTTGAGAACATGTTTACCGACGGCCACAGGCAGGAGCAGTGAAGAGCCTGCTCTCACTTAGAGATCAAGTCCTTTACCAAAGGCTCTCTGATCACCCTGCCCAGAAGGCAACCTCCCTCCTCCCTCCAGCCATTCTCTGACTTAATACTTCATTTCGACAGCCCACAAAGACACGTTCCACAGAGGTAGGACTCCTACTAATTCTCTAAAGTGGATGACTCTGGAACACAGTAAGGGCTCAATTAAAAAAAAAAATGAATGAATGACTAAACAAAACAAGAATGAAAACACTTAGCAACGAATTCTCATTGGAGAGCTTTAGAGATCCCTGGGGAACCTTCTACACCGAGAGGAAATTGAACTGTGGTCTTTAAAAGGACGTAAGACCTCATGATATCCAGCTTCTGCAACCAACCCAGATACAGCTCAAAATAAGTTCTGAGCAACTCAGGCTGGCCTCCAGCCAAGACCGGGATGGGCTGATTATCATGATAAAAACAAGAGAAACCTTCAGAACCATCTTGGTAAAACGTGCCCATACCACTTAAGACAAAGAATAAACATGATAACCATCCTGTGAATTTCTCTAACCTGGTAACTTTGCCAAGCTTGTCGGGCTTGTTTCCTTTAGCTTCGTTGCTCAGAGGAAAGAGTGATACAATTTCTTTTTAAGCAATACATTTTAAAAAATGAGTTGAAAGCATGTGTATAAATGTGTGTGTGTGTGTGTGTGTGCGCGTGTGTGTGTGTGTGTGTGTGTGTTAGGGGAGAGGGATGTGTGTGTGTGTGTGCGTGTGTGTTGAGGACAAGGAATAGGGGATTTCCCATTTGGTGAAAGTTGTGAAAAGGAAAGCAAAATGATCTGGGCCCTTGAGCTTTGGGGAGCTAGTGGAGAGGCAGAGAACTGGGCCACCTGCTTTAGTGGTAGGAAACAATGGTGCCACCCCTGAGCTTAAATAGAAATGTCTACTGGGAGCCACTTTGTCAGTCTTGTGTCATGCAAGTGGAGAGCTCTTTGACAGGGTACAAGCAGAAGCTCTGGTATTTTATAGAGGGGGAAACTGAGCCCTCGTAGGATTCTGATTCATTCAACAATTCTTGAATAATTACTATGATCTTGGCCCAGTGAAAGATGGCTTCCCGGTCCTTATCTCACTCAGACTCATTGTCACTCAGTAACATAGGTACTCTTTTTTTTTTTTTTTTTTAAAGATTTTATTTATTTATTTGAGAGCGAGACAGTGAGAGAGAGCATGAGCGAGGAGAAGGTCAGAGGGAGAAGCAGACTCCCCATGGAGCTGGGAGCCCGATGTGGGACTTGATCCCAGGACCCCAGGATCATGACCTGAGCCGAAGGCAGTCGTCCAACCAACTGAGCCACCCAGGCGTCCCAACATAGGTACTCTTATCCCTGATTCAGGCATGAGGACACTGAGGTTCAGAGAAGAGTTACTTTCCTAAGCCACTCAGGATGTTGGGGACAGCCCTGGAACTGGAATCTGCCTCCCAATTCCTGATTTCTCTGCAAGACCCAAACATGTTTTATTTCAGACAATTGCTTCTGAAGGCAATTTGTTTTTAAGGCAAGATAATGTAGAATTATAATTCTTATTACTTTGGTATGATCTTGACATACCAGAAAAATGGGGAGACATACTCCCAGCCTCTAAATTTTTCCTACTTCTTTATAAAACACAGCATCTTTTGGGATGCAGCAGGATTTATGGTTAGGATGTAGATATTACTTAAGAAAAAAAATGAGCTAGAAAGAGGCTCTCCAGATAATTACTCGCAATGCTGTAAAACCAGATTTCTTCTTCTCCTTCCCAGCTCTGGATTCAGTTCAATTGTTAATATAGTTGAGAGTCCCTTCCCTATCATAAACTGGCACATATTTTTTTTTTTTTAATTAGAGAGAGGGAGGGGGAGATGGAGAGGAAAAATCTTAAGCAGGCTCCAAGCCCAGCTCGGAGCCTGATGTGGGGCTTGATCTCACAACCCAAGGATTAGGACCTGAGCTGGAAATCAAGAGTCAGATACTTAACCTACACTGAGCCACCCAGGCGCCCCAGCTTCAGGAGAAATTGTAGAATTATATCAGGAAAGAGGTAAAGGTCTTTGTCCTTGAGGATTTGGACCAGAGTTGGAGGCTGGGGTTGGGAGGGAGAAGAGAACAGAGAGGTCAAAGGCTGTAGCTTAACCAGAGACCTGCTCTGAGCAGCTGAGAAGAAACACGAGCACACCATAGGATGTCAACAAAGGAGACACTGTTTGCCATGCGGGAGACAGGGTCTATTTGGAGACGTCTGGGCAGCATCTAGTGGGCTCTGAGTGAAGCAGGTGGTCGGTGGCTAAAGGAAGAGCTCCACCTAACTGTGTCTGAGTCTCTTTATGATGATTCCAGGCAACACAAGGCTCAGGCTTAATTCCAAGGCAATAAGTTGTGGGACAGGTTTGGAGCAAAATAACCCCAACTTGTTTGGGTTCTGTCCCATCCCATTAACACCCCTCTTTCTTTCCTCCTTAGCAACCAGGGCCCACCCACAAGTGCCATCTGATGACATCTCCTCTCACTACCAGCCAGCCACCCCCTGCTCAGGCCTCTCCACGAACCACAGAACTGCACCCAAGCCAGTCCCCAAAGACAATGACTTGCACACAGAATCTAGGCCATCCTTTCTACACTCTGCCTCCTCAGCTCTCAAGTGTCCACTACAATTTATCTCATCTCACGGTCGCCAGGAAAGTAACTTGATTCCCAAGGACTTCATGTAAATCAGCGACATGCTAAAGATGATACTTGTTAATATCACAGGCCCTGGGCATGAATAATTGAGTTTCACCAGAGGTATTTAGAGCATTATTTGTGGTGTGTCTCAAATTACCCAGACAATTTGTATCCCTATTAATATATTTATAGTAAGCAGACGCTAGAGACAAGATCGGATTTTATTTTTGAAGTTGACATGGGATTTTTCTAGAGTTTTATCCATTTTGTTGTACCTTCAACGTGCTAATGAAAAGTTTTAGTTTGAAGAATTACCCGCGAGTGTATTCTGCTTAGTAAAAGAGCTGAATTTGAGAGGATATAGGCAAATGACAGAGGGTTTGCTGTCGAATGGGTGAGTCTGATTAAGGCACTTCCCATACTGAGAAATGAGGACAGATACTCAGGTCGGTCACTTGTTTTGCTGAAAATATTCTGTCATGTGTGTAGCCCGTTGGAAACATGCTAAATCAGTAAAGGTTTCTCCTTGAATCCATACAAAGATCTAGAGGACTAAAAGCAGGTCCCACCAGTGCAAGTCGATTAAGAAGCTTTTATTTATTTATTTTTAATATCTGAAGTTAGTACAACGAGATCTCGGGAAATGACGCACCATGCTGACCCTGCCTCTCCCCTCACTCTAGCCACCTCTATATTAGAACTCCTTATCATGACAACGAAGTCACGGTCTTTCTTCTGCCTTGGCCATTAACCACCTGCAGAATACTTTGAAACTGGTACAAAGGGGAACTGCAAATTCTGCATTTCCTTCCGTACTTTATATTCCACGATTTTGTCATTGCAGTGTTCAGATTCCCATTTTTTTTTTTCAAAATATATTTATTTATTTGACAGCAGGAGGGATTACAATTAGGAAGAGAGGCGGACAGAGAGAGGGGGAAAGCAGGCTCCCCGCTGGGCAGGAAGCCCGATATGGGGCTCGATCCCAGGGCCCCGAGATCATGACCCGAGCTGAAGGCAGAGGCTTAATCCACTGAGCCACCCAGGTGCCCCCAGATTCCCATTTTTAATAAAAAGAGGAATTTTATCCCCAATGAAATAGCCACTATCAGTTTCTAGAGGGTAAGGAGAACAGCATGCAAAGAGAAATGCAGAAGGAGGAAGGTTGCAAATGCTTTTTCGGGACAGAATGGGAAGTGACAAGATGATTATGAAAGCATGGAGGTGTTTGGAAAGCCAGGTTTTAATTCTAAGTAACACCAGTGTTACACACAGAATGTCCACGCAATTGGCCAGTCTTCTCTATCATTTAATAGAAAACAAGGGGAAGGGGCGCCTGGGTGGCTCAGTGGGTTAAAGACTCTGCCTTTGGCTCAGGTCATGATCTCAGGGTCCTGGGATTGAGCCCCACATCGGACTCTCTGCTCGGCGGAGAGCCTGCTTTCCCTTCTCTCTCTGCCTGCTGCTCTGCCTACTTGTGACCTCTCCCTCTCTGTCAAATAAATAAGTAAAATCTTAAAAAAAAAAAAAAAAGAAAACAAGGGAAAAAGTGTACAAATGAACACAATGTATGAAACAGATTAACAAATAGTTTGTCTAGTCATTTTGACAAAAGAGTGTCCGTAAAATTCTTTGCTCATTGGGTAATCTGAGAAATGATTAAGACTTGATACAATTAGTTTGGTTAAAATCCGGCCTTTAGCTTAAAGACCATCATCTTTTCAAAAGTGTATCATTTACCTGGTTGGAAAAATCAAAGATTGGGGCGCTTGGATGGCTCAGTGGGTTAAAGCCTCTGCCTTCAGCTCAGGTCATGATCTCAGGGTCCTGGGATCAAGCCCCGCATCAGGCTCTCTGCTCAGTGGGGAGTCTGCTTCCCCTCCTCTCTCTCTCTGCATGCCTCTCTGGCTACTTGTGATCTCTGTCTGTCATATAAATACATAAAATCTTAAAAGAAAAATCAAAGATCAATCAAGGGTCTGCACTAGAACAGATTATGAAAGCTTTTGTCTGCATAAGTTGAAATGAATGGATGATCAATTCAACATGGTGGGCCATGGTGGGGACACAGGGCATGGTGGGTTTAGGGCAGAATTCTCACAGCCATAAGGTGTATCCCTGAATCTATTACACTATTCAGAAATAGACTTTCCACATCCTCAAATTTGCTCAGTTACGGCTTGTATTAATTGAAAATCCGTTCCCCAATTAGCATAACGTTGAAGGTGTTTTTAAAATGGTTTGTTTATAACAGTTGTTGGCACCACCGGAATTCACACTGCATGCCGTTTCAAATAAAAACCTTTCTTTTTTTCTTCTGGCAGCAGAAAAGAGCAGAGTCACACAGTAGCTCTTGATTTATGAACTGCACTTTCTTATTCTCAGACTCCCACAGTGTGTGCCGTTCCCTTTAAGGAACAAGGTTGGGAGCATTTAACAAGGAAACAATTCTATCTCGAAATCTACTTTTTAAATTTGAAATCATATGGGCCTTTGATTATAATAGGTCCCATTCTCATGCCTCCAATGGTCGGGTGAGAGAATGAAGACCCAGAAACCTTGAGCAGCTTCTTGTTGTTGTCAAGGGTCATTGGATGACAAATGGAACAGGAACCTACAAGAATGATACATGTTGTGGGCCAAATTTGTGGAACCATTTAACATCCGACATTCCGGTAAGCATTTTGTCAGCCCGGGGTCACATCCTGAAATTATACAACCATCTCCTCCAAAACCCAGCTGAGGACAAAGGCGGAGATGTAACTAGTCAAAGCAAATCCGCAGGTCTAGTGGGCAGAGTGGCGGGGGCGTGTGGATGGACGGAGAGAAACTTGCGCAGGCTTTACAGGATTTTTTGGCTGAAAGCAGAGTTCATCCTTGCAGTGGTCCATCAAACAAAGTGTTTATTGTGAAGTGGGCCTGATCCCTGAAGAAGAAGAAAAGTGATTCTTATTGACTGGAAGGAAATTAACCCTTTCCTCCCTTTTTCAGGGAAGGTGTCAGATAAGAGCTTTGTGATTAAATTCCTCAATGGTCAGTTTCAAAGGCGAGTGGGTCTCGATGTCAGCCGCAGTATTGACTCTGACTAGTTTCTCTGCAGCGTGGGCTGGATCCTTTAGTGGGACCTCTTTTCTCCCTCCTTATCCTTCCTTCCCTTATCTAGCAGAGGCAGGGTGTGTGGAAAGCATATTCTAATAATTACTAAACCACTGGGCTACAATGACTTTTTTTTTTTTTTTTTGGCATAGAAATAACTCAAGACCACTTAACATTGAATTTTTAAAACTTACTTTCAGACTTGATCTGGGAAAACCATGGGCCTATTCTAGGGATGATAAAAGCACTAGGAACTGTATGTTCTGCCTTGATCTTTTAAAGATTGAATTCGGAGGGGGAAAAATGATTTTGCCTATGGATGGCTGTGAAAGAATCAGGAATACTGCGGAGCTGGAGAGAAGGGGCCAATTGTAGTATGCTCCCTTTAAGAGGGAAACGAGATTAGAACTTTGGCAAATTTTCGGCTTCTATTCAGAGGGAAAGAGAAGAGATGGCAGTGTCCAAAAAGAAAAAAGAAAAAAAAAAAAAAGAAAGAAAGAAAAAGGATGCTGTCATGAGACAAAAGCAAAAGCAATTTTATACCTTATTGAAAGCTTACCTGGGCATGTTTTTGTGGGGTTTTTTTTTTGCTTTTTTTTTAAACTCCTCTGGGGTTAAGAACATTTTTTTGCCCTCTTAAAACTAAAGGAGCTAGTGGAAAGGACTTGAATCTGAGAGAGTGATGCTGTCAGTTCTGTTCTGTCTTGGGAAGTACACGAGGAAGAGAAACCTCCTGGGAAGAAAGAGAGGACACGGCCGACACTGAAGGGGAGGGTCTGTGGCATTCAGTATGTAAGTTACATGTCAGAGTGAAGGTGGCAACCCTTCCTAGCCATCCTTCTTAGAAAACCCAACTGACTTCAACAGTTAGAAAGCTTCTAACCCTACTAGACAAATATCTGAATTCTATTTTGCCTTTCAACATTAAAGATTGCTTTGTGTTCTAAGCGCCCTCATGCCAGAAGAGTCTATAAAAACAAGACTTTTGTTTATGTCAGGTCAGGAAAGGTAGTAAGTCTTCTTTTGGGATAATCATAGTGTTTGCCCAAACCTTTTGCATATATAAAAATGTTATTTTCTCTAATTGCATATTTTGCTCCTATAATGACTGAGTTGAATTCTAAGCTGAAATGAGTAATCAATACTGAGTGTCTCTGTCGTTCAAATGAAGTCTTTGCCACTTCGGATGGCATGAAATTGCTTCAACTTTGGCAAATTGCTCTAAAGATGGAAATTAAAAGCTAAAGCTAAGGCGTATTTAATTTTCTTTTTTTCAGGTTTTAACTGAAAACTTAAATCAACAAATAGCAACAGAACTACTCCTTGTACAAAATCCACCTGGATGCTGGAAGGACAGAGGAAAGGATGAGCTATTACGGCAGCAGCTACCCGATTGTAAACGTGGACCCCAAATACCCAGGCTACCCCCAAGAGCACATCCTAGCTGAGAAGAGAAGAGCCAGAAGACGTCTGCTCCACAAAGATGGTAGCTGCAACGTGTACTTCAAGCACATTTTTGGAGAATGGGGGAGCTATGTGGTTGACATTTTCACTACTCTTGTAGACACCAAGTGGCGCCATATGTTTGTCATATTTTCTTTATCTTATATTCTCTCCTGGTTGATATTTGGCTCCATCTTTTGGCTAATTGCCTTTCATCATGGCGATCTGTTAAATGATCCGGACATCACGCCTTGTGTTGACAATGTCCATTCCTTTACAGGGGCGTTTTTATTCTCCCTTGAGACCCAGACCACCATAGGTTACGGGTACCGCTGTGTCACTGAAGAATGCTCGGTGGCAGTGCTCATGGTGATCCTTCAATCCATCCTGAGCTGCATCATAAACACCTTCATCATCGGAGCCGCCTTGGCCAAAATGGCGACCGCTCGAAAGAGAGCCCAAACCATTCGGTTTAGCTATTTTGCCCTCATAGGCATGAGGGATGGGAAGCTTTGCCTCATGTGGCGCATTGGTGATTTCCGGCCAAACCATGTGGTAGAAGGCACAGTGAGAGCCCAACTTCTCCGCTACACAGAAGACAGCGAAGGGCGAATGACCATGGCATTCAAAGACCTAAAGTTGGTCAACGACCAGATCATCCTTGTCACACCGGTAACTATTGTTCATGAAATTGACCACGAGAGCCCTCTGTATGCCCTTGACCGAAAAGCAGTGGCCAAAGATAACTTTGAGATTTTGGTGACATTTATCTACACTGGTGATTCCACGGGCACTTCCCACCAATCCAGAAGTTCCTACGTTCCCCGAGAAATTCTCTGGGGTCATAGGTTTAATGACGTCCTGGAAGTTAAAAGAAAGTACTACAAAGTGAACTGCTTACAGTTTGAGGGGAGCGTTGAGGTATACGCTCCCTTTTGCAGCGCCAAACAGCTAGACTGGAAAGACCAGCAGCTCCACAACATGGACAAAGGCCCCCCGGTCCGAGGATCTGGCACATCGGACACCACGGTCAGAAGAAGGTCATTTAGTGCCATTGCCATTGTCAGCAGTTGTGAGAACCCAGAAGAGACCATCACCTCCGCCGTGGATGAGTGTAAGGAAGCACCTTATCAGAAAGCTGTCTTGACTTTAAATAGAATCTCTGTAGAATCCCAAATGTAGTTCAAATTGTGATGACCAGGGCCACCACTCCATCATTTTACTCTGTAGCCCATCACTTTAAGGCAAGTAGTTATAAGCAGGGCTTTTAAGGAATGGTATAGCTACGTCTGATGGACTTGGGGGAAAAGAAGAGCAGGTTAAATCTGGTGAAAGATCATCTAAAAATTACATAGTATCCAATCGTTTAAACTTTTGTGTGTGTGTGTTAGCAAATTTGATATTAGGGATGCTATTCAGAGCCTAATTGATTAATTTACATTTCACCTCCTTTTCTTATATCACACACTTGCATCTTTAGTTGCAGGTGTCCTATTTGGTAAAGGAGAACAAAGGTAGGATACTGGCATAAGGAAGACAGACAGCCAGCATGAATAACTAATTTTTAAATGTATCAACATGGATAGTAGTTTCCTGGAAAAAACGTCACGTCTTTCTAACCAAGATAGGCAAGATATGCATCCAGTAGATTGTAACATTGAGATATTTAACTGAAATCACCTGGCAGGCTCGGTGTTTGCCCCTCATAGTGTCTTGGTATCCACAGAAAGAGGTAGTGACTGTGAGATAGAGACACCTGCCACTTGGGCAGGTTAATGATTGAAGAGCGCTAGAAGCTGTTTTTCTTTCTTCTGATTCATACGGCAGAAAAAAAAAGTTGACATTCAGAACAGTATTTCTCTCTCAAACACCCCGAGTAACGGCAACAAATGCCTTTATATGGAAGAGCAGAAATAAGGCAACGGTGACATTTCTAGCTTCTCGAGCAAGGGAGCTTCCTCTGCCCAACCCCATCTTCTCCAAGGACAATACGAAGATAGGATCACAGAGGTGGGATGAGGGAAGGGATGGCAGTGGGAAACATTTCTCAGACAACTGTGCTGTGTTCTGAAAGACTGTAGCTGCTTTTGCTTGCTACGTAAGGGATGGAACCATTATTTTGGGGGGAGGCGGGGGGAGACATAAGGGGACAGCAAGGGGAAAGAAATTTATTTGTGCCCAGAAGCAGTTAAGTATGTCTTCTGTCTTGGTCACTCTATAAGACATAAATGATTGAATTCTAGATTTTCAACAACTCTCCCATTGAACTTAGAATGATCATTTAAATGGAAGATTTTGTGAAATATAATGAAGGTGATTTTTATGCACATTATTAAACAGATAAGCTAGGTGTTATGGAATTGCTTAAATTGGGGGAAGTAAATTTGTTTGCTCTATTTCTGTGTCAAAAGATGTTAATCATGATTACTTTAAGCCCAATTCCCTATGAGTAAAGTCACGTTCAGCTTTATAAATTGAACAGTTGTTAACTTCATTCAGAATTAATGTGTTTCTTTACTCGCTTTCTTTTTTCTTTTCTTTTCTTTTCTTTTTTTTTTTTTTACATTGTTGCTGTAAGCATATGCCACAGTTTTTCCTTTGCTTATTTTATTTAAATATATGTACACACAAATTGTTTTTGCAGTTTCTGGAAACATTCTGCCCCCCCCCCATTTAAATGAAAGCTTACAAGTAAATTGAACTGAATCATAAAGTGTGCGATTACCAGTCAAAGTAAAATATGTAGGTATATAAAGAGTTTTACTCCTTTTTTTTCTTTTTCCATCATCCCTTCCTCCCTTCCTTCCTTTCCCTCTTTCTTTCTTTTGACCATGAGCACTGAAGTAACTTTTTTAAATGCATGTGTGCAAATCTTTTATTCCTATTGTTTTATGGATAAGAGATTCATTCAGGTCCCAGGTTGTAAAACTGTCCTGAAGCTTAATATCACAGATCTAAAGAATGCATTTTTTTCTGTCTTGCTCCAGAAATGCAAAACCCATTTTTAAAATTACACATGCCTTGTAGATTCAGATTTTGTAGCAACAATTACTCAGATAAATTAGAAGGCCACCATCTACCAAGTAGAAATCTACCACCACTGTGACAAACCCAGAGGCCCTCCCCACCACCAACCCGACTTTCTAAGATTGTTTCACACACCTCTAGTTTCATTTCATTTTGCATTGCTTCCTGGACTCTGCCAAACCAGGATTCGCATTTTGTTAGTATCAGAATAGAACTGTCAATATCCAATAATTACATTTCCCTGTGCTATGCGCTTCCACTGGTTAAATCCTCTTACCCCGAGTAGAATATAAAATCCGTGTTCTCTTGTCACATTTATCTCAATTTTCTGTTTAGACTCATAACACACTCTGACACCCCCAATGAGTTACTTAATAATAAAGATCTTAAGTAATGCAGAAATTGTGTGTGTTTGCCTATATTTCAGGTTAGTGTAAACTCTTGTCGACATGGTCAGCATCAGGTACAGGGCACCCAAAAATGAGACTGCTGCCTCACAGAATTAGAACGTAGGCAGAATCATAAAGCATTTTTTATGGGTTTTTAACAGCTTGTAGGACGGCTCTATCTGAATTAATAGTTGTTGTTTCTGTAAGCTCTGCAGGAAGGCTCCCAAGAAAATTCCATTTCTAGTTTCAGACGCTCAGTCCACGATGAGAGGGAGGCTGATTTTTTTTTTCTCGTAGCAGTTATTTTTGTCCCTAAAGATGAAATTATTCAGTGGATGTAATTAGATGGGAACCACACTGTGGCATCAAGGCATTCTCCATTGTGTGCTCCGCCTGTGAACGGGGCCCCCAAAGAGAAGGGAGCACCAGGAGAGAGAAGGAAATGCCATTTCACGTCACCCTGGTTCGTCAAGCACGCTTGGGTGCATTGCACACATACACTTTGTCCTCACAACAGAATAGTGGGGTGGATATTTTTAATTTCCGTATCATCAAATATCTCATTTTTTGCTTCTTCCTAACTAGCCAATTCCCAACTGGGGCAACAATGTGCCAGGAAAGAAAATATATGTGTGTATGTGTGTGAGTGTGTGTGTGTATCCAACTAATATAACTAAGCTTCTCCCTTGCATCTAGGGGGTGGCAGGTGGGGTTGGGGGTGGTGACGTAAATGGCGTGGATCTGGCCCATGAGATGACAGTAGAGCTCTCTGGGTGTGACCTTTAATAAAACCCGTTCCCTGGGTCAGAGTTAGGGGCATATGCCCCTTGACTGCCTGCATCCATCCTTCTGCCCTAGACCTCACACTCTGTAGCTGAAGGTCCTGCAACCATTCAGAGAGAGGGGCAGTCGAGGACAGCCCTTACAAGGGATATCAGAAAAGTAGGAAAGTAGGCAGCCCTGGATGGCCTATCTCCAGACTTCTTCTGCGTGAGTGAAAAGAAATGATTTCTCACTGAACAGGTAGTGGTAAGGGAGAAAAAAAAAAAAATGATGGGCTGTCTGGGTCCAGCTCGTACTTGTACTTGACACTGGATAGAGCCGGTCTCTATTTTCTGGGGACTTGAGGAAATGCCACTATATTGTAAAACAAACATGAAAGAATTACTTTGGGCCTGGAAATCCCTCTGAGACATGGACGGCTGAGTGACCCTGATAAGAAGATTGAGGAGGCCTGCTGTGGGGCTGCCCTTTATCTCCTTCCTTTCCCTCCCCTGGAATTACATCAATAGGACTTTCACTAGGACAAGTGACCCAAACCCTCAGAGACCCGGGCAAGCAAGTACTGCGCAGTTTGGGAGAAAAACAAAATTCTGCTAATACTTGGCTCAGCCCCTCAGTGCGACCCAACGGCCTCCAGGGACTCAAAAGGACACTAAATATGCACCAAGAAATCTAGATCGTCTCTTTAGAGATTGGTACTGAATGACTTCTGATTTGGCCAGGAGATGTGTGCAATTGATTCTCTGGGCCTCAATGATGAGGCACTAAATTCTACTTGGTTTAGAATATTTTATGAGTTCCATTATTATAAGCATTGATTCTTCAGTTCTGAATGCTCTCTAAGGCATATCTATAAGCCCATCTTCCCCCCATTCCCCCCGTAAGCTTCCACTGTGGACTCCCAGAAACCACCCCTATCCTCCCTGGGATACCCTAGAAAACACAAAACCCTCCCTCAATTCCAAATCTGGCATGACCTCTCTGGCTCGCTCACTTTCATTTTTAAATAAGCAGCCTGACCTACATTCCGGGGGAAAAAAAAAGGACTTTGGGTGCCACTGACAGAAGGCGAGGAGGGATGGTGACACAGACACAGAGGGAGATGAAGCACCAGGGAGGGGCTTGGCAAACACCGCAGAAGTTTCTCCGGGATAGGAGGTCTTCGAAAATGAAAGCTCCTAGTGGAGACTCTGTCCGATGACTCTGTGGGCAGAGAGAGCAGGCAAGGCCTCCATTTTCCTGAAAAGGCAAAATCAGAACGTTGCCCGGAAACTGTCCTCCATGTCTGCCTTGCTTTGGAGCTCTGTTTGGGTAACAAAACTGTAGGACCTAGGGGATTCCCAAGTTCCTCTTGCACAGAGCCCACTTTTCTAAAGCGACTTAACACAATCCTTTTAGGACTGTGTGGCTGGTGGGGGGTGACGTTTGACTGAGGGCAGCCCGCATCTGTCCCATCAGGTCACCCTGTGCTCCTTCCCTCGGGAGCGACCAGGCTGTGGTTTGGGATCTTTCGCAGAGTCTGGAGATTTCAGGTGACACAGCTGGGCGTTTCAAAGTTCAATAGGCTCTTAGTCGCTAAATACCAAGCAGGGAAAAATGTCAAATAAACTAAGTTAAAGAAACAACAGACTTTTGCTGTTTGGTCTCATTGACTTCTACTATTTTATAAATACTGCAGAGTAAAAGAATACTGTATCCAGAGTCTGTTGTCCCAGGAAAAAAGCAGCTGGACTGAGATGAAGAGTTCTCTAAATTAAAAAAAAAAAAAAAAAAAGAAGGCAACCTGAGCTGGGTAATCACTGAACTCGGGCCCTTGATGCAAATGTTGGAGCCTCTGCAGGCTGCAGAGAAATAGGTTAATCATTTAAAGTTTTCAGCAAGCCCAGTGGATGAAAACCCAAACAGCTTAAGTCTTGCTAAATTACACGGCCAAGGAATGCTTTTTCTCTATGCTATCATTTACCACAAGAGCCTATAAAACATCCTTAATCACTAAGTAACTTGAACTTGAGACGGAAAGAGCCCCAAGAGGTTTAGACCCCGTGAAAACTTCTTTACAGAAAGTTATCAAAAACCTACAAATTTGCCCATAAAATGCATCAGTCACATGCACTCTGCACTGTGGGTAGGGAAGGCTTTTTATCTGAATTAGGAGCACATATCAGAGATCAATTATGTATTTTGCTACTTGTTGATTCTATTCGATAACAGTTTGCAGGGGAAAGGGAGGCTAGCTATAGGGGACGGGTTAAGGACAGAGCTAGCCTCTGCCAGCTGCCAATTCCAGAACCAAAGACTTTTCAGACATCAGAGAGGTATTAGTTCATTTAATCAGATTCTATTTTACGAACACGTAAACGTCCTACTTTAGAGAGGTTATCTGGCCACAGAGACCAGCCATGCAGAAGCGGCCGAGCAAGAAAACTCTCAGGGCCCAGGGCACTGAGCTGTTCTGCTGCTACCTGAGGTTGGGCTATTTTCATTCTGTAATCATGCAATGGAAAAAGCGATCATTCCAAGACCCTTTGTCAAATAAAAGTCCGTTATTTTCTAGAAGTGTTTTTCTGAACTGAACTGTTATATGGTCATTGATTATTTAGAGAGACTGGAGAGTAAGCAAGGAAAAAAAAAAAAAATGTGAGAAACAGCCAGTAAGAGTCAGGATGAGTGAGGATAATCTTCTCCAAGATGTAAAAAAAAATGGTTGTATTAAAAAAGGCCCCCTCCCCTCCTTTCCAGGGCCATGCCAATGCCCAGTGGGACATACCGCTGTGCACTAATCTACTGTCACCAGGCTTTTTGCCTTGGAAGCAGGAACCTTTAGTCCTCTAGCAGGGCTGGCCTTTAGGGAATAAATAAACACAATGTGGAGTGGGATTTTTCATCCAGGATACGGGCACGGATTTTTTTGAGGTCGGACCTACAAGGGAAGGGGGCCAGCTGAGAGAGTTTATATAGATCTGAGCTCACAGCATTCAGTCATCTTATTAACTGTGCAACTTTGAACAACCTGGGTAGCATTTCTGATTCTTAGTTCCCTACCCTAGAGTTCTTGCTGAATTAAGCCATCGTTAAGACAGCAGGCTTAAGAACCAGGCGGCCTAGGTTTAGATCTCATTTCTACCATACTCTTGCTGTGTGACTTTGGGCAATTTACTTCATCTCTCTGTGCCCCAGTTTTCTCAGCTATGAAGTGAGGAAAATAAGAGCTCCCACCTCACAGTTGTTGCAGGGATGGAGTGCAGTAACATTTGTAAAATGCTCATAATGAGGGCTAATAAAGTATAAGCTATTGTGGTCAGAGACAAACTCCTCATCTCTTGTAGGGTTTTGTCAATTAATTCATATTCCTTGACAATTGACATTGACTTAAGCACCCCCACCAACCAAAAAAAGAAGAAAAAGGAAACAAAAGCTATTAAAAGTAACATTTAGTAGCAGGAATATAAAATATTCTCATCCAAAGGTAAATGATATGTGTCCTCTTACCAAAACCACAATGGATTACGCAAGCCACACTTCCTCTCCATTGAGGCATCGGGACTTAGTAAAATGGTGCTTTGAGAATAAAAATATTATTCTACTCATCTACCCAGAAGGTTTCATGAATAGTACCAACCCAAGGAAAAAATCAGATTGCAGATCCTACAGGATACTCTGCTGTGTAAATCGTCAACTGGGCCTTGCATTTAAGCCCCTTCAAAAACGATTTAACCATTTCATGTCATAATATCATGCATCATATTCAAACTTCTCAACATGTTACAGCAAATTCAGGGGTTTCTGGAAGAAGCAGGCTCATTATCCAGAAATGACCCATCATAATCCTGTCAAGCCATGGCTAACTGAACTTGGAAAACCTTTGCTGGCTTGCAATGTGCGGGGCCCCATGAGTCGGCAAAGCACCCAGAAGACTGAGAGCCACACTGCATGTGTCCCAATGAGTGGCAAAGTCATCTGGGATGAGGGAAGAACAATCCGTCTTCTCTAAGGTATGACCTACAGTAGTATGATGATTGTGGTCTTGAAACCAGACAGAAGCGGGTTCAAATTCCATGTGTGCTCCTTGAGAGCTATGTGAACTTGAGCAATTCTTAGTTGTCACTGAGCCTGTGTTCCTGCATGAGCATAAATGCAGATAATAGTATTTACCTCATGGACCAATCGTGAAGTGTGTACCAGGATATTCTCACACACACACACACACACACACACACACACGTACCTATGTATGTATATACAAGCATATATGTAACTATCTGGTACATGGGATTTGCTTGATAAAACTAATATTCCCTCTTTTCCTTCATATAAATCAGTAATAGCATCTTTCTTCCTTTCCTTTCCTTCCCTTTCCTTCATCTTCCTCCCTCCCTCCCTTCTTCCTCCCCCCCCCTCCCTGCCTCCCTCCCTCCCTTCCTCCTTTCCTCCTTCCCTTCCTTCCTTCCTTTCTTTTTTGAGGGAGAGGGAGGGGGCAGAGGCAGAGGGAGAAAGAGAATCTTAAGCAGGTTCCATACCCAACACAGAGCATGATGTGGGCCTTGATCTCACTACCTTGAGATCATGACCTGAGCAGAAGTCAGGAGTTAGATGCTTAACAGACTGAGCCAGCCAGGTGCTTTAGTAGTAGCATCTTTCAAAAGGATTTGCAAGCAAACACATCATCAGCTTTAGGATAATAATGCTGTATTATCACAGAATTATTTTTTTCTAATTAACCATGTTTTCATCTTGGTGTCTAAAATCAACGTTCTAGATGTATTCTCTGCCTGCTCCCAGGAGAACTTGATTTAGTCCCAGAACTGCCACTAATCAGCTGTGGGATTTAGAGGAATTACTCAACCCTTCTGCTCCACTGTTTCTGAACACTTATGGCTGGGACGTTGTTTTATGTTATCCCATAATTCTTTGCAGCCTCAAAATATGATGATTTTCCCTCCCTCTACTTCTTCTCTTGATTCTTTCCTTTTCTTGTTGACTTTTTCTGCTTTTCTTCATTAGTGTATGTAATTTCCCATAATCTTCCCTGTTCACATGATTACTGTACTAACTGAATTTTATAGGAAAGGTCTATTTTGTTATTTCCTGCTTCTTACAAAAATTCTTCTTTTTGGTAGGGGGGGAGGGGTAGAGGGAGAGGAAGAGAGAGAATCTCAGGCAGCTTCCATGCCCAGCATGGAGACCGACGCAGAGCCTGATGCAGGGATCAATCTCACAACTCTGAGATCATAACCTAAGCTGAAATCAAGAGTCGGACCATTTACTCACTGAGCCACCCAGGCGCCCCTATAAAATCCTTCTTTTTTTTTTTTTTTAAAGATTTTATTTATTTATCTGACTGACAGAGATCACAAGTAGGCAGAGAGACAGGCAGAGAGAGAGGGGGAAGCAGGCTCCCCACCTAGCAGAGAGCCCGATGTGGGGCTCGATCCCAGGATCATGGGATCATGACCTGAGCCGAAGGCAGAGGCTTTAACCCACTGAGCCACCCAGGTGCCCTATAAAATCCTTTTTTAATGTGTAACTGTGATGTGCCTTTTTACTTTCCATGATAATACATCGACAATGCAGCTACAATAATACTTGTTGAACTTAGTTTTCAGGTCTGATACTACAGTCTTTTTCTGACATAAGATCTATTGTAAATAACAACATTCAAGGAATTTAAAAATGATACAAGCCTGATTTTTTTTAAGGGTAAAATGTTGCTTTTTAATTACACTGGCAGGAAGCAAGTACTGGCATGAAAAATACAGAATTCTCATGAGGACAGCCTAAATTTATGACAAACTCACAAAGGGCACCAAATACGCTACTAAATTTTGTGAAATGCCAGTACACTTGATCTATGGAAGTTGAGGAAAAAATTTTCAGTGAAGGATGTCACTAGCCCTTTGTATTCCTACTAAAATGTGCTTCTTTTGATTGGTGATTTATGCAGTGAACAACTGAACAACTGTATCTGGCCGGCCTGTGTTATGTTTCCAGTTGGGAAAAAGTGGCTGCTTTTTTTATACTCTCCAAATAACTACAACTGTTTATGATTGTTGCACCTTGCTTCCCAGGCTCTAGTGGTCCCTGAGCATGAGGAGAGATGGTCCAATCTCAATACCAAACAATGACAAAAGAACTGGACAGCACATTAGAATCTCCTGGGTGTTCTTCCCAAGATCATGTCTGGTGTTGGACCAAAAAAAGAGCAATTTGCAAATAACAAACTTGAACTTTTACTGTAAACTAAAGTTTCTAGGGTGGCTTCTGTATTCTTATATTACAAATAAATATTAGAATGGTCATAGGATGATGAAAACTAAATTGAGAACAACGTCATCTACATCAAACAATATAAAGTTTTGTTTATCCTTCTCCAGATACATCACTTACTATCTGCGGCATTACTCTTCAGTTTAAAGCTTTGGGCAATTATTAAACCAAGGCTCTACACACCTACTTGTCATTCCTGGGGTGGGGGACTGGGGAAAAACAAAATATTAATAATTCTGCAGGCAGAAGGAAGATGATAAAAAATAAATAAAAGCACTTTATCTTTCCCCCGAAAGGCTAAGGTGATATGTCGATCTTTTGAAATATCATAATGATAATAAGACACAGTATTAATAATAACAATTATGTAAAAGCCTGTGGTAATTGCAATTCTATTAGGATGTTGAATATTCTTGGTCACCATTGTGCCACCTTGTGGTCACAAGGGAACACATTTTTTTTTTTTTTCCATGAAGTAAATCGATTAAATTTTTATCTTCTCCCTGCTACTCTGGGAGGATATTTGGAAGAATACTTTGGGAAGCACATTGCCAATAAAGGCTATAAATAAAATATGACGGGTACCACTCAAATCAGAAACTAGCGTAACATTGGTCTAGTTATGGATACCATGTACTAGATTTTCCCTCTGCTACCTCAATGTGCATTATGTGTTTAGAAGAAGACACTAAAGTTCATTTAGGCTGTCATTCTTGATCTCCATATATAGACATGGAAATCTGAATCATGTCCATCGAGAATCTATTAATCCAGTAATCTAATTATAGTAAGAGAAAGCAACCAGAATGTAAGTATCCATCCCCAATACTAGCTTAGAATAACCACATTAATGCATATATAGAAACAGCTTAATAAACACAATTTTTATCATGAGTAAAGATTTGCTTTGTAAATATGTTATAGTCTCATAAGTTTTGTGCTTTTCTAAGAGTTGTGCTATTTGTTTAAATGATTTTATTTTAATTTCTAAATTCCACTATGTCAGCATCCTGATGTAAAGAACAGAGAAAGACAGGACCAGCTCACCTGCCCCCAGAGTTATTTGTGAGCTTGGAACTAAATTATATATTTTGTACCAAATTCAGAAATTTAATGGCCACTGATGTATATTATCAAGGCTTGTTTGATCAAGGCTATAGCTTTTATCAAGGATGAAGCTAGTAGAAAAGAATGAAGTTCCCAAACTCTCTCATTATAAGTAGTATGTATGTGTAGAGAATGAGACAGAGAAAGAGAGAGAGAGAGAACCAGAGAGTTTAACAAATTCTCACAGAGGCATTGCCACACAAGCATGCTACATGACAGGCTATATGGTAGTCTCTTTGCATCTCTCTTTCTCTGTTACACTCTCTCATTTAAAAAAAAAAAAGTAAAAAGATTTTATTTATTTGACAGGGAGAGACAGACAGCAAGAGAGGGAACACAAGCAGGGGGAGTGGGAGAGGGAGAACAGGCTTCCCGTGGAGCAGGGAGCCCAATATGGGGCTCCTCGATCTCAGGACCCCAGGATCATGACCTGAGTCGAAGGTAGACACCTAATGACTGAGCTACCCAGGCACCCTACACTCTCTCATTTAATTTAGACTGAAATCCCGGGGGTCTCCTGCTCTAGATTGGAGTCCCAGTTCTGTGGGTTTCTAGTGGTGTGGCCGCGCACAAAGTTCTCAAACTCCATTTCCCTGTGTGTTACATAGGAGGACAAGGATGTGACTCCCACAACTGTTGTGACAACTGAATGACTCACAGCATACAAAAGCGTGTAAGACAATACTTAGCACAGAGTACATGGACAGTGCGTGGTGCCCATCTCTATTTTTATTGTCTGGGAAAAGAGTACCCATTCTTAATATTCAGATCCATGTCAACATGTTCCAGCACTGCCTCCCTTTGAGGTATGATGTCACCGTCAATTAGAGATGCAGCTCACAGAATTCTGTAACAGAAATACCTCCCATGTACCTCTTCGCCCAACTTTATCAGTGAGATGCTAAGAATCAGAGAACATCTTGCCTACAGTAGTGTAATCAAGTAACAGAACCCAACCCAACCCTTGTCTCCTCTTTGTACATCCTTACCCAGAGTTGGTTGCAATGAACAACAATCCTCATTCTAAACCATGGCTTTATTTTTTTGGCTAGTTTTACTTTTTTCCTTTCTCCTTGCCTCCCTTTCCCTGTTCCTTATCTATCATTGTTTATCTAGCATTTATCATTATCGATTATCCATCATCTATCATTGTATGTCTATCATCTACTTATCATTATTTATCTACTTATCTATTATTATTTATCATCTATTATTATTTATTTAGCAGCTATCATTATCTCTCTACTAACTTTCTATTATTTATTATCTATCTATCATCTATCTATCTATCATCCCTCATTCTTCTATTTATTTGCCAGGACTAGAATTAATGCAGCCAGTGAGATAAAAATTTTCCATTGCAACGCTTCATTTTTCTAATATTCACTAATTCCGATATTCATATATTGGACATCTACATCATGTCTGGTCATTCACAGACATTGTGAAAGCACTAATAAACTAAACAGAATAAATGATCTTTCTAAGAACCTGCAATCTAGTAGGAGAGGTAAAACAAACAAATGAACAAACCAAGAAACCAAACGTCATTTAATGCCAGGCACAGTTAAATTGCAAAGAAAAAAAAAGAAGAAGAAGAAGAAAAGAAAGGGTTCCACCTGTGCAGAGAGTGATGGGTGCCATTTTAGGCAGAATGGTAAGAGACAGCCCCTGAGGGAAGGTAACATTTGCTCAGAAATGTAGAAGAGAAAAAACAAATCGTGTGGCTAGCTGCAGAAACAAAGTTCCAAGCCAGGGCAGAGGCCTTGGAGCAAAAAACAAGTTTGAGAGCCTGGTGGAGAAGCAAAACTTAAGAGTTCAGTTTGAACCAGGCTGTGTTTCAAATGCCTTATTGGATGTCCCCACGTAGAGGAAGCAGTAGGATATTGTATATGTGGATTCGGAGGCACTGTGGGAGGTCAGACCTGAGAAAGGAAATTTGGAAGCCCTTTGCATACATAGGTCTATTAAGGCCCAGGCTTGCTTGAGATGCCCTAGGAACTGAGTGGAGACATGGGGACGGGGCATGTTGGATGGTCCCCAGAGCCAAAGACATTGCAACATGGGGAGGGTGAAGCGAATAAATACATTAAAGGAGACAAGAAGTAGTTGTCCTATAAGGCAGGAGAAAAGACAGATGAGGGGTTACTTAGCCAAGTAAAAAAAGTGAGCAAGTGATTGACTGTCAAATAGTGCTTGGAGGCCAAGTGTGAGGAAACAGAGTTGATAGGGGCAGGTGCGGGGTGTAGGGGCATGGAAGAATGCCTGCGGGGGTGGGTGCCTGACTCAAGGAGACTGGATGGAGAATTTGGGCTGAGAAGACAGGGACATCTTTTGAAAAGTTTTGATAAAAAGGGGAGGAGATAAATGAAGTAGCAGCTGGAGAAAGGTACAGGGTCAAGGGAAGCTTTCTTTACTTTTTTTTTTTAATTTAATTCTTTGTATTTTTCTTTCTTTTGTTAGTGGGAGGTAGTTCAGCATGCTTATGAGCAGATGGGAACGATCCCATAGAAAGGAAAAAAATAGACAATGTAGGAGAGAGGGGATAAATAAAGAAGAGGCCTTGAATAGATGAGAAGGGACGGTACCCGGTCTTCAAGAGGAAGGAGGGGGACCTTCTAGCTACGGACACGGAGGGAGAACAGTGTGACCACGTCTGGATGAAGACGGGGGAGTGTTCAGGGACCGGGAGGTGGAAAAGGTAACCTTCTCTCTGCTTCCATTTCTTGATGAGAAGCAAGGGAATCAGCTGAGAGCGAGGCATATGTTCCAGGATTGAGTGGAGTTGGAAACGGCTCCGGGACCCCTCTAGGAGTCCAGGAGGGTGGATGGACCAGGAAAATAAAATGGGGTTGTCAGGAGCTCCTGAAGCCCCTTGGAGGCCTGTGACCATGTTGAAAGTCACATCACATTTGACATAAAATTGAATTCCCAAGAATTTACCAATTAAAAAAACAAACAAACAAAAAACAACAACGGTTTCAAAAACAAAGAACCCCAAGCCCCAAAGAAGCCCAGCTTTCGAAATTAACACATCTCATTTCTGTGAGTAGCACAGGGGCTCACACAACCCAATAAAAGAGAGAAGTAATTTTATCTGCCATGGAAGCATTCACCGGGAAGACGCAGAAAGCCGTGGCTTGATGACCATTTGGGCTCAGCAAGAACATCTGACCATGTAAATGTACCAAAGAGAAAAAAAAAAAGCCTCTGACTCAACACGCTCGCGCTCCCTCTCTCTCTCGTCCTCGATTACAACCAACTGTCGAAAGCAAACGTGTAAAGTGTGTTGGGACTCCATCCTGGCCCGTGGGTCTGTATACTATTTCACGAGCTTTTTAGGATCTGGTATTGTAGTGTAGTAAAAAGAGTACTCGAGCTGGGGAACCAGAGTCTGGAGCTGAGATTTTTCTAGAACTGTGGCTCCCTGGCAGCCGTGGGTCGGTGCTGGAGGTAATGAGCCATCCACTGAGGGGAAAGATTTTTAATCAGACATTTGTTTGTCTTCACGCTAGTTTAACTTTTTTTTTTTTTTTCTTCCATCCGTGGGCTTGATTTTTTTCCCGATGTGTTTGCGTGGAATGTCAAAACCGGTCTTTTCAGTTAAAGTCAGCCTCTATCCCCCTGTATCTACCCTGGATTACGACTGATTACTTCTCCAATGGACACTTTCCATGACCACTCTTTTTTGGGGGAGGACAAGGAGAGATCTTAATGGATTGGGTCCTGCCTTGCTTTGGGATATTCTTTGATATCTCATTGTAACAAAGTCCTTTCAAATTTGATTTTTTTTTCTTAATGAGAGAGCCAGAAAGGGAGGTAGAGAGTGTGCCTGCTTACAGAGGGAGGAAGCAGAGGGAGAGAGAGAGAATCTTAAGCAGGCTCCATGCTCAACTTAGAGTCCCTATGTGGTGCTTGAGCTCATGACTCTAACCTGAGCTGAAATCAAGAGTCAGAGGCTTAACTGACTGAGCCACCCAGGGGCCCCTAAATTTGATTTTTGAATTTACTTTTCATGTTTTTGAACTTTGCTATTACAGAGCACATAGTTAAGTGATGCTAAAATCTAATAGGAAGATTTTCACTCAGTCAACAGAATATACAAACTAGAGAAGTTCACTTTTCATTTCAAGTATTATAAAGATGCTGCTGGCTAACTGAGCATAATTAAAAAAAAAGTAATGTATTGTAAAGAGAGAGGGTGATGGATTCAAGTCTGATAATGGGTTTTTCAATTAATGCATTCACTATTTGTAGAGCTATGTTTGGGTGCATATTAGTGCACGCATTATTGTATTGATTAATGAACAATGTTCAATGTATACTGTTAGAGGTATTGAGAAAGAGGCCTTTATGATGTAAACAAAAC
Source organism: Lontra canadensis (assembly GCF_010015895.1). NCBI lineage: Eukaryota > Metazoa > Chordata > Mammalia > Carnivora > Mustelidae > Lontra > Lontra canadensis. The sequence continues at coordinate 9,975,855 of NW_022631035.1, read as the reverse complement.
TCTGATGGCATAGTTTGTGGTTGTCATTATAAGTTCAATTATAACATTTGGATGAGGGTTGTATTTAAACTTATATTTCGTTTATATTAAAGTTGCTGTTTATTGGGTAGCTACGGTGCATTTGTTGACTATGATACACACAAGATAGAGGCTCACAAAAACTTGTTAGTATACTTATTTACAAACTATTACAAAGGGAACACTCTTGAAAGCATCAAAAGCACTATATTCCTATTTTCTGCATGTTTGCAATGATAGCTGCCATCTAATTAGTTTTTCCGGGAGACTATATGAAGGAAATCCATAATATACATAATCCATAATAAACTCACATACAATTACTGGCCATGAAGAAAGAAAGAGGCGGTCTCTAGCTTAGCATTCTCCGAAGTGGAAACTACAATGATAATGATGACAATAATAGTAATAATAGTAACAGCACCTTTATATCAACCTTCAGAGATCATCAGATTAAATAACTATGCAAAAACAAACAGAAGAAATACATATTGATGTCATATTAAATGTCATAGGACTGAAACCACCAAGGTCATGGAGAACTAAGGCAATAACTCATACTTAACTGTGTTTACTATCTTAATCATTTAAATTATACGACTCTCAGAGGACTTACATTCATGCGGAAGTTTTGAACAGAGATTATAACAATTTTATTTCTAGTAGGCGAAGTTAAGAGGGCCAATAACATAAGGTAAAATTTCTTACATTTTAGTTTGGCCAAAGAAATCACAGAAAAATAACTTCGGACAGACCCGCAAGGAAAATCTTGCTCAAACCCCTCTTCCAAGTTTGTACACTATTAAAACAGGATAAAATAGATCATTGATTTTTATCCATGGATTTTTTTTAAAGATTTTATTTATTTATTTGACAGAGATCACAAGTAGGCAGAGAGGCAGGCAGAGAGAGAGGAGGAAGCAGGCTCCCCGCTGAGCAGACAGCCCGATGAGGGGCTCGATCCCGGGACCCTGAGATCATGACCTGAGCTGAAGGCAGAGGCTTAACCCACGGAGCCACCCAGGTGCCCCAATCCATGGATTATTGATGGAAAATATTTAACCCCAAAGATCATTAGCATCCCTTTTCTTAAAAATAAAAAAATAATTAAACTAAATAGAAAGGATTTGGGGGAGGGATCCTATGTTGTTTGAGAGAATTAGTATCACGATTACCATTTCATTGCAGTAGATTCTGAAACTCAAAATTCCGTTGAAATCAGTGGGCTGGCTTTATTTCTTTTTAACGTTGGATGAATTCTCTTCCTACAATTTCTCAGGAAATGTAATAATTTATTAGTTTTTAAATCCCATCAGTATCATATTTGATTTTTCTCCCTATTGTGTTTTTCTTTGACTGATTCCTAGAGGCAATTCTGAACTTTTTCTCCATGCCACATTTTTTTTTTTTTTTTTGTCAGAGAGAGAGAGAACACAAGCAGGCAGAGTGGCAGGCAGAGGCAGAGAGAGAAGCAGGCTCCCCGCTGAGCAAGGAGCCCGATGTGGGACTCAATCCCAGGACCCTGGGATCATGACCTGAGCCAAAGGCAGCAGCTTAACCAACTAAGCCACCCAGTTGTCCTCATGCCACATGTTTTAAGGGCTAAATTGTTCTCTTGGAAGCATAGCTGTTATGCCTCTATCTACCAGGTTTAAGAAAAATTAATGTCAGGTGACAAACCTATCAGAATAAGCTCACTGGAAATCAGTATGTTTAGGAAGATTTTCACACGTTAGAATCGGGTTTTCAGGGTCCAACTATGGGTTTATTATTTCATATTATTAATAGTGCGATGACAAACCAGGGGCAGGAGGGCTAATGATAGGATGTGCTCCCACCTCCCTCCCTTTTAAAGGAAGTATTCAAATGAGCGGAAGCCCAAAGCCCTATTGATTTAATACTGAGCTTCTGATAGTAAAATAAACAGACAATGTAATTTACAGAACAGGATTAAATTAGGCTTATAGGCATGTCTAGTGGCATTTGGAGAGAAAAGACCAAACTCCTATTAGTTCTTAGAAATTTCTACTGGGAAGAAGTTTTGGTGACTTTGTACTTCCGTTCCTCAAAGGAATTTACCAGGATTTGCCTCTGTGAGGCAGGGTGGTAAAGGTGTACATTGCATTGATATATTAATCAATATATTGCATTATATTAAAAATAGGCATCCTGCTTTTCATTTTTTTCCTGTTAAATCCAGGGAAGAAATTTCCCCTAGCTTCACCAGTGAACTTATACTGGTTTAGAACTTTCCTGCATTCACTTATTTAACAGCTAAAGGACAAAATATTATATGAATGATTTAGTTGTGTTTCTAGACAGATACAACATGCTTCCCTAATGAGTTTGGAAATATGATTGCAAATCTGTGTGCACCAGGAGAGCATTTACTTGTAATCACCTCGGCAAACGAAGGATCAAAGTGCCATCTTGGTCTTAATCAAGTAGACAAACTTTTAATAAAAAAGGAATGGCATCTTCCTTTTAGTCTTAAAATGATACAGTATATTTGGCATTGTTCTTTGTCACGAAATAATAAATATTTTGAGAAAAATGAGAAAATGCCAATACACAAGCATAAGGAAATAAAATTAAATTATAATCACATCTACTACATTGGGGTCCCCAGAATACCATTTTGGAGGCCCGTCTCCAGATGTTTTTTTACATGAAAGAGAAATAGGTTTGTATTTTTTTTTTTAATTTTTTTTTTTAAGATTTTATTTATTTGACACAGAGAGAGAAACTACAAGTAGGCAGAAAGGCAGGCAGAGAGAGAGGGGGAAGAAGCAGGCTCCCCGCGGGGCAGAGAGCCTGACTCGGGGCTCGATCCCAGGACCCTGGGATCGTGACCTGAGCCGAAGGCAGAGGCTTTAACCCACTGAGCCACCCAGGCGCCCCAAGTTTGTATTTTTTTATATATTAATATTTTGGCAACTATTGCAGGCAATTTCAACAAATCTGAATATATATAACAATTTTGACCTATCTTGTTTATCATGGGTTATTTTGCATTCTTATTTTTCAAAAATTATGCATTAAACTCTTACTTGTCTTGATTACTGGGTTGTTATTGTCATTGTTGTTTTGCACCTCTTGAAGTTCATACTTGAGGTGTGTAGTGCCTTCTTTACCACACCCTAATCCTAGCACTGAAGACAAATATAGAGAGAGGTTCAGATTTGGAAACTGGTTTAAATATAAAAATTTTTTCTTTTCTCAAAGAAATGGAATCATATGATATAATCTGCATTCAAAATTCAAAGCCCTTAAACATTTTTCAGGACACAATTTCTCTTTTGCAAAATAATCCATTTTCTTCTGTTATTTATTTTTCTTTATATTTTTCAATCACTAAATACTCTTACATGCAGCACTTAACGATTGCTAATGAGATCGAATGAAAGGTTCCTTGAGTTGACGCAACTCAAAGGGAGAAATGTGTCTTATAGTTTCACAGACTCTCAGGTCTGCTCTAGATCTACAAGTCTAAAACAGACTAGCTACAGATTTGCAAAAATCCAGTCTTCACAGAATCAGTTTTGATGTTCACTGATTTAAGGACTGATATGAACAGTAACCTTAGTTTTATTTTAGGAGGCTTCGTGGAAGGTACTGAATTTTGACATGGACGTGAACTTGATCAAAAATATGCCAGCTAGGGGCGCCTGGGTGGCTCAGTGGGTTAAAGCCTCTGCCTTCAGCTCAGGTCATGATCCCAGGGTCCTGGGATCGAGCCCCATATTCGGCTCTCTGCTCAGCGGGGAGCCTGCTTCCTCCTTCCTCTCTCTCTCTCTGCCTCATTCTCTGCCTACTTGTGATCTCTGTCAAATAAATAAAGTCTTTAAAAAAAAAATATGCCAGCTATAATTAGTTTGACAGAAAGTATTTATTGTTTGAATACATATTTTATACTCCATATATGGTTATTCCTAAAAGTAAGTTTATGAGCATTTTCTCTCCATTTTAACAAGGAGGCACCAGCAGTTTAATAAATCCTACCATTAAATGTATTCAGCTGCTAGTTACTAGAGCTGAGGAATGGCTTTCCTACTCTTTATGCTCAGTTTGGCCTAATGCCCACAGCAGTATTTTGGATCGGTGGTCAGCAAACTTTGTCCATAAGGGGACAGAGTCAGTATCCCAGGGTTTGTGGGCCACACGGGGGCTCTGTCTCTTCTACTCAACTTAGCTGTTACATCACAGAAGCAGCAGTCATAGACGATCTGTCAGCATCCAAGTGTGGCTACATTCCAGTTACAAATTTATTAATGAAGATAGAAATTTGAATTTTATAAAATAGTCTAGTGTCACAAAACATTATTCTTTCAATTTTTTTCCACCTACAGTTAAGAACTGTAAATGCTTCTTAGCTCAGGAGCTGTATAGACGGTGAGCCAGATTTTGGTCCATTGGGCTACAGCTTTGCAGATCCTACCCTGTTCCAGAACAGGTGAAAGGGTGACATCCTTGATTTAAAAAGAAAGGTCCGGATTTCAGGAAAAAGTTTTCATTTTCTAAGAGTCTTGTAATACAGGGACATTTGCATATAAATCATGATTTTGGCTCTGGTTCCTTTTCTTGATGTCGATACTCTCCCATCAAAATCCTCAATCTTAAATCGTTTCCATGAACAAAATAAAGGGGATTTTAAAATAAAATTCTACACAAGGAATCAAGTCTTTTAAAAAAAAATTGTATTTAAAGGAAGAAAGTCTCTGAAGACACTATCTCAAAATGTCTTTCTCCCCCCCCCCACCGGGTTGCTACCTTTTTCATTTCAATTGAGTCCTTCTTTATAGAGTTATGAGTTAACTATTGAAAAGTTCCCAAGACCACCTCTTCCAGGTACCATTCTGATCTAGATCTGCCATTGAGCTCCACTGCCAGGAAGCATCATAAAGGTTTTCCTTGAGACATTAGTATAGGAACCACAAGGAAGGAGGAGGAGAGGGGAGGAAGAGAGTGACATTGGTAGGACAGGGCCCTGGGGCAGCCATGCACCACTCATCATCACTGGGCTTCTTAGGCGAGTACATGGCTACCCAGATACTGCCAGGGCCAAAGACAAACATGCAACTTTTCCCATTAGTGTGACTACTGATGTCCTTGTTCTCCAGCTGATGGAAAATTCCTAGAGGAGAAAGGGGAAAAAGGAAAGGGGACTGCTGGGGGGGGGGGGAGTTAGGGGATCAGGGCGGGGGGGGGGGGGTGGGGGCTGGGAGGTAGGCAGAGGGCTGCATTCTAGCTCCTGCCACTTTCTATCCCTCCATCCCCACCCCACCACCGCCCCAAACTGGACCCTCTACAGAATGCTCAGTGTGCAACTAGTTTGCTCCCAGAGGGAAGCCTCCACTGCAGGATTAGGACCTAGAGGACTGCAGTGTCTGGCTCGTTCACTCTTTGGAGAATTTGATCTCATCTATAAGAGAAAACAAATGCATGTCCCCTATTTTTCTCCAGGACCATTTTCGTTTTTTGTTTGTTTTGTTTTGTTTTTGTTTTTGTTTTTTTTGTTTTCTGCTCATAATTCTTTCTGAAGTCAAGTTCCTTTGGCTGTTGAAGCCATCTCCCCTCCTCACAGTAAGGTTAAGATTGGGACAAAACAGCTGTAATTCCAGAATTTGTCAGTGAGAATCAGACCGTCACAAACCAATCACCCAAGGCTGCTCCCTGCTCCCAATAGTTGAGATTATTTTTCCATGATGTAATGACCCTTTTAGAACCTTCTGAAAGAAAAATCAGCAGCAAATACATCTCTCTGTCTAGAGATCCCTTTGCACCAGAAGGTTGTCGAGAAGGTTTTTAGACCAGAAGCATTACTTATGGATGTCGCCATTGTTGTTCCTTGCAAGGAAGAGAATAAAAGTGTAATCATACTAGGTCATGTGTAAATTTATGCTGTTTTTACTGGCTCTTAACCCTTTTCCTTCCAGGAATTGTTAAGTTCCTTTGCAGTCATATATCAGTCCTTGGGTACGTTCTCACCACGGGTGACCGTTTGACGGTAAGGTCCCTCAGTAGACCAACAGAATAGAAGTTGGGTCACAGAGCGGACTCCCTGGAAATTACGTAAGAGAAATAAATACCCTGGTATTTGCTCAGAGAGGAAATTAGGAAATTCACTTCGAGCATGAACTCATAGACTCTCTCCAATTCTCCTGTGAGAAAAATTTTTCTTGGTCTGAGAAGGTCTTCAGAGGAGTTAGGGGGTGAAACCTTGTAGGAGAGATCTCCAGTCTCCATGTTACTTGACATGGGACTGCAGGTCAGGCTGCCTTCCTTGTGTCAGAGACTCTGAAGAGGGTTCAGGAGACAGGAGAACGAACAGGACACCTGTCCATGCCTGGAGGGGGGGGGGGGTCTTCCTCCTGTTCCCGTTCTTTCTTTCATTTTGGGGTTTTATGTCATGGCCCATAAGTCAATTCACAGAGAATTGCTTTCCCTTGTGGAAAAAATAATTTCAAAAATCGTTTTTATGTTTTTATTTTTATTTTGTGCTGCCCGGACTCTTTTACCTGCAGGGTGTGGATTGGTTTTTATATTAAGGGTGCTTGAGGCTTTTCTGGCAAGTTGCTTTGATGGGCTGTGCCTTTGTAATGGAGCTCGAGGAGCTGGAATCATGCAGATCTGAGATGCATTTGCAGAGATGAATCAAATGCTGAATAATGTTAATAATACAATTCTAAGTGCTCTGCCTGGATCGCTGGCTATGTCTGGGTCCTCTTATCTTGTAGGATTTGAAAAAATGTGTGGACCATGGAGAGGAAAAATGAACCAAGGCGAGCAGTGCCTGAGGAAAGAAGATAGAACAGAGAGAGGAGTGAATTAATATCTGTGCTTAATTCACTTAGGAAAGAGCGCCGATTCATTTTGAGCCCAGGATTAAGGAGGTTTGCCTACATCTCCATTATACTGCCTGGATTTTGACACTGTGAATATGGCACCGGTGACAGTCTTTTGCACTATATGATGCTTTGACCAAGTAGATGTTCAGATAACTTCTGCCAGGAAATCCAAGTTAACACTTTCATCGTCTGCTGCTCCAAGGGAAGAACTGCTTACCATGTGTACTTAGCTAGCGTTTTGCAGAGAGACTGAAGCTGTTTAGCCTCAGAGCTTTATAGATCATTCTATTTTTGGAAAATACTGAGAGAGTCGCCACTATCTGCTTTGAAAGTTTCATATTTTCATGCATAAGAAATATGTGTGCAATGGGTGAGTAGATAATTTTTTAAATTGCAAATTGTAAAATATAACTGAATTCTTAAACACCATAAAATCAGAATCATGAAAGCGAGTTGCCGAGAAATTGAAGTCTGGAAGCAGGCTACAAATCTTTTGTCAGAACTAAATAGCTACAGATCCAAAATTGAACCGTCTTCCACGTCTTATGAGGTTTTTAAATATGATGCCATGATGTCAAGAGATAGAACGTTGTGTGTGCGTGATTTTCACATTTATGCACTTTAATTTTGCTTTGCATCCACTAATTTACCAAGTACATTCCTTCTTTCACTTAAACCAGTACTAAGGAGGCACTAGATTTTTATTTAAAAATAATAGGCATTAAGAACAATAACTTTGGGTTTTAACCTTTGCCCAAGTAGGAAATACATCATTATCTTTCAAGGATTTTTCTTTTTGGAAAGCTTTATTGTGGGCGAAGTTAACACATATAAGAGGTTTAATCTCAGAAAGCTAGGTATTTTAATTGATTTTTTTTTCCCTCAAGTTGTAGACTTTGTGTCTCAGTTTACACGCAGGAAGATGACCATGAGGTGACAAGAAGGCATTATTTATAGCGTCTGCTAAAATTTGGTGATTCAGTTATGCCAACCATATAAACGGACAGATTTAGCATAAATATACATTTTAAAATGAGATCTTCCTTGCTGATAAGATCAGAAGCTGAAACACCATGACAGAATTTAAGTCTGTGCAATAAATTCAGTTTCTCTGTTGCTAACTATAGAAACAATTTTCTGAAATGCTCCTTTCCAGTGATCATTCCTTCGGATTTCTTTATATTTAGAATGGACTGGATGGAGCTCAGATCCAAAGGGAGGAAGAAATATCTGAATTTGATCCTAATTAGTACACTAAAATATCTAAGTAAGCACTTATAAAATGGGCAGTAACATAACTTGGGTTTTCTTTTAAAAATCATATAATGTTATCAGTGATGTTTTTCCTGCTATCAGGAGTCATTAATGTGATCGGCGACTATGAGGTCTAACATTTGATTTCTGTATAGTTGTGATATAAGTTACTCATCTGTAACTTGTACACAGGGATTTGAATATTAAAAGATAAATTGACCAAGGGCCAATGAAGGCTATCTACCTGCAGAACACAAGTCAATGAAGGAGAAAACGATCAGTCATCTCCTCAGATACTGATCGAATTTACTTTTATTTTTATTTTTTTAGAGATTTTATTTATTTGACAGACAGAGATCACAAGTAGGCAGAGAGGCAGGTAGAGAGAGAGGAGGAAGCAGAGAGAGAGCTGAGCAGAGAGCCCCATGCAGGGCTCAATCCCAGGACCCCGGGATCATGACCCAAGCCGAAGACAGAGGCTTTAACCCACTGAGCCACCTAGGCGCCCCCGAATTTACTTTTTTAAAGTGGAAGAAAGCCTCTCACCGGGAAGCATAAGAATTGAGCCAAATATCTGGCAATAGGTCCTGTAGGAGGCGTGCAAGGCCAAATTTTATGTATTATAGTCAATGTAGGAACCATTTGGGGGGAATTAGTCATTGGCTGTGAAAATTATCAGTCCTATTCTATGATTTCTAGATTTGTCTGAGCTGAAACTGAAAAGTCATCCTCTGCTAAAAGCAGAGGAGGGGAACTTGGGCTTGAAATCCGCAGGCTTAGAGGCTGGATCCGCAGCCTCCCCTCACACGAGGACCTTCCTTGCAACACGAATTTCTCTATTTCCTTATCAGTTACTATTAGGATTTGGGAAACCACAGGAAGAGAAATCCAGAAGAAAAGATCACAGGGTAGGATGGCAGCCAGAGGCCACCAACAGAGAAATGACAGTGGGATCAGTGTTCCAACAGCCCTGCTCTCTTCTCTTAGCCTGGCATTTACTCATTGGCAAGTCCCTCGCTGTCTAAAGACTGAAGGGTCACTCCTCATGCTTGTCTTATGGGTCTATGGTCTGGCCCCAATTTAATGTTCAGTCCTCATATCCCTTTATTCACAAATGTGTTCAAATGCTGACCATCACCTGGAAAATCTGCTTTGCTCTTCTCCCTCTAACGCCAACCCCATGCTTCCATATAGCTGGGACAATGTCCCTAACCTCCTCAGATGCTTCCTCTCCATTTATCATTTTTGCACTGAAGCAGGCATTGCAAGAGCTCGATGTGTTATTTAAAGGCTTATTATATATAAATACCTCTTGAAGACATCTTATTCCCCCAATTAAGTTACTCTATTTATTAAGTTGATCTTCATTAGTAGTAGTAGTAGAACCAAGAGTTAGTGTATTTAATTCCACTGCCTAAGTGTTCATTATGTGTCAAACACTTGAGGGGCATTATTTCTAATCCCTGTAACAGTCCCTTACAGCTGGCTGGGACAATGTCACAAACACAGGGCAGGCTGACCCAAAGCCCAAACACTCCCCACCAGGCAATGCCATCACCACTGTCAAGGTCACACAACTTAGAATATCCTTGAGATTCAATGCATTGGCATTTGCCTTGAAACAATGCAATTTAAAAAATAAAAAGGCCCAAGAAAGCATACCTTTTGGCCTAGTAATTCCACATTTGGAAACCTAACAAGATAAGAGGAGATGAAGATAAATAATTGACAGGAGCAGTTAATGCATCTTTATACAAGTATAAAACAAAAAAATATATATAAAGGTATAAGAATAGGTGATTATTCATCCAAGTATGGTTCATACATGTTATAGATGTGAAATATATGTAAACATTAAAACATATGCTTTCAAATGAATTTTAGTTGCATGACAAACACACATAAAAAGAATGATACTCATGTATCATACAATGGATCCTAAAATCATAAAAAATATATCTATAAAGATATAAAAATAGAAACAGAAAGATAAGAAAAGGGGGAAGGAGTATACCAAAGTATTTATAATGGTGGGAATATGGATTTATTTTCTATGTTTTCCTACATTCATCTATCTACATTTTTAATGTTTATCTTGGACATTTTCCATAATTGCTTTGACAAAAAAAGAAAAAAAGACCTGCACATACTCAACACTTGAAAAACCACACACACACACTGTTAAAACCAATATCCCAAAACATAGACATTTGGGTATGTACCCTTTTTTTCAAAAGTAACATGACAAAAAAAAAAAAAAAGTAACATGACAGGATCATTGACATTACTCAAAATATGTTTTGTATATTCTTTGTATCTTGTGGCATAGTCCTGAAATGTCTACAATGGTGACTACAATGGTTGTTTGAAGTTGTTTCTTGTTGTTGTTAGTTCTGGAAAACACCAAGTTGCAGGCATTTTATATTAAAGTTACCTGACCCGAGGAGGTGCCATCCACTTGAACAGAGAATGAACCCGGGACTTTAGGGTCATTACCTCTAAGGGAGCTAATGTGCCACAGACAACAGGGATGAAATGGTCATCATCATCACTGTGTTAAGAGCCACGGTCATGGGGGGTCTGGAGGATGCAGCATTTTCAGAGTGTAGTCATCTCACCCACATGAAATACGTAAAGTATTCCAGAGCATGACAAAAGAGTAATTTGCTAAGTAATAATTCAGCTGCTCTGGAATTGTGAATTAAAAAAAAAAAAAATCCCACTCACTATTGTTGGCTTTAACATATCTGATGGAAAATAAAGATCATATTAATGGACACAGTAAGCACTCAGACGATCTTTTGATAAATGACTATATATGACTTTGTTGTATATATATATGTAAACATATGCACATTTGCAGACACAAAGGCACCTCCCTTACCCAGAGGTCTCCCTCAACTATTCATTACACAGTAAATGCAAGGACTAACGCACTTAAATGCTCTGAGAAGCCAAAATAGATGTCATAAATCCATATCCTGAAGCTTCTTGACCCAAAACGGAAACTCACCAAAACAAGGTAACTCTAAATTTGGTATCTGCTCATACTATTTCAAAAATATATATCCACTTTAAGCCCTTTAGATTATATTTGCTTTCACTTTGCATATATTTTTAAGCAACCTTGGTTATGTAATTTCTCAGTCCAGTGCAGACGAGAATCAACGAATTAGATAGAGCATGGTGACAGCCTGATATATTTGGCAGAAGCAAAAATGAGAAGTGAAGGCTGTCATTGGTGGAGAAGAGAGAAAAAACAAACAGAAGACTTAAATAAGCTTAGTTTATGGTCATTTAACATAGACGACATTGCTTTCACTGTATTTGGATAGTCCCCCTCTGTTGCAGGTAAAAATGAAATAGTTTATGTTTATTATAATGATACTGAGTCATTGTTCAAAAGTCGTAGTCTACTCAAAAACACTGTTACTTTCATTCCCTCATTCAGCTGACATTTATTGAAACTGATGTATTTCCTTGCCTGGGTGCAAGGCAATGAGGATATAAAGAGAAAAAAAGACATGGCAGTGGATATTGAAAAGTGGAAAAAATATAGGGAGACGTATTTGTAATAGCATGAGAAGAACAAAACTTCAAAACATGCTAGAGTGTTCCAGGGGCAATCAGCTAGAGTTTGAGGATGCATACAGTGTATTAGAGACGATGATTCTGAGCACAAACACATGTCCATAAGCTGGAAAAGCTATGATGTGATATGCTGCATTCCCATGTATGCCAGAATAATAAGGCATCATCACTGTGTGTGCCCCAGTGGTCACAAATGGCCAGTAAGCCTTATGGAATAAAGCCCACTGCTTTAGAAGAAAAAAAAAAAAAAAGTCTGTGTAAGCAGAGACATGCAGCCTTTGTAGAAGCAGCTTCTAATTTACACACATGATTACATGTGTATTGACAGATCTGGAAGCATAACAGGCGTTTTAGGACATAAACTGAATGAAGAGGCAATCCTGTCTTCTGGTTCTCTCTTAGTATCCTTAACCCAGCTCTACATGGCAATATGTCACATGTATTTAAACCTCCATTCTAAACATGCCCATGAATTCTAGTTGATTTCACTCCTCAGACACTCTCCAGAATTTTTTTTTCCTTGCATGATTGATTTTAGCACTTCAATCATAAGCTGCCTTATTTATACTGTCATTTGGCCATTCGATTTCACTTGTGCATTGCTTATCTTGTCAATGAGAGACTCAGAGGGAATGAACTGTTCCTCCTAGGACTCTTAAGTCTCCCGTATCACTCAGCCTATCACAAAGCTATAAAGTGTTTACTCAACAAATACATTTATGGAATTTAACATGAAGATGAAATCTTACCAGGATGGTAAGTGAAATTGCCAGAGCTGTTTTCCCATTGATTAGATTACTTCAGTGTTGGGCACCTGGGTGGCTCAGTCAGTTGGGTGTCTGCCTTCAGCTCAGGTCATGATCCCAGGGTCCTGGGACTGAGTCCCACAATGGGCTCCCTGCTTGGCCAGGAACCTGCTTTTCCCTCTGGTTTTGCTGCTTCTCCTCCCTCCCACTTGTTCTCATTCCCTCTCTCTCTCAAACAAATAAATAAAATCTTAAAAAAAAATTACATTCAGTGCCTTAAAATACCATAGTCAATGGCTTGTCCTCATTGCAGCAGATTGCAAACTCATCCTTCCTACACTTTAAGTTCACCCAACATTTATTATTTATGCTATTAATTATTACTGTGAAGATTAGTAAGGGGTTCTCAATACCGGCAAATACAAATGAGAGATTTTCATTTCTCATCATTGTAAAATTGGACTGCTATATATATATATATATACACACATATATATAGCATTTACTATATAACATATACTCATATACTATATATGAGAGCCATATATAGTTAATGGAAGTCTGAAAATATATCAAATTGCTAGAGATATTTATATAAGTGCAAAGGAAAGATTTGTGCTGCTAGTGGAACAATCACCTTCTGCGTCACACAACCATTCATAATCTGAGTTACAGATCTAGATTATGACTAATATTTGGCTCTAATATTATAGGTGGTTACTGTGGAGGGAATCAGTAAGAGCATAACTGTCATTTCCTTGGAAAAAATTAATCCACAGATGGATCCCAACACCCAACAGCACTGGTGTCCAAAACTAACGGGGATTTTTGCTAAATAAGGACTGATTCAGCCAAAAAAGATACTCTGACTAGAGAAATTTGTATCATGCATCACTCCAAAAAGTGCTGAAGACTTTGGAACACTAGAATTTTCCTAATAGGCATATAGTGAAGAGTCACTTACTAATTAAAATGCACATTTAATTTTTTTCATTTATACAGGAAACAGTGGAGTTAATCAATGCTATCCTGCATTCACAAAGTTACATTTACTTACAAAACATAATCCTTCATTTTCCTTATGTAGCTAAATAATTAAGGTACTACTTCGATTCAGGCTGGGAAGGTACTTATTCAAATAATCAGTTTTTCTCTAACTTTCTACTTCAAGAAATAAGCATTGCTGTATATCAGCCCATGGTGGGGAAGAGTGATGTTGGTAAGAAAGATTAGGATATGTGTATTTATTTGCCACCTCCCATAACTAAATTTATGCAACCAACCATAATCTTATAACTCTGTGTTCATTTCTTTGAAGATTCTTCTATTATATGAAACTATTTTGGCCTATGGTATACTCAGTTTATTTAGAGAAGAATATTAAAATAAAACAATTTCAATCCATGTTCCAGAGAAATGGGATCCCTTGCTGGGTAACTGATTTTCAAAAAGAGCTCATTACCTGGAAATAAAAACGCTGCCTCTCTGAATTCATGGTTTGGAAAATTCTTAGCCATCCACAGATGCACGGATTGAATCATAATAAAGAAGAGAACATACATCATGATTAATTTCCTCTTCCCACTTAGGCTTAATATGTTTTAAGGGATTAACTGGACCTCTCCCACCTGTTTCTTAGAAGAAATCCATGCTGAAACACATTTCAGAAGAAGCATATTGTGGTGGGGTGAAATGTTACTCCTTCTCCTCCCTTTGACTACATAGAATTTTAGCTCCTCTGTCTCAGGGCTACAGACTGGGTTTCTATACACCCATCTATTTTGCAGAGTTAATTCAAGCTGTTTAAAAGTAATGCATTACTTAATAAATACTCAAGTAGACAGACCCCTTCCCCTCCTTCCCCAGCAACCCCCCCCCCCAGCCCCCATGGCCTGAGGCTTTTCCACCCTCCCACCCCCAGCCGCGCACACAGGGTTTTAAAAGGCAAGGCGGTTACAGGGCTTGGAAGACTGCATAATGTCAGCGAGTGGAATGGAACGGCAATACGTTTGGCTCTCATAGCAGAAACACCGCATGCCCAACTTATTCCACACTTTTAAATTTCAGTATCTCGCTCAGTGCTAGGAAAAGCGGCACACTTGCTAAAGCAGGGTTAAGGACGCATCTGCAAAACCTTCCCTATCTCACCAGCACCTCCTAGGGGCTGTAGGAGGGTATGAGGCTAGGAAGCGGGTACCCGCGCAGACCCTTTCCTTGAATTGTCAGTTTCCCGTCCCCTACACGCAAATTGCACTCGGTCTGTGCCGCCGGGAATCCGAGCCAGCTTGGCGAAGCAGTTCGGCGACTCTAGGAAGGCCTTTAGAGGTTTAACCAAACTGCACGAAAGACGCATTTGCTCGCTGGAGGCAATAAACATTACACACACACGCAGGAATTTCAAACTCCGTGTAAGGAAGACTCCTAAATATATTGCGTCCTTTAAGAGCAAAGCTTCGTTATGACACCACAGTACTCAGAGGAACACGCACTCACCCCATTTACACACAGACACACACACCGACACACGGGCACACGGATCAATCTGCAAAGTTCCAGGATCCAGACGCGATTAACACTGAAGCTAACATAGGTTTTTTAAAGGGTCTGCATGCTCTTGCCTGGTTGCTGGGAATTGAGGCTGGGAGGCGCTGATGCGAGGGCAGAGCTGAGTGTCTGTAGGAGTTGCTGTTCCAGAGAATTCATTACTCTAATTGCTCTGATTTTAGATCAGTAGAGCGTGCCGGGCGGTGGTGGAGAAAGCGATTGAGGGCGGACAGTGCGAGAGGGAACGAGTCGTTCACCCTTCAGAGAAGTCTGGGCGCTTTGTAAGTAATTCACCAGCAGCCCGGAGCAGAAAGAGCCCAGCGGCTCTGCAGTTGCAACAGTTGTGCGAGTCTAAATCCAGCCGGGTTCCGCGAGCCGGTCCCGGTCCCGGTCCCCTTCCCCGTTGGACTCGCGGCTCCTCCGCGCACCGCAGGTTCTGCGGGGAATTCGGGCGGGGGCGGGGGGCGTGCGGGGGCCAGTGGGTGGGAGCGAGGGGAGAGGGAGACGCGCCTGGGCTGAAAGGCAACCCTCCCCGCCTGCAAACGTTTCGCCCGGCCCTGGCACCTCGCGGGCCGCTCTAGGAGCACGCACGGCACCGCCGCCCCCGAGCAGAAGGAAAGGGAAGTGTGGGGCTCGGAGAGGGCTAGGAAGCTTTGCCCAAGGCCACGCTGCAATTAGGCAGCCGCAAACGCCCGGCCGCGGAGCTTCCCACCTGCTGCTGCTGTCCCAGCTGGGGCGCCACCTCCTCCTCCCCGGCCGGGGCCGGACTTCCAGACCCGGCTCGGAGGGCGGAGGGGTGGGGGGAGGAAGCGGCGGCAGGTTCTCCTCGCTGGCAGCGTCGCGGGCCGCGGGTGTAGCATCGTCCCCTCCCCGCCGCGGTTCCCGGGGCCGGCCCGTGCCGCCAGGCGCGCTGCGATTGGCTGGCCGGGGCCGGGGGGGCGGAGCCAGGCGGGCCGGTATCTCAAAAGAGCCCAGGATATTGCAGAGCGCACTGGAGCCCTGGCCAGCGCGCAGCCTTCCCCGGCGCCGGCAAGCTGGGTCTTGGGGATTCTGGTTTGCTTTGGCTCACTCGCTTTTACAAACTACTGGATCTTACATGCCTCTGTACCCCCCACTTCCACTTCATGTCCCCATGCTCCTGCGCCAGCAACAGGTAAGGGCTGCTGTGTGTTTTCTTCCCTCCTTGTCTCCCGCTGCCTGGGTGTCCTGGGGAGTGGACTCGGGCCGCCGTCCCCAACCCTACCCTGCCCCACTGCTCCAGAGGTGCCCAGCTGTCACGCTGCTGTAGCGCTTCCCGACGCTGCGGAGTCCCAGATCATGCCTATAGAGTTTGTGTGCGCACCAGAACATCCCCAGAGCTAAAAATACTGAGACATGCTTGGAACAGTTGAGCAATAGGAACAGATTTCTCCGCAGCATCTGTTTGTGCTCATTACTTCCAATGCACCAGCTGTAGCGAGATACTGAGTTTGGAGACAAGGGCGAGGGAGCCTGTGTTCGATTCTTGCTCGAAGGAAGAAAAAAAAAATAAAAAAAAATAGGCGGGGGCTGGGGAGTGCTTCTAGAACACTGGTCTCAAACCTAGGCAGACTTGGGACTCAGCCCTAGTCTTGATCCTTAGCGTCTTTTTTTTTTTTTCTTTCTTTCTTTTTCTTTTTTTTTTTTTTTTTCCTTTGTCATTGCTTCAAGTGTAGCGTCGAGTTCCAAACAGAGCGAGCGTCTCAAAGTTGCTTTGCTGGGGAAAGAGAGAGCGAGCCCGAGTTGGATTTGAGCCCGAAGCCCGCAAAACTTTCACATCCTATGCCACTCTCTCCTAAGCAACGTATTATTCTTAGTAACAATAGCATTAATACCTAAGTTGAAGACAGCGTGGTTTCAGGAAAGCACAGTGGATTCTGCAAAAAGATTGCATCATAGCATAGACTCCTCATGACAATTGAAAAAAAAAAATCGAGATAGGAAATGGGCAGTTTAATATCTGTGCCTGGATGAGCCTTACCAGTAGGATAGTAACTAGGATACTGCTGTGAATCCTGGGGGTTTTCATGGACCTTACCTGTTAGGAAACAGGGCATTGAAAACGTGTTTGGGGTATGCGAAGAATGCATATTGCCTTTTATCACTTGCTTTCTTTTCCCATTAATAATCAATCCGCTGTTAGATTTCCCTCTCACTAACCAGTGCCCTAGGTCTGTTGTATATTACCTGTACACTTGTTAACATTTTGTAAGCTCACTTACACCCCCCATCCCTAATGCTTTATTTATATTTGCCAATAGCTGGAAAAATCTCAAGGCTCAGGAGTAAGAGATGTTACTACAGGGATGGTGAGAGGGGTCAAAGTTGGGGTCAAGGTCATTTAACTTTACTTTTAACCCGTCTCCCTCCTGTTTTGCCTATACTTTCTTTAAACTTATTGGTATCCATAGGAATATTTGTTCTAAACTCCTGTGAATTTGGCCTTTTTTTTTTTTTTTGGACACACCATATTTCTACTCTCTTCTGCTGCCCCAGGTGTAGAATCTCTGGGTAGCTGCAAAGTCCTTGTATGACTTCTCAGTAGCATGAAAGATTGGCCACATCTTTAGCTGAACAGATAGACCGTTGCAGGGTTTTTTTTTTTTTTTTTTAATCACCAGATATGTGTATTTCTCAGCATTCGCAAATGCTGAGTGATGCTCCGTGCACTGCTGAATATAGATTTTAAAGTGCTCACAGAGATAAATGCCGATCCTTCTGCCCTTCCCTTCTTCCCCCTCCCCCTCCCTTCTGTTTACTGAGCTCCTAAGAGGTTGCTTTGCTAGCAGTTGTGCCCACATAGCAACATGTGCCCAGAGCACACTCAGGCTGGTCTATATGGCGTCAGCTGGGGAATAACTGCTCTGAACACTCATTAGCAGACGTCTCTCTCAACCCAGCACACTTTCTTTTACTGTCCTTATTTGCAGTCCACAAACTTTCTCACCCATTGCACACATGACCATATTATGAGGTACATTCATCCTCATTTATTTGTCATAATTATGTTTTTCTAGTTTTCTATTGGAGATATTTCCTAAATGGGAAAAAATTATTTAGATGCACTCATTTATACAGTGTTATCTCCTTGACCTTGAATTGATCTATAGGGCTCTCTCTCTTTAACATCTACCTAAGACTGAAATGGCTGAACTATTTTTTTCCATTGCTTATGCTTAATTTTGGCTCAGCCTATAAATAGTCTTAACATGAACAGCACCACATGTAGCCTCTCAATTTCCCAGAAATACTTTCTACCTCATTGGTGATAGCCTGGGTAAAATGATTATTTGTATCTATGAGATTTACATCAGGCCCTTAAATATTTTGGCGAAGAGGGGAATTTACACATTGTCCGTCAAATCAGTTACGGTTTCTCCTGAATTGCACCCATCAAGGAGTCGGATCACTTAGTGTTCTCATCTCCTCTCAATCAAATGCTTCTCAAAAGAACTCTTTTGAATATAGGCCTAAAATAAAGTTGCACAAAAGCCCTATTCTGAAGGAAAGTTTTTTTTTTTTTTCCCAGACACTCACGAATTGGTGATTTTTTTTAGTGAGAAAAAAGCAGGCAAGGAAATTTTCTGCTTGCCTAAAGCCACTTGGGCTTGTAGGCAGGTCAGTAAGGAGAGTGTTCTTCTTCATGAACTATTAAGACAATCACCCCAGCAGACTGGCAGGTTCCAGATTTTTGCTATGTAGTCAGCTCCCCAAAACTCTGAAGACATGTAATGTGTGTGCACACATATACACACTCCAATCTGTCTTGGAGTGTATTATTTGAAGTGACAGAAGCTTCCACTTTGCCAAAAAAATCCCCCCCCCCTTTCCAGGCAGAATGGTAAAATTTCTAAATGATGCTCTGCATGTGGAACAAATTCTGTCATTAACAGTGGAAATAAGACAATAAGAGTCATTCAATACAGGCTCTTTTCAAAGTTCTAAAGGCAGGAGGCTCTTGGTAGGGAACTGGTATTGTGTGTTTTATGGAATTCGAACGAATGTCCTGGGGTCACAATTTTTGGGAGGTCGTAATTCAGTCTTTAGATTTCATATGGTTGTTATGCTTTAATCTGGAAAGAGTGCAGAAATAAGTCAGAAGAAATTTGAAACTGTCTACTCACGGTCCCTAATGGTAACTCAGACGGAAGGGTTGTTTTGAATCATGAAAAGGGAATTTCTTGAGGTCAACTTGTAAGATTCTGAAGTCATTCAGACCTCAAGATACAAGCACTATTTAAATGAGGCCTCCCTCCCTTCCCCCTTTTTTGGAGAGTACACCTGCATCTGGTGTTCTATTATTACGTCTCTCTAGTTTTGCGTAGAAATCCTCGGCAATTTCATATGAGTCCAATAATCTGAAATCACTGTTAAAATAAAAAATTCCTCCCATGTCCAGGATCTAGAACCCCGAGGGATAGGAGTCTTATTTCTTTGTCCAAGTACAAACTTCACAGGGAAGCAGACAAAACATTGAAGCAGGTGGAAGACTGGGAAGGCACAGTAACTTCTTTTTATAAAGTAATTCAAAGGCACTTTCAAATCGGGCATCATTTACGTGTCAAAAGCTGCCAAAATGTAACACACATTGCAATTTTCACAGATGACTAATCTCAGGAAAAATGTGTTGGGGCACATTCTTGCATAATAACTTGGATAAGGAGGGAGAAATGAAAAGACTCTAACAAGGCATTTTCAAAGACAATGCACCTTGCCCCTCTTTAAGGGGGTGTTCAGAAACAAGATAAATGACTTGCATGATTTGTTTGCAGGTGGTTCAGCTTGATCTCAATGTGGTTTTGGGGGAGAACGAAAAAGTGGAGTCCTTGTTATCAGGGCTTCAGCAAATGTCTGCTCCTTTCCATCTGTTTCCCCTCGTCCCCCTTTACAATAGGAGATCGATTGGGTGGCTGGATGAGGGGAGAATCACTAGTTTTGCATTCTATGCTGTATTCATTTTGTTAATTTCTGTTTGATACAGGGAAACACTTTGGACTTTATCTTAGACTTTTGTGAGTCAAGGAAAAAAAAATAGTTTCTTTAGAGTGAAGAGGGGAAGTTGAAGTAAATAGATCGCTTTTCTCGAGGTTAGGATGAGGCTAGAGGAGAAAACTGAAAACTACTGTTTGTTCACATTAGGTAAAGGTGAGTGCCTTCTCCATGGGAACATATAGCAAACAGCAGCGCTCGAAGTGAAAGTAAGCTGACTGACAATTATGATCCGGTCCCACAAAGTTGTCTCTGTTTGGGAAAACACAGAATTGGACCCACATGAAATGAGTTCCTGCCTTATCTCAGTTCGCTAAAGACCTGGTCCTTTGGCACAAAGGTGCTTACTTCCTAGCCTGTCATTACACATGGCAGTCCCATCTCTGGAGAATTTCAGGACTCATCGCTAAGCAACAGACTCGCTCTTTATCCCCCAGAGCAAACCTACGCCTTCAAGTCAGAATCACTTGCACTAACAGAGATGTTATCAGGCATTTCTGCAAAGTGGCTGCTTGTAGCATGTGAAGTGATGAAGCAAGCCCAAACAGCCTTCAGAAATCGGGACCGATTTCAGATCATTATAAGGGCTGTAGGCTCAGGTTTTTTTTTTTCTTTTCTTTTCTTTTTAAATTATCGTTTAAACAAAATAGTCTGTGCCTTCTGATTTCCATCATGTCATCGAGGGCTCCGGTATTCTCCCATAATGCACCTGCACCTCAATTAATATTAACATTCTGCCTTGATACGAACTGTTCTCTAGATATGTCTGAGTTCTCAAAGCCTCATGACAAACCCTGGACTAAGCAAGTCTTTCTTCTGCTTAATAACTTGGGACCCTAGCAAGTAGGGGAGGCCAGAGAGAGAATAAGAGAGGTTTATCTGTAAAAATAGAATCTCCTAGATTGCTGGAAACAATAGAGGGAAAAAGAACCTGAAATTTTGATTGAAAGACTGTCCCAAACAATGAACTCTCCCGTGTGTAATAACTTCATGCTTTTAAATACAATAAGAATATTTTTAGGGGATGAAGAAATGAAATGCCTTATAATTTACTGGTATTTTTATCTGTATCTGGCTGTGTCTTGCTAGGAAACGTCGTTACTTAGAGAGTAGAACCCATTAATAATGACTTCTTTTCTAAAAAAAATAATGTCTTTTTGTTGTTGTTGTTGTTTTCAGGACATGTACTCTGGATGTCAGCTGAGTTACTGAAGTAGCTTTGCATGTCCGTAGACAGACCTTGGTAGACCCTCAAGGCTCCTGGAAACCCCCATCTCTCCTTCTTCTTTTTTGTGTGTGACCTCACTGAACATTCAAAACTGTTTCTCCAAAGGGTTTTGCAAAAACTCAGACTGTTTTCCAAAGCAGAAGCACTGGCGTCCACAGCAGAAGCGATGGGCAGTGTGCGAACCAACCGCTATAGCATTGTCTCTTCAGAAGAAGACGGAATGAAGTTGGCCACCATGGCGGTTGCAAACGGCTTTGGGAACGGGAAGAGCAAAGTCCACACCCGACAACAGTGCAGGAGCCGCTTTGTGAAGAAAGATGGCCACTGTAATGTTCAGTTCATCAACGTCGGGGAGAAGGGACAACGGTACCTTGCAGACATCTTTACCACATGCGTGGACATTCGCTGGCGGTGGATGCTGGTTATCTTCTGCCTGGCTTTCGTTCTCTCGTGGCTGTTCTTTGGCTGTGTGTTTTGGTTGATAGCTCTGCTCCATGGGGATCTGGATGCGTCAAAAGAGAGCAAAGCTTGTGTGTCTGAGGTCAACAGCTTCACGGCTGCCTTCCTTTTCTCCATTGAGACCCAGACAACCATAGGCTACGGCTTCAGGTGTGTCACGGACGAGTGCCCGATTGCTGTCTTCATGGTGGTGTTCCAGTCAATTGTGGGCTGCATCATTGACGCCTTCATCATTGGCGCCGTCATGGCGAAGATGGCAAAGCCAAAGAAGAGAAACGAGACTTTGGTCTTCAGTCACAACGCTGTGATCGCCATGAGAGACGGCAAGCTGTGTTTGATGTGGCGGGTGGGCAACCTTCGGAAAAGCCACCTGGTGGAAGCTCACGTGAGAGCCCAGCTGCTCAAATCCAGAATTACTTCGGAAGGGGAGTACATCCCCCTGGATCAAATAGATATCAACGTCGGGTTTGACAGCGGAATTGACCGCATATTTCTGGTGTCTCCGATCACGATAGTTCACGAAATAGATGAAGACAGTCCTTTATATGATCTGAGTAAACAGGACATTGACAACGCAGACTTTGAAATTGTGGTCATTCTAGAAGGTATGGTGGAAGCCACCGCCATGACCACACAATGCCGGAGCTCCTATCTGGCAAATGAAATCCTCTGGGGCCACCGCTACGAGCCTGTACTCTTTGAGGAGAAGCACTATTACAAAGTAGACTATTCAAGGTTCCACAAGACTTATGAGGTGCCCAACACTCCTCTTTGTAGTGCCAGAGACTTAGCAGAAAAGAAATATATCCTCTCAAACGCTAATTCATTTTGCTATGAAAATGAAGTTGCCCTCACAAGCAAAGAGGAAGATGACAGTGACAATGGGGTTCCAGAAAGCACCAGTACGGACACACCCCCTGACATAGACCTTCACAACCAGGCAAGTGTCCCTCTAGAGCCCAGGCCCTTAAGGCGAGAGTCGGAGATATGACTGCTTCCTTCTCTGGAATATTTACTTTAAAATAACAGTCTGTTGGTCAAAGGCCCAAAACAGTTACTCAGACGACGGTACTGGTGAAGAGGTGGGTCAAGACGAGTGGCCACAAGGGACCGAGGCGAGCATGATGGCTTCCAAGAAAGACTGTAAGCTCGGAGATGAACATAAAGCACTCAACATGCCTCCCTCCCCACCCCCTCCCCCCCTCCCCGTGACCCAATGGCACATACATGTTGTAGAATAAGTTATGGGGTTTTTATGTTTTGTTTTGTGTTTTTACAAAACTTGAACTTGCAGGCAAGCCTTGGTTGGGTATTTGACTAATCCAGAATGCTTCTCTTTAGGGAACAAGAATGTTTTTAATGGCATAACAAAGGCAAGACTCTGCCTTAATTTTTGAAAAGCTGCTAACTACATGAACACAAATTGTATTTTTGTTGCCGTGTAGTTTTTCTTTTGTGTAATTTAAAAGTCAGTGTTGAACTTTGTTGAAAGCTCATGATATGTGCTTCAAAGTGGCAAGTATTTGGCTATTAAGCTGCCAAAACGAGAGCCTGATTTTTTTGAGGCCAGTAATTTGTTTGCTAGAATTGATTTTCTCTCTCTCTCTCTCTCTCTCTCTCTCTCTCTTTGGTTACATAAGGGCATTATGTAACACTAGCCAAATGGTAGCCTCTGGGTTTTGTTTTGTTTTTTCCCTTCCATGATGTTAATGGGTTATCTCAAATTTTAAGTTAGACTACCTAAAATAAATACCAAAGATAATGCACATTTTTGCACAGTGGAGCTTAGACTAAAAAGAATAGAAAGCCCCACGGCTGCCTTGAAATCAAGAAACAATAACTTTGAACCTCAGCAAGACCTTGAACTACCCTCTCCTCTTTCACTTACTCAGAAATACAACATCATACGCACAGAGTCTAGTCAGTGTCCTGCTTTTCCGATTTCACTCTTTCATGCAACTTGTTTATGATAGGGGAAGAAGAAAGGTGAATTAAAATTCACACATATGCAATCAAAATACCTTCTCTTTCCTGCTTGCTAAGGCTGGCCAGGTCAACGCACAAGATGAAAGAAGGTGATGTGCTCTTAGATTTTTTTGGATTTTCCCTTTCTGCACATTCCAAAATGTATTCCATAAGACCTAGGTTGGAGTTAGTTGGCTCAAAATCTGAGCTACCCAACGTGAAAGATAGCAAGGATTCCACACCTGGCCTCTAGGCTGGTTCTTCCAATCAGCCTGTCTGGAGCTT
Source organism: Lontra canadensis (assembly GCF_010015895.1). Classification (NCBI taxonomy): domain Eukaryota; kingdom Metazoa; phylum Chordata; class Mammalia; order Carnivora; family Mustelidae; genus Lontra; species Lontra canadensis. The sequence goes on along the minus strand of NW_022631035.1, from coordinate 9,951,910 downwards.
GTCCTCCCACATCTGGGAGGTTGCAGATGTCAACGGCGGGGGGCGGGGGGGGGAGCCAGTGAGGTGTGGACCAACCACATTGATGTAACACTTCCACTTAAGTATTCGGGAGGGAGAGAAAAGTGACTTTTTTTTTTTCTTCATGGTAGTGGGTAGGAATGAAAATGTCGCAGTATTTTGGGGTCAACAAGAGCCATACAAAATATAACACAGCCACAAGTGGAGGAGATAATGATCTAAAAGGGTTATTTCTACTTTATGGATGCACATTTGAGATGGGATCTGAACTGATTCTTGTCACCTGTAGAGCCAAAGAGCAGGTTACTAAGGACACATTGTTTTCCAGAAGTCTGTCCTGCCTGGCTGCCTGACTGGATCAAAACATATATATTTTTTTTTTCTTTCTTTTTTTTTTTTCTTTTTCCCCTGCTCTAACTCAATCATGGAACTCTTTTTTGGTTTGGTTTAAAGTTCCTTATGTGTGAAATCTGGGGGTTGCTGACTTTTCTTTTTCATTGGAGTCTCAAAATCAACTCTCTTATGGTATTATATTCCTGTATGCCATTAAAAAACAGCTTGTTCTGGAATCCTGTATTTTGTAAGTCGAAGCGTGTGATGGTCTCTGGGTCTTACAGAGCCATCTCTGAAATGCCTTGCTTGCAATAATAGGACAGTGTCTGCTGCTCTCAGCCCTCAAAGCCGATGGGTTTGAAGACTGGGGCATTCTTTTCCTGGAAACCGAGGCAGAGATGTCAAGCAAGTGGTTGCTATTTTAAATCCAAATCTAGAGGCAGGTTGGGGAAGTTGTTCAGAGAGTTGGAGGAACTGGGGTTGGGTGGACAAAAAGAATGGACAGACAAGGGAATGATTCGGCTGTCGAGGGCGAGAGGTTACTGAGGGCTTCAGCTGCTGCTATTTCGATATTTTGCAAAGGAAAATAATCAAACCAAAGAGTATTCTGTGATATGTAAATCAAATGAAGATGCAGTGGAGCACGGAGAGGGCCACGAAGAGGGCTCCTTCCAAACAGAGTGCTGCCACTTCAAAAGACTTAAGAGAGTTGGAAGGGGGTGGTCTGGGGGCAGGAACGAGGGAGGGAAATCTTTCAACTTCTTTCTGAAAAACAGAAAAAAAAAAATCTAAAATTTCTGGTGCACAGGTTTGTTTTTGTTTTTGTTTTGTTTTTCCAAGAAAATTTTGCAGAAGCTATGTTTTTAAAGTGTACATTTTATAAAGTTTATCAGATATTTTCATATTTAAAGCCAAATGTAAATAGAAGTCTGTAAAGGAAAAAAAATTGCCATAGAAAGTACAATTTCAGTGCAGCAATTTTGGAGAGCTAGTACCTCTATGCTACCGGTTAGCATGGTTTTAGCAAATATTTACCAGCCTTATAAGGTTCGTATTGCTATGTTCTGTTATTTATTTCAGCATGGACTGTTCCTTTGAAAGCTTTTTCTAGTTATTAGTATTTTAACAATTACAAGCTTTAAATGGCAATTTTTTTTTTTTTTGTCAAGAGCCAAGACACAGGTAATGCACAATATTTTTTTGTTGCATTTTACCTTCAAAGCATTTGTCCTTATTGACTGGGTCTCCTTAATTAGTGCACATACATCATTAGAATGAAGTCAGAGGAGACTCGCCGTGAATATCTGGGGTCTGTTCTCAGCTCCGTGTTGCTTCTCTGTTGCAAGCAAACCCTCCCACCCCCGCTGTTGAATTTACTACTCCCTTTCAAAGAATTTTTGCTCGTATCTGGATGGGCATTATATTTTTGGTAGGAGGCATAGATTCCTGGTTCTCCTATTTTTAAATAAAAGATAGACAAAGTGAATTCTATTTTGACTATTGAGAATGGAATAGTTTTCTAACCCTCTAAGAGTATACTTGAATCAGACATTGTAAGGATGTCAGTACAGCACTGTAGCCATTTCCAAATTCCTGGAGAAAGTCTGTTTTACCTTTTTAAAAAACAAAAACACAAAAAACACTATTCATGCATTATTTCTTCACTTTCCTTCTTCCCTGTGAACTCCCATCCCAAACCTTGACTGTCTATGTGATGAGCTCTATCCCCTGAATCATGTTACCCATGCAAATGACAAATGTCAGCTCGTGTTTTATAATAAGTCACTCGGTAAATGCAAAGAGCTTGTTCTGAAAAACAGGGCGAGTTCTTTCTCACTCTGTTGTCTAATAATGTTAAGGCAAAAAATAAAAGTGTTGCGTAGCCCCCTCCCGACTCCCGACTCCTGACTAGAATATCTTTTCTAGTGACGTTGGGTTTCAGCTCTGGGCTCTGGTGCGTTGAACAGTCCCGGCCTTTGACAATCGTGATAGTTACTATTTTCCCGTTTGCCGTCTTTTTGTATCTAAAAGTCTTCCTATTGTACTGCACAAACCATGGATTGTACATATTTTTATATATTATGTCTTATTTTATTATTTCTAAATAAAAAATTTAAAAATTGAAGACACATTGGTGCAGGCATCTGCGGGCCTCCTGTATGATTACTGTAGCATTGCTAAGAAACAAAGCAAGGTTCCCGAACCACAGGGCAGAAAGGCTGAGCGTTGGGATGAATAGAGCCATAGAAATGGCCTCAACAGGGAGGGGTGGTGGGTGACAGATTAGCTTAATCCAAGTTAGAGGAAGTCAAGCTCATATTTTGTTTTTGGACCAAACAGTCGTAGGTAGAGAGGATAGAAAACAAGTGAGAAAACAACACTGATGAAACAAGTTCTAATCTTTAGGTTGAGTCTCTGTTTAATGGTAATAGTTATCCCTTGTGGAGCCTAAACTCTGTATAGGGTTCTGCCTTGTATGTTATCTCAACCCTGCCCCCTCCCAGATTAGGATAATATTCTTCTTGTATTGTACATTGGGAGTTGATGAAAGTGTTTTGTAAAGGGCCAGATGGTAAACACCTTTGGCTCTGTGGAATAGAGGGCCTGTCTCCACTCTGCCCTTGGAGCGCAGAAGCAATCATTGATAACAGGAAAACAAATATTGTCCCTGTGTGTCAATAAAACTTTACTTGTAACTACAGGTGATGGGCCACGTGGGGCCCATGGCCTGTAATTTATCAACCTCCGGTATAGAGGAAACTGAGGCTCAGTTGAAAGCTAAGAGGCCATGGAGGTCGTATTTCAAATTTCAGGTTTTAACTGCCTCCACGCTTAGTTTAATCCACTAAACTGTATATTGTTCCAGGACACCAAGTTACCATAGTCTCAGAGAAAATGCCACTTCTTCTAGCATATTTAGAATAACTTCACTGCTATCACATGATTGGAAATCTTGAGAAAATCTGCATTCTGGAATATGGGTTGCTCCTTAATTCTTTTAACAAATACTCACGTGGCACTTTCTGTGTTTCAAGCATGGTTCTTGAATTCTTTATAAGTAGTAATTTCATCTTAACAGCAACTCTGTGGAGTAGGCAGTGGTATTATCCCCACTTAAGAAATGAGGAACCAGGACCAGAGAGGTGGAGTGCTTTGGGTAAGCACACACAGCAAGTAGGTATGAGAGCTGAGATTTAAAACTGAGGCCATTGAGCACCTGGCTGGGTTTTTTGTCAGTACTCTCTGCTTTTCGTTTGGAGGCATTCTTGGTAAAAGTTTCACTATTTGCCCTGGGGTCTTTCTGCTCCTTAGTTTTTATTTTCCTAGATGATGAAATTGCATTCTGTTTCTCCACATGGGACGCATGAGCCCAGGATTCCCACCTCCTTCAAAATCTTCTCCACCATTTCTCATCCAGTTCTTAGAGAGAGGGAACAACTCACAGAGGGTACACTAAGGGCACTGGTTGTGGAATTCGGGTAAATTTCAAACTACAGATTAATTTCAGTTAACTAGGAATTGCTTAGTCCTGACTCCAGGTGAAACCACAAAGCCCTGTTACTAAGCCAGTTGCAGGCACCCCAGCACGTCACACACTTCTGCTCTCTTCCCACTGTAGGGAGCCAAAGGTGTAACATGAGCTTCTTGGTGATTGATCCCATGGAGCAAGATAATGGTACCTCCGGGCAGAGAGCTGAATGTAATATGGGCCTCATCTCTACTTTGTAAGAATTTTTATTAAATATTTGTGCAAAAAGAAAAGACAGAGGTGGGATCTGGGTCCTTCTGAGAAGCTTAGGCTTCTTTTCAGCGACAAACAAAAACCTCCAAATGCTGGCCTTCTGAAGCAATAGCAGCCCAGATCACACTTGCAAAGAAGAAAACAAATTTCCCTCTAGAAATTTCCATCTTAGAGCTGGCAGAACGGATTAAGTCAATCAGATTTCCTTCCCCAATTTAAATAAATTGGTGCATAAGTAAAGGAAGGCTAGCTCTACCCACTTTAAGTAAAGAACCGAGTCCGTGATCAGCATATTTCAAGAATCCAGAGCCTTTTTTATTTTTTATTTTTTTCCCCAAATAGTTCGAGTTAAGGGTTCTAGTGAGCTGATGATTTGAGCCACTATATGAGGACTGTTATCATGACTTCAAAAATTGCCTGATTACAAGGTGATACCCACAAGGCACCAGCACAATCCTATCACTGCTTCCAGAATAGGGTGACCACCTGTCCTGGTCTGTCCGGGAGAGAGGAGTTTCCCCAGACGTAGGGCTCACAGTGCTAAAACTGGGAACCTGCTGGACAAACCGGGATGAGTCAGTCCCCTGGTTTGGAAGCTAGAGGAGTGGAGTGTTGGGGAAGGAAAGGAAAGATGCGGTTAAGAAGAACGTGAAAGGGGAGGAGTTCAAAATCCAACACAGGAGTGTTATTAACTCATAAGAATAATAATGATGAATAATTACCTCTAAGTGTCTTTCTCCAAATAACTGAAAGTTGTTGCCTCAAGGGCATCAGTTGTTTTGGAGGAATGGTTTTCTAAAATATTACATAATTCTCAGTGTTATTTCATGTTTTCTTGTGGTACACGAGCTAATGGGTGCTGCTCTGCTTCGTGGGATGTGTCTGTAAATTTTGTCCATGAAATCATCAACTGCTGTTTTGTCCATCGCCAGAGTCCCCTAGCGGGTCATTTAGGTCTTTGCTTCCCATCTTCTGTGCCCAGGAAATAAGATAATCCATTCTAAGGACTATATGACGAACATCAGAATGCCAGCCAGGCAAATCAGGAAAGTCACAGATGAGACACCAAAGTATGGCTTGAATGGTGGGTCTATAGGGTGACCACACTCATTTTCAGAGTTTTTTGTTGTTGGTTTTTTGTTTGTTTTTTTGTTTGTTTGTTTTTTGTTTGTTTTTTAAATTTCAGGTTTCAGATTATATGCTAAGAGGTTGAGGCTGGGAAGGGGTTTGGCTTCTAGAAAAATCCTATTCAACTTGACCAGATAGTTATTGAAGAATTACGATACACTGTGGGTTATTCAGAGTTTTCTACATGGACTTGGTCTTATGTAGATCATAGTTTAGAAAATGAGCCGTGCCGAGGGATCTCCGTTTCTGTCTGGCAGCCGAGAAAAGCGGTTGAGTTTCAGATATAAGAAATTTATGTATAACAACAATAGTTCCCAGTTGGGTACTTGCATTAGGCACTACACAAAGATAGAATTCTTGCCCTCCATCTGCAGGAATCCTCACTTCATTAAGTATTTTTTTCAGGGATGTTGCCATGGAGTCAAATATTTCTGCAACACCTTACTGGGACTTGCTTACATTGGTTTTGCAAAAATTTTGCTCCCAAGGATGCTGTTCTTCCGCTTCAGGCTCAGTGACCCCTCTGACCCCAGTCTCTGCTAAGATTAGGTCTTGGGAATCACACTTTCCCTATCCTGACACGTGGGCAGAAAAACATCCCTTGGGCAAGTGTCTGGGTTCACTCCTGGTTAACAGAGAAATGAACCAAATCTCACAGGGTAAGCGTTTTATTTGGTTTTTGTATTTCAAATTTTTGCTAATACATTTCCACATCTAAGGTCCCAGTGAAGCAATTTTTTCTTTGATCCTGCAGAATGTTCCCCTAACTAAGGTATCAGAGTTTCTTTTAAAATCTATAAATAGCTGCATTAGGGGTTTAGACACAGACCCGTGCCAACAGATTATTTACCAACAGGGAAATGTCAAGTGTATGCACATCCCGGAACAAAATACTCTTGGCAAACGTGCTCTCCGATGGCAGCCATTCATGCAAAAACGAGGGAAAGTCGAATCAGCCATTCAGAGATGTTCTTCACTTCTGTCGGAAGCTCTTTGGGTGGCCGTAAGATCAACAGCACTCCTCCCTGCCTTTTCCAGAAGCAGCCAAAAGTTGCAGCCTGCACGGCTCGGGCATATTCTGTCAATGAGGCAGCTGAATAAGATGCCCCGGCGTTGCCATAGAAACCACAAGAAGCCTCGAGGCACCTTCTCCCGCATCCTCTTTAATTTCATCTGAGTGACTTGATTCAAGAACCAAAAATAAAAAGTGCACAAGGATGTCATTATTTAAAAAGCTGTTTTCGATGATAAATACAGTATGTACTTTAGCCTCAGCCTGCTGCTCGCTCCTCCCTTCTATTTCGAGACATTTGAACCCTTCAAAACGGGAGTCTTCATTTAAGGTTTAAGGGAAGTGAGCCCAGGTTTGCCAAGATAAGGGGATGAGGCTGTCTGCTGCATTTCTATCTTTTCCCAGCTCATACTCAACATCTGAATGTGAAGTCTTTTGAAAGAGGGTCCATTTCTAGTGTCTGTTCATTTGTTATTAGCCCCCCTGGACTCACCAGGGCCTACTGAAATCTCTCTGCCTTCAGGCACTCCCTGGTCTAAAACATTCTATAGGTTTAGGATCATTGTGCAGGTTAATAAAAAAAAACTGGACAGGAATATGCCAGGAAAGCAGTCAGCGGAAAAGCCAGCTAACAGAATTCTTCTTCTTCTTCTTCATCTAATTCCTTTTTTTTTTTCCCCCCCAATCCTGTTGCTACTTGCAATACAAGCTCCTTTCACAATGAAGAGGAGAAGGAGGGAGACACACATACCTCAACAGCGGTCCTATTGTAATATTTCCCTAGGAGAAAGGGTGGGTACAAGAGTGGCGGTCCCTGTTTTTCACCCTTCTGATGGGCTAATGGATCAGAAGAGAAGCTTACCTCTTCTCCCTCCTCTCCTGTTCTGGAAACAAGACCATTCAGAGCCTACCTGCTGGCTAGATTTGAAAAGCGTTGCCATTTCCTGGTAGTGATTTGCATGAACTGGTGTGCGATATGGAATATACTTAAAAAGGAAAATGCAAAGGTACAAGGTATGTCGGATAAGCAAGAATACGACGTTCCTTGTGGTCTGTGCATATGCCTATGAATATGTTCTCTTGGTTGGGAGGACTGGGTACACCCGTTCACCATGTTCCATAGTGTGTGGGTCCTACACTGAGGTTCTCTGCAAGGCAAATGAGTCCTTCCTGTGGATAAAATATGAAAGAATCTCTCCTTTATGGAGATGGCAGCCTGCAGGTAAAAACTGGCTGGTTCAGCTGGTGCCATTTGCAAAACCAAGCTGGCTGGGTTGCTAATGCTGGAACGAGCGACATGCTTGCAAAACATATGGAGCTAAAGAACTTGCTTGCCAATCTAAGGTTGGAAATGTTTACTTTAACGAACCTGGAATTCTCAGACCTTTGTACCTAGAGGTACGTAACAACTACTCAGAGGAGATTATTACTCTGTCCATCTTAGTTATTATACAATATAAAAAGAAATCTGTGCAGTTGCAAAGATGCCCGTTGCTAGCCAGGAGGTTCTTACTAATCCCATGGCCATTTGTTTTGCTCAGCATTTTCCTGGGTTTTAGGAGGTTTAAAAAAAAAAAAAAAAAAGCCAAGTCTGGCTGGGCACTCCTCGTGAAGGGGGTAGGGGGAAAAGAAAAATGTCCTTATTGAGATAGGACCTGCAAGATGTTTTTTTGTTTTTCTTGTGTTTTTCCTGTGTTGAAAACCCTTACTCAACCTCCCATATGAAATTTTCTGCAGAGCCCACATTGCTTAATAATGGATTTTTAAATCATTCTGGAAAGACTCAAAGAGGAATTGAATTCTAGTTGTGGGTCGATGTGGGGAAAACAAAACCAAAATCAAACCAACACCAACAACAGCAACTAAAAACCAGAAAGGGTCCATCTGAACTCAGAGCCAAGCAGATATTTAAAGCTGTGTTTGAGGAACCTCTCAGTGGTTATGACCTGCCTCTGGGTACAAAAGTCTGGGAATTTTAGATTTTTAGAATCCAGTTACTTTTGACTTTTGAACTTTGGTTTGCTCGTTGGGAAATAAGAACAAAAACAGAATTTTGTGAGATTTAAAAAGAGATAGTGTTTGTAAGAGTGTTTTATGATTGAAAGTACTATATGTATTAGTTTTATATTTATAGTAACCATTTTTTAAATTTCCTAATATAGATCAACTTTTCCCCAAATACAAAACATTTGTCCATCTCCCCTCTCCATTCCCCCCTCCCCAAAAAAAAGAGAAAGAAAAAAGGAAAGAAAAATAAAAAAGAGAAAGAAAGAGAAAATTGCCCTTTCTTATTTTGGAAACATTCACCATCTAGCACCTAGAACTATGATGTATGTTGGAGATTCAAAAGTACTCTTTTCAAAGAGCTTGCCGCAGGGTGAGGGGAATGAGAACAACAATCACAGTAAACTAATTTTAGATTTCTATATTTGTGCTCTGACTTTAGTACTCAAGTCAAAAAGACCTCCACTATAGTGTCTTTGCAAGAGATGTAAGCCTAGTCTTCCCCACCCTTGCCGAGAAAATCTATGGCATTACCTGTCATGTTATATTATATGGACTAAATGCCAATTTTTTTTTTTTTTTTTTGTACTGGAGTTTATAAGGTTGGAGTCTATGCACCTGGACCCTGGCACTATGTGAAGGAAAGGCGTTGTTCTTGGCAAAATGCTCAGTAACAAACCTATCAGATTACAGAGTGGATTTCCTTTATCTTGGGGCATTGGATTCTATTCAGGGGGCAAGAAGAATAGGATTTTACAACTTGTTAAGACATGCTAGCTATTTCTTCTTCTCGTTCTTTCCGAGAGAAGAGTGTAGTCTCCTGGCATACCTTCTAGTAGGGTCAATGCCCAAACAAGAAATGCATTAGGTACCCCAGATGGGTTCTGCTGAAGAAAATGGCTTCAGCTGGCCAAAAACACAGCTGCTTTCCAAGTGCAAGGGGCCGGAGCTGATCTAGAGTGGCCTTGATCTGTCACCGGGGATTGGTTATGTTTCCATCAGGGTTGGTTGTAGGAGAAAGGCACTCCTCTCTGCCATCTCTGTGTCTGCAGCAATTTCCCCTCATCAGATTCCAAAGGATTCGTTCTCTATCACTTCCTTACAGATTTTTTTTTTTCTCTCACTGCTTTCATCAAATCATTTGGCAAGCCAAATCACTACATTTTCATGTCACTGAAATCTTTCTGGAAAATTTGCTAGAAGGAACCATTGCTTTTCCTTTGACAAATTATTTTAAAAGGAAAGCAGTATTCCTGACAAGGAGTTTAGTTTGGAAGGAACTCATTTTGCCCATCATCCACACCCTACCACGTGCACACACATGCACCGGCACCCACGTGTGCCCACCTACGTGTGTGTGAATAAGACGGAATGCACTCCACTGTTTCCATTTACTCCCAGAGTCCTACTTTTAAGCAGTCTCTCTTGTGATATTGGTAAGACCAAAGGAGAAGTCCAGCCCGGAGATGGTGCAAACATCCCATAATCCAGATCATTTAACCCGAGTCTCACTTTTTGCTTTATAATTTATTTACAATTTCCATAACTTTCCAGTGAAAAGATATCATGGTTTGAGGTCTTATGCAAGATTGTTGAGTTGAACACAAGGCTCATTTTTCCCATTCTTTTTTTTTCTTTGTTTTATAATACATGCATTAATTTATAAAATATCACCTGGATGCCACTTTTGCCAAAACCCATAGGCTTTTGGATATGTAGCATTATAATGTATTTAAAAATTTCTGAATAGTTTGCAATAACTCAAAGATTATCAAAAACAATCTTTGAAAATATCCAGTTGGATATTTATTTTTTGTATTGTTTTATTCTTGTGGAAGGAGGTTCTTTCCTTTTGTTTTTAATTTCTAATTTTACTGAACCATGATCAGAAAACATGTAATATATTATTTTCTTTCAAATACGATGATCAATATTTGTAAATGTGCCATGGCTATTTGAAATCAAACTATATCTATACTTTGTGAGGTACACATTCTATGCATTTATCTGCCTGTTAATTGTATCATTCTATAATTCAGGTATTATATAATTCAAATATTCCATACCTTTAAATATGTTCATCTGTGTAATCTCTTGACTACTGAGATAAGTATGTTTAAGTCTCTATAATGATGATGAAATAATCTATTTCTAGTTTTATTTATCTTTTTTAAAGATTTATTTGAGAGAGAGTGCATGCACTCACGAGCTAGGGAGAGGAAGAGAGGGAGAGAATCTTTAAGTAGGCTCATCTGCTGAGTGTTGAACCCAACTTGGAGCTTGCTCTCAGGACCCATGAGATCATGACCTGAGCTGAAACCAAGAGCTGATCACTTAACTACTGAGCCACCCAGGCACCCCACTACTTGTATTTCAAATGGCACTTGCTTCCTGTACGTCTCAGTGAAATATTGTTAGGTATATTCATGTTAATGAGTGTTCAATCTTATTGGAGGATTGTCACTTTATCAAATAAAATAATCCTCTCTTTTGCTATGAATTATTTTTTTGTCAGTAACATGGCAATGCTGTTTTAGGTTTTTTTGTGTGTGTATGTGTGTGGTTTTCCTTTTCTTTCTTTCTTTCTTTCTTTCTTTCTTCCTTCCTTCCTTTCCTTCCTTCCTTTTTCTTTCTTTCTTCCTCTTTCTTCCTTTCTTGTGTGTATTTACCCAGTATATGTTTTTTCCTCCCTGTACTCTGTAATTAGATATAATTACATCTTTCTATGTCATTTTTTTATATGTCTGATTTTTATACCAAATTTGAGAATATTTATCATTATTATGAATACTCATGTTTTCTATTTTCCTTGCCACTTCTCTCTTTCCTTCTTGCCCTTTACTATATTGATGTTTTTGTCTTTACTTTTGCTTTTGTTGATCTGATTCTTTTATTTTAGTGGTTGTCCTTGTATATTTGATAGTTGTATATAAACAAGCCATTCCAAAAATGCTTAGGACTGGTTCGTATGTATATCAATTTTTCCAATAAGACAAAAACTTAACATGTCTTCACCTCTCTTCCCTTTCCTCATATCCCCGTGCTTGGCATTTCTGCACCCTATTGTACATGGTACAAATTAGAGCTGAATGCGTTTTCTTGGACTTTATTTTAAATTTGGTGCAATTTCATTACTCTCTCTTCATGAAGACGAAACAGACATTACAGTGATTCAAGCAGAGTACAATTTTTACTATGTCAACAGAGGAATCTGGATTAAGTTGTAAATTCCAGGAAATAGGTCAAGTTGTGAATTTGATATTGAGCACAGCTGCCTTTCACAGTTTGCTCTTGAGAGCCCACAATAGTTTACCTTTCACCCAACATTGTGTGTGGTAAAGGACCACTGGTATTTAAACAGATCTTCTGAGTCATCCTGAGTCATGGAAGTTTGAGGACTCCTGCACTAGACCTAACATAGATGAGCTCCACCCCAGAGTTTCTAAGTCAGTAGGCTTGGGGTGAGGCCCCAACATTTGCATTTCTAACAAGTTCTTAAGTGGTGCCAAAGATACTGGCCCAAGGGCCCCCCAGGGGGCACAAGTGCTCTAGCTCAATAAATTCTGAACAGGAGCTCTGGGTACTTATCTTGCCTGTAACAGACTAGCTCTACCACCTTGGAACATTCACCCTTTAAAGAATCCTGTTTCCTCAAGGAGAAAGAGGCAGAGGAAGGACTAGATAGTCCCTAAGGTCCAGCTAACTCTAGTTTTTGCTTCCCATCCCCCCATAAAGACACTACAATTTATTTTCTATCTCATTTAGTAAGAGAGGACATCACATTCATGCATTTATCAGTGATGTTGAGATAATTACATCAAGATTATCGTTTTTAGTATTTATACACTGGTAGAAATTTCATAAACAAAGATGCAACAGATTTGTTAGAAGCAAAAACAAGAAACGAAAAACCCAAAACAAAACAAATGACCCCAGTAACAACTAGGGAAGTAAAGTTCCAACAGAATAGAGTAGCTTACATAAGTCATGCCATTAATATTTATATATTTAACTAGCGGGCCAAAAATATGCTTCTGTGTACATGTTGTTAGGAACCAAATTAAAGGAAAACAGTCAAAATAAGATAAATGGCTTAAGAAATTCATAAAGGGCTATTTGTCATCTGAAGGTGAAGGAAAATACCTCAATTCAAGGAGCCTGGTTAAAACGCAGAGAAGACTTTGAGAATAAGGAGTTTTTTGGATAAACCAAAATGATGGTTATGTTTTGAGTAGAGATAGTAGAGAGGACATCCCAAGCAGAGGGCCCACTGCAGACACACACAAAGACTATGGGAAACCTAAGGCATATATTGCTAACCACAAGAGACCCATTTCGTCTAGGGCCAGAATTTTTCTCCCCAGGAATGTTGGACAATGTCTAGAGACATTTTTGGTTGTCACAAGTTGGGGAGGTTGCTACTGGCTTCTTAGTGGGTGGAAGATGGACTTGCTGCTCAGCATTCTACAATGAACAGGACAGGCCCCCACAACAAAGAATTATCCAGTCCAATATGTTGATAGGGTCGAAGTTGAGAAGCCCGGGTCTAGGGTGTATCTTCTCTAAGACATTAGTGGGGAATAAGATTGGAAAGTAGCTTAAGGGTTTTAAATAATTTTATTTGAAACAAAGTTGTAAGCGACCACAGAATTTTTTGGAGTAAGAGAATGGTGTAGCTGTAGTGTCTTTTAGGAAGATGAAATGTCAAATACATAGAGTTTACTGGAGGAGTAAGGGGTGAAGATAGGAGCTGGTTAAAAGCCAACAGCAATATTTTGATGACAGGTAATAAGTGCTTGAACTTGAGAACAGAAAAGAAGTGGTCCATTCCAGAGACTCCACAGAAGAAGAATGTACATGATTTGGGAACTGTTTAAATCACAGGAGAGGGGAAGGTGGCAGGAAGAATCAAAGGTTGGTCACAGCATGGCTGAATTAAGAAAGGGGAGTCAGGAGAGAGGGCTGGTTGGATGTGGGGGGAGACCCACTGAGTCTGTAGTGCGGGCAGGATGTTGACAGACGGACACATCACACAGGCTGCTAGAACACAGACAGAATCAGAGGAACACTCCTGTCTACATTCCTAAACTCTTCCGCTGAGTAGAACCAAGGTACCACCCTGTTCGCCACAATGAAATCTTCTCAGTCTTCGGTGGCAGGGGGCATGGGCTTGGCTTTCCAGCAATCCCCCTAGAGAGGACCCCTCCTCCACGCTCAGCCCAGCAGGGTATGATGGGAGTGCACTGAACATTTCCCAGTAGTCAAGGAAAGTAATGATTTTTGTTTACTAGAAGTTGTGTCTGCTTCTGTGTGCATTGTCCATGATTTCAGGGCTGTAAATTTGCAAGTCACATTTGTTTTCTGGGCATGAGTTCACATTTATGTAAATCATCTTCACATGCTGCTGCAAATCCACTCAAGTCGACATTCAGCACATCCCAACATGTACATTTGAGAGGTTTCCATGAATTACATTCTTTGTTCTAATCCTGCATTGACTCATTCCTATGTACTTGCCATCATTCCTGCTGCAACTTGACCCACGGTGCTTTGTTAGCGTTATTATGTATGTCTTACTTTGCAGTGGGCAAATACGCTCTCCCTCCTCCTCTGATGGCATGAGTGAAAGTAGAGGAGGCCAGGAATTAATCACTGCCCACAGCTGATGTACACAGCAGCCAGAAACAGGCATTTTGATGTATTCATTAGATGGAAGCATGGCCAGTTTACTTTGTTCTGACTTATGCAAGGCCCATTTGTTTCCACTTCAGGATTTCCTCATGCTCCCAGCTCCGTAGAATCATGTGATGCTTGTATCTACCTATGCTGTATATCCCACCCATATTTTTGCCGTGCAATTTGAGTGTAAGATATAAAGTGTAAACATGATGTAAGGCAACGATCTCTAGTCAATTATGACATTTCTTTCTATCCATATCCCATGAGCTTTCTATTAACTGGTGTGTTAGGGAGCTGTCCCAGTGGCAGGAGTATATATATTTTATGCATTTTATCAACTGGGCTGGATTCAGTACCTAAGCTCCTTGCACTACTCATCTCCATGTCCATTAGTCAAATTCACCGAGATGATAAACATAGACTAGAATGATACACCATGAAACCTGCTGAAGCATTGTCTTCCTACTCATAGGAAGTAGCAAAGGGAAGGTTCTTCTTCCCAGTTTACTACCTTCTACATGCCACCAAAGAAACACCTTCTAGGCAGAAAAATTGGTCAACGCCATTGATCTGCCATACTTGGCTTGGACACTTTTGCCAGTGGACGCATCAATCCCTCACTGACCAGGATCCTAAGAAACTTACATCTTACCAGGCTACATCTCATCATTGGGGAACCTAGCTCCTGGATATTTTTGCCCAGCTGGCAAGCCATGATTCCCTTCCTTGCCACTTCTATGTTTTTTCCATAGAAACTATAATAGTTACATTCCCAAAGATCTGTAACAATCCCCTAAAAATGCTTTCAAAGTCAAAAGTATCATAGCAGGTGACTTCAAAGAAAGAGAGAAAAAGAAGAGTTTAACCAATCTCACAATTCTGTATAACTAGTCCTATTTCTCTGGCTACTTTAAGTAGAAGTTTGTATGAAAATCCTGAGTTTGAAGAAGATAAAGAACAATAAAAAATGAAGAGTGGGATAATTAAAAAAATAAGAAAAAAAAACTTAGAAAATATAAATTCTTGAAAAGCTATAGAATGGATTGACGTTTCTTGTCTAAAGGATTTAGATGGATCAATCCATATTTTATTTAATCGTCGGAACTTCCAGGCAGACAAACTGATCCTCGGGGGCTCTGGAAGGGACTTGCAGAAGAGTATTTGGGAAAAATTAATTCCTTAGGGGCCTGGGAAGGAGAAAATACCTTTACAAATTCTCCTTTATTCCTTATAAGACCTAAGTCATATTCTTTCTTCCTTCTTGTTTTACCAATCTGGAACAGTTTTTGGGAAATATCTTCAGACTCTACACCTTCCACAACAATGATATAATTTTATAGAAATGAAATGGAAAGTATGGCATTAATAATATCTCTATTCCCAGCAAGTGTTTCCCGTCCCAAAGAGCCCTCCTATTCGGATTCTGTCAGAAATGATCACTAGGACTGGGTTGGGTACGGATGCCAATCACTACCTAAAAACTCTTCTAGTCCAGCTGCTCCTGGGGAGAACCACCTGGGTTCTCCAACTTTTAGCTCTTGATGCATCCACACACAGACACACACCTGTGTTATCATCTTCCCCTGGTCCTTCAATAGTTCTCTCTGTCACATTCTTCCCTAGGACAACCTTAGATGAAAAAACTCTACTCATGGGTGAAAAAGCTCTACTCACATTTTCTACTCGCAAACTGGGACAGGGATTTATTAATTCTATAGATTTAGTGAACTTCTTGGGGTTTCTACCAACCCCTTGGTTCTGTGTCACTTAGGAGCCATCATTAGTAAACAATTTACTGTTAGAACTTTAAATCAATTCCTAAACTACCTACATTAATCCAGAAACTATTGGGAGGAAAAAGTCCTTTGGGTCACGAGTGCAGACCCTATGAGTAAGATCCAGGCTTCTGTTCATTAAACCGAATGACACTCCACTGTCTGGTGTGTCACCCTTCACAGCGTCCCAGGGTAAAGATTTGCCTTAGCTAACAGCCTCCATCTCCTCTCGTCATCAGACAATGATTTAGTGTAAGTAGCCAAAGATAAATATTTTTAATGGCAAGGAAAATTAGCCCTCAAGGCCACTGACCTGGTATTTGGCAAACTTGTTGTTAACTTTAGGTCTTCCTTTTAAAGAATTACAGGAAAGCTGAAATTGTTCTGGATCATTCTGGACAACCTTTGAAACTTGTGAAAACTTTTTATAAAAAAAACACTGCTTTTGAAAAGGGCCACAATGATCCTGGAAAAGCATGGTCATGAACATGCTTCTGAGGTTGGGGGAGTTCTGACTTTTTTCTCTTTGTCAAAGAGTAAAATCCCTGAGAAGTGAATCATTTTGGCATTTTTATAAAAACAACTTCACAAATAGTAAACGAATAATGACGTCGGAGATGAAGCTGTGTTCTGGAAATTCTGCTCTGAAGTCACGTATGTGCTGTGTCAAACTATCATTGTTGCTCACATTTAGGTGATTTTGAAGTATGAGACAAGATCATGGAAGAGGAATCACCACAAACTGCTTTCGTGGACTGCTTCACCTTTATTTCTCACACTGTTGCCCCCAAAATGTTAGGTGACTGCTCAGGTAGGTGTTGATCTGAACAAAACAAACCAAAATAATTTTTACTGAATTGGTTTGTAATTGGAATGAAATTTGTCTTTGCTTGTTTCGTATTTAATCAAATAACTTTTTAAAACACAAGACCAAAAAAGAAAAAAAAGTCCATGAGACCAACAACAATAATAAAGATGACTTTGCTGGGTGCCTGGGTGGCTCAGTGCTTTGAGCCACTGCCTTCGGCTCAGGTCATGATCCCACGGTCCTGGGATGGAGCCCTGCACCCAGCTCTCTGCTCAGTGGGGAGCCTGCTTCCCACCCCCCCCCCCCTGCCTCTGCCTGCCTTTCTTCCTTCTTGTGATTTAAAAAAAAAAAAAAAAAAAAAAAAAAAAAAGACTTTGCTATGTGCTACACACTATTACAAGCATTTGACATACAGTATGATCTCATTTAATCCTTAACAGACTGGTATCACCACTGTCATTTTTTGCATTATTGAAGAGATTTTGAGAAACTTGCTCAAAATTAAATTGTCCTAAGGTGAGCCAGGATTTTAACTCAGGTCTCTCTGAGTCTGATAAATACTAATTACAACTTTACACTGTGCAGGATGGCTGTTGATCCAGATTTATCCTTTTTTAACGTGCTGTGAATCACTGATCTTCCTGGTTTTTGTGGGGTTTTTTGTTTTGTTTTGTTTTATTTGTTTGTTTTGTCAGCAAGGTGCAAGCTTCCGAGAAAAAGAATTATTAACTTGCTCGTGTGTTAACTCTACTTCCCACATGTGCATTTTTCTGGCCCTCAGATTCACTGGTGGCAACTTATGAGTTATACCACGGCCATTCGTTTCTTTAAATCCCAAAATCACACTGACTATAGGAAAAACTGTCAGAAGTCAATTTCAAAAGTCCCTAGGGGTGAGTAAATGGCACACTCTCAGGAGACCCATGCAAAAAAACTCTAAAACACTGGCTAAGTAGAGGTCAAAGGTAGGGCCCTTCTACTTGTGGATCTGTTCTTATGAAGTGAAGGTTTACAAAGTTAAAAATAATTGCCATATTGATCACCCGAAAGGCTAATAATATTTAGGAAACATGCAATTCATTCTTTAGCACACATTTTTATTTTTAGTTTAAATGACTTTTTTGTCATTGTTGTTTTTTAATCCAGACTTACTGAATTTGTGGTAGAAAACATACTAACCTAACCCCTCACATCCTTCGCTTGAGACTTGGAATTCTCATGGCTGTATAGAGCTTGGCATAGCATCATGAATGAGTTGACATTCAAGCCATCCAGTTTATATCACGGCGTTGAGCAGGCTGAGCCATGTTTGCCTCCGGTGAATTTTAAGTGCGGTAACTAATCCCATACCCATTTAATCTGCCTAAGTCAGTACTTCTAAAAGAGAAGGAAAAGCACTTTCACTGGGCAGCCTTCCACCAAAGACACCCCACCCCAAACAACAAAATTAACAAGAATAAGAAGAGAAAGAAGAAATAGCTTGCTCAAGGGAATGAGGAAATGACCGTAGCTCTGACAGTTACGGTGATGACTATTTGTCAAGCCTAGTGAATGTGGGATCATTTTGAATAAGATCCGTAGGAGAAATTGTATCGTTGGCTTTTTAAGCAATGCAGCTAATTTTTGTCCCTAAACGTGACAAAAATCAAAGGTTTGGCCAATGACCCCTTTCTTAGAAAACCAAAATATAGGGCACCCGGGTGGCTCATTGGGTTAAAGCCTCTGCCTTTGGCTCAGGTCATGATCTCAGGGTCCTGGGATTGAGCCCCACATTGGGCTCTCTGCTCAGTGGGGAACCTGCTTCCTCCTCTCTCTGCCTGTTTCTTTGCCTACTTGTGATTTCTGTCTGTCAAATAAATAAATAAAATATTAAAAAAAAAAAAAGGAAAACCAAAATATAGGAGCATGAGCTAGCCCAGGAGAAACACCGTACAACCACTCGGTTCCATGGAGTCCCTCTTTCAGCCACAGAGCATCAGGAAGACAGGGAGATGGGATATCTAAACGGATGAATGGACAGCAAGTGGCAGGCACCTACACTTCCTTGTTTCCATGTTTACACCCTCGCCACATACAGATGCAGCTTTTGTTTCTTTCTTGGTTTTCTACAGAACATGGAGAGCCCATGTGATACTCCGGGTGTATTTGCATCTGGGCCAGAATAGCTCATGGTGTTCTATCTTTAACTCACAGGGCACAACGACAGGAGTCTGGGTCTCCTGAGAAGTCCCGGAATAATCGACAGATACAATTTCTCTTTCACACTTCTTGGAGCTGTCATTAAAAATAACTGAAATAAATTTAATTTCAGTGGAGGGGTTATCTTTGGATTCCACGAGGGTGAGATAGAAGAATATGTATTTACATTTTAAAAGGTGTCAAATGAAGTATTTGCTATCAAAGTTAGAGACACATTGAATTCTAAACTCAAGGGGCACCTGGGTAGCTCAGTCAGTTGAGCAACCAACTGCAGGCTTTGGTTCAAGTCATGATCCCAGGGACGTGGGATCGAGCCCTGTGTCTGGTTCTTCATGTAGCAGGGAGTCTGTTTGGAGATGCTTTCCCCCTGCTCCTCACCCTACTCTCTCTCTCTCTCTCTCTCAAATAAATCAATAAATCTTTAAAAAAAATTTAAAATCAACCTTTCTAAAAGTGATATATGTCTTACTAATACTTTTTAGGCTTTTTTAAACTTTGTTTGACTCAGTTTCCTCATACATCAAGATGGTGACAATTGGGGTGCCTGGATGGGCTCAGTTGGGTAAGCCTCTGCCTTCTTCAGCTCAGGTCACAACCCAGAATCGAACCCCATGTCAGGCTCCCTGCTCAGCAGTAAGTCCACTTCTCTCTCCCCCAAGCCCCTCCCCCTTCTCCTTCTCTTCTCATTCTTTCAAAAAAATAAATAAAATCTTTAAAAAAAAAATCGTGACAATAGTATCAACCATGCAGGGCTGGTATGAGGATATTAAAAAACAAACAAACAAACAAAAAACATTATACAAAATATCCAGCATGGGGGCGCCTGGGTGGCTCAGTGGGTTAAAGCCTCTGCCTTCGGCTCAGGTCATGATCTCAGGGTCCTGGGATCGAGCCCCGCATCGGGCTTTCTGCTCAGCAGGGAACCTGCTTCCTCCTCTCTCTCTGCCTGCCTCTCTGCCTACTTGTGATCTCTGTCTGTAATAATATATAAATAAAATCTTAAAAAAAATCCAGCATGGTGCCTGACACATTGTACAGGTCTAATTTCCCTCATTTTATTTTATTTTATTTTATTTTTAAATATTTTATTTATTTGACAGATTTGACAGACATTCCCCTCATTTTAGACAGGGGATTTTCTGTGCCTCTCTTTCCCAGAGTACTTTGGAACCATTGTTTACATCTCATTAAAATATTTAAAAGTTACAAAGTACAGAAAGCAAATTGTGACATTTCTAAAATGTTTCAAATGATTCATTAAACTTAAAATAGGACCTGAAAACAAAGGGTTACCTATTGGGTTGAGGGTATAGCACACATTTGTCCTTTACAGTTGGTACAACACCCCAAGTTGATTTTTTTTTTCCTTGTACTTTCTGTACTTCCTTTTGTCAATGTCAGAGATTCAAAGACGGCGGATCAGCTTCAGGCCTGGTGAAGGCAAACATTCTAAGTGGGAGAAGTTGGAAGGTGGTTTCTTGCCAATCCCATCCCTGATGGGGAAGAGCTCCTTACAAAGAGCTGTGGTCTTTGCTGTGACCAGTGAAGGTGGAGTCAGGGGCCCCGGACCTCAAAAGGGAAGTATCTGAGACTTAACCTCTCAGCCTCTGTTCATGGACTCGTTCTCACCCAGGGCAGCCCCACTCTCTGGTGTTTGGGAATTTATAGAGGTGTTTTTGTATTTCACGGCCACTGGAGCATACTTTTAATATTTAATGCCAGGGGGAGCCAGGAATGCTACACTCCCATGACATGCTAGGGAGCCTTCAAATGAAAAACAAATCCCATCCAGTTTGCATTCCCATGCATTTAAAGATATTACTATATGCTTATACAAATACGTCTCTATCATATGAAAATTATATATATGTATATACAGAAACAATACCCATCTCAAGATGCTAATATAAGTAAGTGCATAGAATAACTGATACACTCCTAAGGTTGAGCTGCTTAGGGATTATCTTGTCTACCTCTGAATGTTGATTCTCCCATCTTTCCCCAAAGGGGCAACTTTGGGGAATAGAATTGCACGTCCCTACCACACCCAACTCCTGTTCAATATTTGGAATGGCAACAAATATCTAAGAATCCTAACTTGCTTATTTTTTCCCTAACCTCAAGGTTTAAGGATGATCCCTCCAGGAAGCCATTGTCAGAAGGCTACTTTGGGTAGGTAGTAAATCTGTGTATGAGCCTCCATGTGAAGCATCTTCTTTAGGAATGGATGCTTTTTAAAGAAAGATTTTTGTAGGTGGTTCTTTTTTGTTCTGGCATTGCATTTATTTTGGGTTCTACCACCTCCACATTCTTTCATTTAGTTGCATTTTCAGAAAGCCAACTCATAAAAAGATATGTATTTTTTTCTTTGTCCTATACTGGGATGGAACCTCTTCTTATTTATATATACTGGCATAAACAGATGCTATAGAAACACAAACTCTTATTTTTGGTGGCAACTTGTCTCTCCCAACTTCATGCAGACCTGAAGGAATTTATATCCTAAGAAAAAGAAGGACTGAACATATTGGTGAGAGAATAGGTTATTATTTTGGAGCTCTATGGCTCAGGTGAAGCACTTTGGGGCCTTTCTTTTATGGCCTTCCTGGGTCCCTGGGTAAGGAGATTTTGATTATTACGAGTGTCAGCACTCACCAATCTAGAAAAAAAGAGTGGAGTTTTTGAGGAATATTTTACTGGGACTGTCAGGTATAAATTGGGAGCGGGGGAGGAAAACTATGATTGTGGACCACACTCTTGCTTGTTGTCAGAATCAGTGTCATAGTCACAGAGTAGCGTCTATGTGTTCTACACCAGGATCCAACAGCCAAAACCAATGCCCTTGGATCACGTATACTTTAGCTAACGTGCATCTTTGTATTATCAGTTTGTGAAAGACAAAAGTAAAAATGTCTGGGTACATCTCTAGCAGTATCTCTATTATGAAGTGCTTTATTTCTTCCAGGAGGAAATTTCTCTAAATCGAATGTAAGCATATCTTCACCCAAATCAAAATTTTTGTCACAGGTGAAAAGACACATCATTGTGTTTTAAGACTTTTTTTTTCTTTTTAAGACTAGTTTTACATTCACAGAAAAACTGAGAGGTAAGGTTACACAATTTCTTGTATGTGCCCCACCCTTAGGTACTCACATTATAATACCATGCCCCCTACAAGAGCAGTACATTTGTTAGAATTGATGAACCGACATTATAATCCTTCAAAGTCCACGGTTTTCATTCGGGTCACTCTTGGTGTTCCAGATTCTGTGGGTGTCCTAGTACTTTAAGACTTGTATCCCAAGGCAACTCTTGAGGTCATGGGGTTCCATCAGGTCAGAACTCTTCTCAAACACCCACCTAACTCCCTGGAAGAAACTGTGTGCATGACCAGAAGTTTTATTCCATTCGTTAGAGTCTTTCTTTCAGATTCGATTACACTTCCCGGTTTTAGGTCATACTGGAAGTGCGAAAATTTAGCAAGAAAGAACAGCTCTAGCCTTCCTGGAAACAAGAAGTACTTAAAGGTTCATGAAAATAGAAAAATCCTTATTGTGAAATTTCTAAACCTGTTGCACAAATTTAACAGTTTCCAACCCAAACTTCCCCCTGTTGCCTCCTGTGGTATACTGTGGGAAAAACAAACCAATGCAGGCTTTGTATTTACCTTGATGAAGAGAGGTCAAGAGGGAGTAGGTATCAGAAGAACCTTGGAACTCACCCCCTGCCCCCCGCAAAGGGTAACTGGGAACGTCTCTGTGTCCTACCACATCCTCTGGTCTACTTATACTACTCAGGATGTGGTCAGTGCTCTGGGCACAACCAAGTGGCCCAGACGACCTACTTTGGAGACGTTCGATAAAAGATAATATCTATTTATGTGAACACACAGATATTAGAGTATCAACTCTTCCCCTTGCACCATACATATTATTTGTCTGATAACCTGAAGAACTAATCATGATTATCATGGTCTTTAATTTCGTAGCAAACAGGCCCTCTTTGAACTCTGAGAATAGATATCTACTTCCTGAAATAAAAATTAACTTGTTAACATCCTATATTACCTGCAGAGAAGCTAATGTAAAAGAAAGAGGAAGTGGGACACCCAGGTGGCTCAGTCTGTTGAACGTTGGCCTTCAGTTCCGATCATGATCTCAGGGTCCTGGTTCGTGTCAGGCTCCCTGCTCAGCATGGAGTCTGCTTCTCCCTCTCCCTTTGCCCCTCCTCCCTGCTTGTGCCCTCTTTCTCTGTCTCAAATAAATAAATAAAATCTTAAAAAAAAAAAAGGAAAAAGAAAGAGGAAGTGCCATTTTCTAAGGGTCAAACACTTGTCAGTTTAAAACAGAATAGAGTTGACCTTCGAACAACATGGATTTGAACTGTGTAGGTCCAGTTGTGGAATTTTTTCGATAAATAGAATACTATAAATGTATTTTTTCTTTCTTAGGATTGTCTTAATAACATTTTCTTTTCTCTAGCTTACTTTAGTGAACAAACACAGTGTATAACACATAGAACATACAAAAACTGTGTTAATCAACTATGCTATTGGTAAGGCTTTAGATCGATAGTAGACTATTAAGAGGTAACTTTTTTTGGGTGGTAGAAGTTAGTATACGAATTTTCTAATGTGTTGGGGGAGTCAAAACCCCTAAGTTTTGTGTTTTTCACGGGTCAACTGTAATCACTTCTCCCCTTTTTACTCAACCCAACCCCTATGCAGATCCTGTGAATTAAAGTGACCAGCATTCCAATATTCTTAATTTGCTGCTTCCTTCCTTCCTTCCTTCCTTCCTTCCTTCCTCTCTCTTTTTCTCTCTCTCATATCTTCTGGAAATCTCAAGCTCTAATGTCTAAAATCCTGAAAAGGTTTTAAGGTTTTCAGTAGTTGATAGAAAAAGACACTGGCTACATCTACACATTTGCAAACAGTTTGACTAAATTAGATTTTTGTAATAAGTCACATACAATAAAAAAAAAAATCTGTATGTTGAAGTTGCTAGGACTATAAACGTGGGATTTTTCACTTTGGGAAAACGTGGGATTTTTCACTTTGGGAAAATGTGCTGCATAGACACACTGTTATGATCTAACAGCCTATCGTCCAAGTCATGGCTCTTCCTTCAGGAGTATCAGAATCTTCAGTTTATCTGGCCCTTGTGGCCTCTCTTACCACACAAAAGCAACAGGACTGGCTTCCAAGAACAGTAGTATGGCGGAGCTACACTGGGGATGCCTAGTCCAGCTGTCTTGCTTTGCCTCTCCCAAAACAACTATATTTAGGGAATGATTTCACCAGTCTTCAGCCCCAACTCTGGTGGATAAACACAATTCAAATGCGCTCACAATTCTTCACATAAGCAGAAAGAGAACACGGATCTGAGTTATGCTATAATTAAAACAAACATGGTATATCTGTGTGTATGTGTGTGTGTGTGTGTGTGTGTGTGTATGCAATTCTTTCCAAAATTCTACCTAAGTGTTTATGGTGCTCATCTCCGGGTGATGAGCTTAGGAAGAATTTTATGCTCAGAGTAAAATTGTATGTCTTCACCAGATTTGATAATGATGAACAAGTTAACATTATCAGAACAAAAACAAAGACATAGGGTGTCATGGGGGACATGGAATTAACATTTTCTCTCTCAGTCTGCAGCCCTTCATTTTGTAATCAGCACAGCAAATGATCTGTCAGAGCTGTGGGCTGTTATTCAACCAGCAGAAGCAGAGAGTAATATATGATGTGTAACAAGGAGGAAGACAAAATGCAGTGTAATAGGAGGAAGTTATAAACACAGGACACGTTTTGAAAAGAGTTGCAGCCACTGAGCAAAATGTGTTTTTGTTTGGGGAAAAGAGTATTAATCGACAAGGGGTTTAAAAAAAAAAATGGTACCTGAAAGTATGAGTATGACCTTGAAGACAGATTGCTGTTTTGATAGAAAATCTGACGAAAAAGTCTATTGTGGAGGATTGGGGACATTTGTAGAAATGAACTTAGTCAGCCTCTGTCAATGCTAATTACATACCTGTGATTTTATTTTCCCAGATAATATTTATTTGTTTTCCTTTCGATCTTTAATGTTTGTTCTCTTCTTGCAATCTTTGAATTCTTTTTCAAAACAAGATTTCTTAGACTTCCAAAGCCTAGCACTGACAAAATCAGCCATTAACATCTATTGACAAGATCAGCCATTATCCTCTGTAGAGGACTCAGATGACGACCATGCTAGAGTTCGGGGAAGGCACATTTTGTCATATGTCATCTGTAATTTTATTTGTGTCATTCTGTATGTCAGGACATTATTTATTCCATTGGAAAAGGCAGGTTGTTTATTTCTTTCTCTTGCAAAGCAAAGACTCTCTGTGATGTGAGAAAATACCCCTGATTTTGAGGGGCTTATAATTATGCACCTGGTGGGAAGAATGTCTTTACAGTCACCTGAGTGCAAAGCGTTCCCAGATTGCAATGTCGATGGCTGCCTCTTCCTGAAGACCTGTGTGGCAAACTCATCAGGAAGAGGCTGTGATCTCTGGCAATGACACTGGGTGAAGGTCTGAATTTTGATGTCCTCCCAGGAGATGTGCCTGTCTAGCTGCCCTGGGGAAGGCAGCTACTCTTGGCTGTTAATGACACAGGATTCCTGTTCCCGGCATTGTTATGGAGAATACTGATTTCATGGGCCTTCCTTCAGAATTTGCTCTGTGAGATAGAGGGACAACCTCCACGAAACCTAGACATATTCCTTTATAATGACCCATCTGATGTGTTTCCCTCTTCTTAGCATACAAGGAACTGTCATGAACTAAAATAGAGACCTGTAGTTACATACAACCCAGAGACTGGAGAAAGACATGAGAAATGGGGTCAAGTTACCCATGTTTTCCATTTCCTTCATAGTCAGAGAAAGGAGAGTAGAGCCTCACACACCTGGCATACCCTGTCTGGAACATGCCACCACCCCCAGCAATCAGCCTGGGGGACCCCATTCACATCTCTGTTCAGTCATCAGGAGGACTCCTCTGATCCCCCCACCTGTGGTTCTCATAGCACTGATATTTTCCTTTCTTGGAAAAAAATGGAAGTCTTTTAAATATAAATGTAGTCTTCTGACTTTATTGTCATAACAGACTTAAAAGTCCCTGACAACAAGAAGTCGGTCTATTTCTCTTACACCAGGTCTCCCCTCTCTGCATTCCTATGTCTTGAGACACAATGCTCAATGAATATTTATTGAATGAATGAATGGATTGAATGAATGCAAAACAAAGAAACAGGCATGCTCTTTATCCTGCCAACCTGTAGTTAACCTGTAGCTTTTCTTTTAGTTCACTAGAGCAACCTTTGGCCACTCCTTAGATGTTTTTCCTTGAAGTTCTCCCATGTCTCTTTTCTTTCTACCCATGTTCCCCCGATTCATTCCATACATTCCATTCCTCCTTATGGTTTCCATATGCACAATGACTCCTGAATCTATGTCTCCTCATTTGACCTTTCTCTTGAGTTTAAAATGACCTTTCCCCCTTGCTATTCAGTCTTCAACAGATAAGGTTGTCTAGGCAACCCCAGATGGACACCCAAAGTGTAGGTAATTCTTGCCTCCCTTTCTGTTCCCATCCTACACTCTTCCTAATGAAATCACTCAACTCCTAATTGCCCAAGCTAGAAAACAGAATACTATGCTTGATCCTTCCCTTTCCCTCAGACCCAGTCATCATGTTTTATCAGCTCCTCCTCCAAATTGTCTCAAGAATCTTTTTACGGAATTCACTCCTATCTCTGTCTTAGTATGGGCTCTTGCATCTCCCCAGAACCATCCACTGCTTCCTGTCCACACCAGCTAGCACCTTTTAGTTTTTATGTGTGTGGCTGTCAGGATTATTTCTCGCTAGCACAAATCTGCTTCTGTCATTCTTCTACTTAAGAAAACCTTTAATGGCTGTGCATTACCACATAATCCATTGCAACAGGTATCACTGAAGTTATCATGAAATTCACAGCTTTAGTCACCTCCATTTTGTCTATGCTCCCAAGATTTCTCTTGAAGTGTAGTGGGTGATTTCACTTGTCCCTACATGTATTTGTTGTTTGTATGTGTTAGTGTATGTTTATTGTTCTGACTGAAATGCCCCTCCTTTACTTTTCTGAGCCAAATAATCTCCCACTCACGCTGGGCAACCCAGTCGTCTTTCTGCTGAAGGGTTTTCCCTTTCTTCCCTGAGTAGGGCTTAACTGTGTCCTATTTGTATATTTACAGATCTTCATCTGAATTTTTTAGATGACACTATTTGAAAATTGAAGGATAGATCTGATTATCAGGGTCCAGAGCAATGAATGCCTAAAACAGTTAGGATGGGTATTTTTGTTAACAAACACTGATACCATTCTTGTTATGTCCCAGGCTCTGTGCTGTTCGCAAATACTAGCTCATTTAAGCTGCAGAGCAACTCCTGAAACAGCTACTATTACTATTCCCATTGATAGATGAGAAAACTTGGATACAGAGAATTTGAACAACCTGTTCAATGTCACGTACAGGCCAAGATTTGGACCTGGATGGTCCAGTTCCTATGCCTAGATCTCACCAACTTTCAGCACTATGCCATTCAAATGGATGACAGTCTTCAGGGCATGGGCATCAGGAGAATTTCAGACCAATCAGTGTTCCAAAGGAGTTGGTAGGTGATTGGTCTCATTATTCCTTTAACCATACAGCCATAGAGTGTAGTAACCAGATGTTTCCTTTGAACTCCAGTGCTTGATTCAAGCTGCTCAGAGGGACACAGCTTTATGATCTCTTCATTCACATAGTGCAAAAACCAGAACACCCTGTTCTCCATGCTAGTGTCTCCCAAAGTGGAGGAGATAGCCAATTCTCATTAAGCTTTATGAAGCTACATGCTAAATGGAACTCAAGTTGCTTGGAGACTAGGTGTCCTTATATCTTGTGGTTGCCTGGGATATTTCCTGGGACAGAGCTCAATGGTTGAAAGTCCATGGCTTGGGGTGACTTTTTTATTTCCTGGATGAGTTGGCTTTGAGACGGTTAAGCAGTTCCAAGATGTGGAAACTGCACAAAACCACAATCTTTTTGGGTATGTTTCTTTCCTGATGGCAGGGCACCCTTTTGTCATCAACCACTTTGAATGAGTATCTGTAGCTTAATGGTTAAAGGGTTTGGGCTCTAGGTAATAATATATTTCAGTATTCAGACTACTATTCCTTTGATAAACGCTAAGTTAAAAGAAAAAAATCATTTTTTACAAGTCTAGACTAATTATGCATTTCATGTTTTAGCTCTTTCCCCCTCGCTTCTGATTACAAAGTAATCATTTCAAAAACAATATGTTCATTATATACTTAACTATTCAAACACTATGGAAAAACATAGCATGGAATGTAAAAGGCTTCTATAAACAGCTTCTCAGAGACAAGTATAACTAACTGTTTGGTAGACTCTTGTAATTTTTAACACACAAGCATGTATTTATAAACACATATATTTATAATAAAATTATTAACAGTAATTTTAAACAAAATTGTATTATATTATAAATAGTATTTTTTAAAGATATTATTTATTTATTTATTTATTTGAGAGAGAGAGAGACAGATAGACAGAGCACAAGCAGGGAGAGAGGCAGAGGGAGAGGGAGAAGTGGTCTCCCCATTGAGCAGAGACCCCACCTCGGGGGCTCAATCCCAGGATCCTGAGATTATGACCTGAGCCAAAGGCAGACGCTTAACCAACTGAGCCACCCATAAATAATATTTTTACACCTTGTTTTTTAACTGAGAAACAATTATTGAATGTAAAACCACTCAGGAAGTATTACATTATATAATTTCTCTTGCATATGGGAATCTGATTATTCAGTATCACCCAATTTCCATATCTCTAAATGTTCTGTATTTTAATAATTTAAAACAACTTGACATAAAAAAATGTTTTCTGCCTTAAGTAACAGAAATTAAAATTTCTTTTAATTTTCCTTCATCCTGTTCTTGGAATGTTCTTGACCACTGAATTGGACCAATAAATTATACAGGAACTTTGCATCTGTCTTTATTTTAAACACATGCCACAGTCTATCAGCACTCAGCATTCAGCAGAATCAACCACATCAGCCACTTGCTTATCTACATATGCATTTTAACACCTGTCCACCTCGAGAACTCTAACCTCTACCATTAAAAGCAATCCCCCCATGAACAAACAAACAAACTTATAAGTTCCCATTACATTTTCATAGCAAACAAGTTTAATAATTTAAGTTAAGCACACATACACACTCACAGAATCGGTGGAAAAGAAACACTTCCATGGATAGAATAACAATGACTAGGGTTTAGAGTGGATTACTCTCTCATTAGACTCTTTGCCACCTTCATACCAGTTAAAGAACATGGGCATATTTAGCCAGTATAACAGAACAATAGGAGAGAAGCTCTCTCTTCCCCTCATTATATCCCCTCTCCTCTGTCTCTCTCTTTGTCACTCTCTGCATTTAAGTTTGGGGGTTGGTTGGGAACAGAGCAGAAACAGAGAAGCCTCACTGGGGACATGTTAATAACTAAACTTAGCCATGTTAAGAACTGGCTGTATGGATGGATGGATGGATGGATGGATGTATATCATGAGGGACTATATTAGAATTTGGGAAGAAATATCAAGGAATCAGATTTCAATATAGGAAAACTCATTTGCAGTCAGAGATGTACATAAAAGAAGCTGTTTGCACTGAGTGGTAATGAGGATGATAGTGATGGGATTATAAGCAACAAAGAATGTGTTTTGACCATTGTCAAATATATTACGTGTATTATCACATTTAATCCTCACAATCCCTTCATGAATTAGCTTTTTTTTGTTAACCCAATTTTACAAATAAGACATTGTGAGATGAGAAAACTTGAAAATTTTTTTCAATGTCAAAGTTAAAACAAAGACATTTTCAATGTCTTCCATGAGCTAAGCTCAAACACAGAGCTAAGTTGCATTGTAGGGCTGTATCTCCCTCCACAGACCAAACTCCTGAGTACTTTGCTGCATTGAGTGGTAGTGAATCATCAGTTGCTGAATTAGCCATGGAATCATCTAGATAAATATTTAGTAATCTCTTCAGCAGATGCTAAAAGCCATTGTGATAGTAAGAATGCAGTGAGATTCAAACAGCTGGTCAATTATTGGACTCGCGTTTATTGGTTTTATATTTTATGGCCAAGCGAACACAAAGGTCACAATTTCTGGGCTGACAATTTTGAAAGCCATTTTCAAATGCCTTCATAATTATTATAAACCCATTCCTGACCCCATACACACACACACACTCATTTCAGACACTGCTTCCCACTTGGGGTACAAGGAACACACCTTGAAAACCAATAGACCTTGGAAGACTCCATCGTCATTGCAGACCCAATACACAATACTGAAAGCCTTTGCTTCTCTTTAGCACTTGGTCTTTAAAAATATTTCTTGTCACAGATGACTGTGACAAGGAAGAGCAGCTGCTCTTCGTTTATGTCACTCCAGTCTACTTATGTGAACTAGAGAGCCTGGAGGACAGGTACGGTGTCATGGCAGACCAAGTCTCTGCTTTAAATTGTCCTTAGGACTCAGTATATAGGGCTCTCCTTGTTAGTAAGGTGAGTCAATATATTGCAACATTTCACTATTGAAATAATAAATATAATAAGTGTTATGTAACGTCAAGTTTTCTAAGGACAGAGTAGCTTCTCAACATGCACCATATATCTCTCTTTCCAATATACAAGTTAGAATGCTCTGTTCTCTTTATGTGCTAGGGAGTGTATGGTTGTGGCTCTGTGTGTGTGTGTGTGTGTTTTAAAAAATATATAAATTATATGTAAAAAATCATATAATAAATAACATATAAATATATTTAATATAAATATAAAATATATAAAATAAATATTATAAATAATATGAATATATTATAAATATATATTTTATATAATTTATATATACATATTTAAACTTCCGGATCTCTGGTAGCTGTGAATTCAAAAGTCTGACATTCTCATTACCCTACATGGACTGTTTTTTACATTTACATCTATTCTACAAATAATAAATTTGCATATGTTCATTTTGTATGGATTCCGTGTCAATACCCTCCTTCCCCCAAAGGAACTGACTACTTAAAAGAAATAAGAAACAAAAAAACCCCTTTGCCTTGCAAAGATGGGGCTCCTGATTACTTCTACAAGGGGTACATTTTTATTTCCATAAGATGATTTGTGCTAAATCTTCAGTATGTTTTCAAACGTGGTTTATGAGAGTTAAAGTCAGCTCAGAATCCTGGATTTTAGAGAAGTTGACAGTGATGCACTTCTGATAGCATGTGATTACCCTGTCTCTTCTCTAGCAACCCCCTGGGGCCATTTTCCATGCCATTCAATTAAGGAGTTTCCATTATGACTAACTTTATGTGCTCTGAAAATCTTTCATCATATGGTGCACTGAGGCGTTATTTTAAAATAGAAATGCCTATAAGAAAGCTCTTTATTTTCTCCCTATTGTGACATGTTCCTTTTAAGTATGTGTACACCACCCAGACACCATCCAATTTATTCCTTGATTCCTGGTGGTGTCTAATTCTGCACCTCTGTAAGGTCAACCTTTAAAGTTCAGATGAAGAAAGGAATAGGACAATTTATGGATATCTCAGAGT
Organism: Lontra canadensis; assembly: GCF_010015895.1. Lineage (NCBI taxonomy): Eukaryota > Metazoa > Chordata > Mammalia > Carnivora > Mustelidae > Lontra > Lontra canadensis. The sequence goes on along the minus strand of NW_022631035.1, from coordinate 9,920,510 downwards.
CTAGCCAAGGGAAAAAAAAGAAAAAAAGAAGAGAGCTTTGGCCTGGCCACTTCATTCCCTCTTCCATTCTCTCTTTCTGTCTTCCTATTTGTCTCTGTTATCACATCTTAATTTTCCACTCTGATAAAAGATCCTTGAAGTGCACCATTATTTCAAGAACTGTAAAGGGGTAAAGTGGCATACTCAGCTCCCTAAACTTTCCTATTGGCAGGTCATAAATAAATTCCTGAATTAATTATGGTGACCAGAAACTTATCAACAAAGTTCAAGTTACTTTAGAGGATTTATTAAAATCAGTAAGTTAATGGGGAATGGTAGCTGGGTTCCCAATATTCATGAGGAACTTAATTCTAACGTAGACTGAGATCCAGTTCTCAGTTTTCTAAGCTGTATCAAACTGACATGGGGAGGAAGATCAAATTTTCTTGGGTTAAAGATAGATTTCTCTCTCTCACACTGGAAAGATATTTACTGTAGTTCTATGTAGAAGCTTGAGAGACATACAATAATATTCTGAAAAAAATTTATTGGGATAAGCACCTGTTTTCTGAATTACATATATTCTAGTTTTGCTCTGGAAGAGAAGATGGCATCATTAACTGGGATTCATGATTGTGCCTTGAAGCCAATGCCATTGTCGAAGGATTATCTCTTAAGCCTGCTTCATTAACAAACTTCCTTCCAACTGAAGAACTTAATTTCTTTTTTTCCCCCATTTATTTATTTATTGGTAGAGAGAATGACAGCACATGAGCACAGGGTGGGAGGGAGGCACAGAGGCAGAGGGAGAGAATCTTAAGCAGGACCCACACCCAACATGGAGCCCAATGAGGGACCCTGAGATCATGACCTGAGCCGAAATCAATAGTCAGATGCTAACCAACTGAGCTATCCAAACACCCCACAACTTCATTTCTTAAGCAGATGGCACTGAAATGTCCTTTGGCCTCCAATTACTTAACTCTCACACTGGAATTTCTTTAGCAAAGCTACTCATATCAGAGGGCAAAGAAACCCATTTGTGAGTAGGTATCTAAGAAAAAAAAATGGAATTTGGTATTGATGTTCTTTCTCCCTTTGAGGTTCATAAAGGGATAAAACAAATTTCATTATGAAAAGCTGTTTGTGTTTAATTAGCAAATAGATGTAATCTGGATGGCACCCATGCAAACAGATCTCATAAGTTCTAGAGATCATAAACCATCTCAAAGGACAATTGTTCTAAGTAAACATGTGATTTATAGGGAAACTTGCATACTTGTTCTACCCACAGAACCCAGAATTGGGTACACTTGAATTATAATTAACATTTTATAGAAAAAATATGTTGTTTTCTAGACAGTAGTTACCCTTATAGACTATATGTTTTAGATATAACCCATTAGAAAACATGTCTATTTCCTTAAAAGGAATGTACTTAAGTAGGCAATATTGAGGGTGATATATGCTTTTCAGGATGCTATTCTAGAAACTTCTTGATCAAATTTATGAGTGTGAGATTGTATGTATAGATTTTTATGTATGTATAGATCAGGGGTCTGTGAACTGTGGTTTGTAGGCCAAACAGTCTGCTTATGTAAACAACATTTTACTGAAGCACAGCCATATTTGTTTACATATTATTTATGTATGACTGACAGCTTCTTTTGCTTTTGAGCTAGTATTATAGAATTGAAGAGTTGTGACAGAGACCATATGTGGTCCACAAAACCTAAGATACTTACTATCTGGACCTTTCTTTTTTTTTTAAGATTTTATTTATTTATCTGACAGACAGAGATCACAAGAAGGCAGAGAGGCAGGCAGAGAGAGAGAGAGAGAGAGAGAGAGAGGAGGAAGCAGGTTCCCTGCTGAGCAGAGAGCCCAATGTGGGGCTCGATCCCAGGACCCTGAGATCATGAGCTGAGCTGAAGGCAGAGGATTTAACCCACTGAGCCACCCAGGTGCCCCATTCTCTGGACCTTTAAGGAAAAAAAACGTTTTTTAAAGATTTTATGTATTTATTTGAGAGACACAGAGAGAGGGAGAGAGACTCTGAAGCAGACTCCTCCCTGAGGGCAGAGCCTGACCTGGGGCTTGATCCCATGACTGTGAGATCAAGACCTGAGCCAAAACCCAAGTGTCCAGTCCAAGGCTTAACTGACTGAGCCTCCCAGGTTCCCTTAAGGAAAACGTTTGCCAGCACCTGGTATTGATGACCAGCTTATCTACTGATACAGCCAACAGACATTTAGCAAGCATTTTTCAAAGTTTCAAACATAGAAAACAAATACTTTCCTTACAGAGCTGAAAGTTTGTCTAGTTGAAACAGAAAAAAATGAGCAGAATACATTAGTCTATAATACTTTGTTTATCTTTTTTAAAGCCCTTAAATACTTCAGTGATTCCTCTTAAGATTTCTGTGAAAATTTTCCGATTCATCTTACATACAGGACTGAATTTTGGCAGAAATTCTATTTATCAAAACTTAGCTATCTTAAAGAAAATGTGAGATATATATATATATATATATATATATATATACACACACACACAATAAAATATTACTCAGTCATAAAAAATAATGAAATATTGTCATTTACAACAACGTGGATGGATCTAGAGGGTTAAATGACAGTGAAAGACAAAGAGCATATGACTTCACTCATATGTGGAATTTAAGAAAAAAAAACAAAGAAAAAAAAGAAAAAAGAGCTTAAAAAAAGAGACATCTTAAAAAAGAGCTATCTTAAAGAAGATGTGAGATATATATACACACATGCACACACACAATAGAATATTACTCAGTCATAAAAATAATGAAATCTTGTCATTTGGAACAATGTGGATGGATCTAGAGGGTATAATCTTAAGTGAAATAAGTCAGAGAAAGAGCATATGATTTCACTTCTATTTGGACTTTAAGAAAGAAAACACAGAAAAAAAAAAAAAGAGACGAAAAACCAGATTCTTCAATATAGGGAACATACTGGTAGTCTCCCCAGAACAAGGTGGGTAAGGAGGTGGGTGAAATCGGCAAAGGATATTAAGAGTACACTTACTGTGAGGAACAAATGAGTAATGTATAGAATTGTTGAACCACTATATTGTACATCTGAAACTAATAAACCACTGTATGTTAATTATACTGGAATTGAAAAAAGCCTATCTTTCGGCAGCAAACAGACGAATCAAGTTAAGAACTCCTCTCCACTTGGGCAAAGGAGAAGAAAATAATTGCACTTTTGACAAATCAATAAACACAAAATTCGGATTTTGTTCCTTGAGGCAAAAAGGAGTCTGAGGTGTTCGTATTATTATCTTGATTGCTGGAGAGTCATTTTCTCCCTTGCTGTACTCTGCCATTGACTCTCGGAGTGATGTGAGGAAGGACACGCATGGATTGTGATTTCATGAGCAACTCACCGATTGGTTCGCTCCAATACAAGCAAAGTGATGGGAACATTTCCAACACTAGTATTGATTCTATTCCTCATGCTATAAAATTAATGCTCACTCTTCTACGGGGCTGCACAGACAGCAGGACAAGTCACTAGTCTCTTAAATGATATCTGTCTGGAGTGTACTGTGCATTGACAATGTGATAAAAAGCGAGAGCAGAAGTCCTGTGTTTTGAAAATATTAATAGATGTTCAGGCAAGTTCACTGCTGCTCCTTTCACTTAAAAACTGAAAACGCACCCAGAGAAGCGAGTGAGCCAGTTAAATCTTTCTCGGCCAGAGCAAACATGAAGACAATATGTATTGCTCAAAGGAAACACCACTCATCGGTATGGTTAGAACGCATCTGTGGACTCCATTGCTTCATTTCAGAAGGTGACTTCAAGGGTAATTATCGTCATACATGCAGATTTCAAGACCCCTCCTAGGAGAGAGGTAGGTTAATGTCTAACCTCACACGTAAAGTGCATTTTGAAATGTTTAGGTCTAGTACGAAAAGTCAGGGAAAACATCCCCTATACTCTAAGGTATTTTCAAGCCCCTGCAACATGAACTAGCTCTCATGATCATTGGCACTAAATTAGTAAAAACTGTACCAGCAAAAATGCCGTTCTCTGGTTTTCAGGAATGAGATGAGAAAATGTCACTGGGAATATGTAAGTTTGTTTGATTCCTATCATCAATAGATACTCTTATATTCATTCTATAGACATACTAAGAGTTAGAGACACAGGACTGGACTCTGTTGCTGCCCCAGTTACTAGAAGCATCCTCAAAGGACAAGCTGTCCTTTTTCTGTTTCACGTGAGAGATACAGATAGGGAACTTGGGCATGTGGCTTATCCTCGCCCCTCTCAGTCTGCAGGTTGGTCTAGCATTCCTCTGACGGTGCCACCAACCAATGATCTTAGATCAAAGACAAACACAAACAAGCAGAAGGCACTTATTGAGCATTTCTAAGGATATGGGGCGGGAGTTAAAATAGAGAGCCACGGACCGGATGTCTCACTATTTAAACTATAAACCAACCTAAGAATGAATAAATGAAATATTTTCTATTCAACATTCTTGACAAATAATATAGCTCCTTTAAGCCTTGGAGATCCAAGTCTGAATTTGGAATTTTCAAAGGCTTTGGGGTTCCTGGTTGGCATATGAGAGTGGAAAAGTGCCAGTCCCTGTATCTCATGTCTCTCACTGCTTCTGGTTCTGACCAAAACCATGAAGGGACTTGTAGGCACATCTGTAGATATTCACCCATGAGGTGGCAAGATCCTTCCATAAACCCCACCATCTTTTGCCTTCCCAAATAGCTACTTTTGTCTCTCTTTGGACCTAGTGGTATACAAATGGGTGATGGGCTTCAGAAGGATTGGCCTGTGGAGGCTGTTTGGCCGGGGAATCCCATGGTTCTGGACACCTGGAACAGAGTCTAGAAGAGAAACATAGTTACCAAGGAGCCTATCCCTTTACTCATCCCTAGCTCTATGATGCATCCAGACCAAGGACAAAGTGGGGTCCTCTAAAGTAGGATGTCTAAAGCCACTGTGTAGTGGCTGGATAGCCTTGTCCAAATCTCAGGGTTGTGCCACTCATGTGTTTCTATGACAGAAATGTCTATCTTCAGAATCTCCCATCATATATTTTCTACTTGCCTTTAAATATGATTTGGAAACCATTTAACTCTCAGCTAGAGTAAAAAAAGATCATGGTTACAGTATGTCATGGAACAGGAATTCATAATAACATAGATGAAAGTTCTAAATTGATAAGATCAAAAAGAATGGTCTGTGCCTTCTGTAATTATTTTGTGAAGGCTTTCTTGAATTTAGCATGGGTTTATTGCATATAGGCCACAGCCAAACCAACTCAGAGTCATCTTCATGCCAGATAAGAGTTTCTTCGTATTTTGGGAGATGCTTTGTACAGAGGATGTGCCACATCTTTCCATGAATATACTCCAGTTTGGTCTCTTTTCTGTTCATTCTGGTATCCCATACATCAGACTGTTTACTCCAAAATGAACTTCTGCTATAGATGTGCTTCTTCTGAGAGGAGCTTGCTGGGGTTTACTCTTGGCTCTCTTCACTTTCTATGATCCTCTTGACAGTTTCTAAGAAAATTTTCTCCAGTTCTTCTTTACTCTAGCAGTTATACTCATCATACAAAAATGCTTTTTGTCTGAAAACAAAATGTCAGTTCACAGAGAATCTTCAAGTTTCACAGAAAATTGATATGGATCTTGATTCTTTACTTTCCATAAAGACAGCTGGCTCAGGCAGCTTCCTTTGGAACTGGGATCTCAAAGTGACCTGATCGTTTGTACAATGCACACTTCATTTACAACGTGGGGAGCCAGGGGTGGAATGGAGGATGAAGGAAGAGAAATTACTATTAGCAGCCCCCTTTCACAAATATATGGACAGTTGAATATGAAACTTGGGGCTTGCTATGCAAAGACCAGCCTGAGGCAGCTCAAACACCTCTTCTTTTAAATCAGATGGCCATTTCAATCCTCACTTTAGATAGAATTTTGATGATATATCCATGACTAGAAATACACAGACTTTTTTTTTTTTGAGTTGTAGTCACTTACATTTTTAACCAAGCAGAATTAAAAAATGAATACATCAATGAAGGATGATCACAAAAGCAAGTACATTTAAACTAAGTCAGGAAGATTTTCTATGGTTCACAGTAAATGCTTTTATTTTGGTGGAGGTACTTATTTTTAGTTTACTTATTTTTTAGTTTACATATTTTTTTAGTTTACTTATTTTAAGTGGTTAAGTAGACTGTTAAATGAATCTACCTTCTGAGACTTACCCTAAATAGAGTGAAAACCCTCCACCCTGAGGACACAGTCCCTCCTTTCACACCAGCTTATCCCAACTCCAATTTGTTGGGTTGAGAAGACAGACATGATTTTCATTTTCAACCTACAGATAAGTTGTAAGTGGCTCCCTGGTGGTCAATGAGTCATCAAGGACTAAAATCTCAATTTTTTTCCATTCCACAGAACGAGACCATTCCTCTTTTTTTTTTTTTTTTTTAACCAGCCACATTCTGTTCCAGGAATCTTGGGAGCAAGAATCATAATAGCTACAGATTACTGAGTACACATTATTCTGTGCTCAGTGCTTTTCACATCTCATTCAATCCTCATTGTAACGCTGTGAGTCAGGAACTGTGACTATCCTCATTTAACAAATACAGAAATGGAAGATCGGGAAGCTTTGGTGACTCGACTGAAACCACTCTACTTAATAGACGTAGAGTTGGCATTTGAACCTAAGCTTGGTGACTCTAAAAATCATGCTTTAATTACTACATTAGGTATTTCCACGGCAGACCTAGATCTTTGACCTCAGAATATAGTTGTGTCTCTTCTCTGGCAAGGTTAGTGGTATTCCTGCCGAATCCTGGTTTGCCCATCAGGGAGCTATTCAGTGAGACTTGAAATCTGAGAACCGTTTCTACGAATTGTGTTGACTTCCTTGTTGAAGTCACTATAGTTTACGTAACACAGTGTCACTGTTCTTTTCTGTGGTTCACCAAAGAGGGACATCAATCTATGAACCCTTCCCTAACCAGCACTGCTTTTCATATGCCCTCCATGCATATTCTCAGTGTGTGGAACTATAGGGTTCATGTGTCTCCTCTCTAGCTTTCCCCTCTCTCTCTCCTGGACATTTTCAAACTCAAGTACCTGAGCAAGTTGGCAAAAATTCATTTAGTTAATACAACTTACAAAATCCAGTCAAGGTATATTTGTAAATATGCACTATCAGTTGCTAATTGGGTCTCCTTTAAATGAACATAGAAGAGTCTTATGGAATAAATTAGTGGCTTTTGAAGTTCTCTTGGTATTGACTGTGATGACAATATAATCATGTATCATTTAAGCTCAGCCTTGGCAAAATTGTTAAGACTCCTGCATGTCTGAAACCCACTGGTTTCCTGCTTTTCCTTAAATCTAAATTAGATTAAATAGACTGCTCTCTTGCTCGTGGTTTTGAGGGCTGGCCTTTTTAAACCTGTAGGAGCCAATGATAACTAATTCCAAGGCAATTGTTCTGTTTGATTACGTTTACCTTCCTCAAACTGGATTTGACTCTTTTTTTCTAACTTCTTAGAATCACTAAGAATAAAGGCACATAACTCTCTCCAGGAAGAAAAGGGAACAATCTGTTCTTTTGACTATCTGATGAAGCAACTGTAATTGTTTAATATACTTACCATAATGAATGCTTTTTATGCTATATTTTTAAGCTGAGGAATAAATATGTAAAATCAGGAATGATATCATTATATTATTCACACCCCCCCCCCCCCCCCCGCCAACATGAAACTCTACCACTTACGATAGGTTTATTGATAGTGCCTTGCTCTGGTTTTTGTTTTTAAATATGAAGAAAATTTCTTTTGAGCTATTAGTATCCTTTCACTCTGTCCCAATTAATTTCCTATAAAATTCCAAACTGCATAAAATTTAATCAACCACCACACATCCTTCCAAAAAGGCCTGTCATTATGTAAAGTTGGGTCCAGTTTGGGTGGTAAGAATTTGTCTCCTGAAGTGAACCTTTAATCAGTGCCATTCTGCCATTGAGGTTGGTGGCACTGTATTTATCTGTAAAGATTAGCACTTGACTATGATATTACCTGAAGAGGTCTGCTGTATCATCACCAGTACATGGATTGGTGTGGAAAAAATGGGGTCATTTCTCTTGAATAATTTATGGAGTTCATCTTCCATGTGGTTGTATACATCATCTATGCCATGCATAGATTTACCATCTTTCCTCACCCAGCAATTTTATAGGCTGATCATTAGCAGCGAGAGATAGAGCCCTCCATTGCCCCGACCCAAAAGGAGCTTCCAAAACACCCTCCGCTTATTAGGAATATTCAGTATGTGACAAAATTAATAACAAAAGACATCTGTTATTTAGTTACCGAAACAGAGCTGTTCAGTTTGGGTCTATTCTGGAGAAACTTTGATCTCCTTTTCATATATACAAACTATGTCCAGCTCCTTCTTGTATACAATGTCAGCATGGGCAACTCCCAACCACACTTTCAGATTTTTAACCCTTTTTCTTAAGCATGTGAATAGTGATGACAAAACATCAGTCCCCTTAAGTCAGCAATTTTTTTTAAGGTACTACAAAGGCAATTTAATTTCAGACTCAAAAAATGAATCAACCCACATGAAGGCTGAGACCTATTCAATCAGTTCTTGACCAACAGAGAACTGATTCTGCCTTCTAGCAACCTCTGTCCTTGGCAACAAGAGATATTGATCAAAAACCAATGAAATTAAAATGTCATGACATTTATCATTTAAGACAATGATTGCTTATCTCCTTACCAAAACTGGAAGAGAATTAAGATAAAACACTCCCCCTCCCCAGTAATCTCTTCTATAAACCTAGTTTTCTTTTCTGCAATGCCTCCCTATACTTGTCAATTTCGATTCCATCGATGAAACAAAGAAGAGATGGTTATTCTTACTATATACTTCTACTATAATGACGACTGTGGCACAGAGATGGATTTTACATAGTAAAATGGGCATCTTAATCTTTTGCAAAGAGTGTGGTTATTTCCTTCCTGGGAGTGGAAGTTCTGAGAGAGCCTAAAGGGACAGGGATACTGAAAGTTCTGTGAAGTCTGCCAGGAGAAAGCCTGCCTGGCCAGTTTAGGGTACCTGAGACTGAATGGGGTATTCTGAAACAAATGCGAATGGCAGCATCTGTCTTGATAACTTCCTATTTGGCAAGTACAATGTGTGTTGATTTATACAGTTGATAATGCAGAAGAACAGGCACCAAAACTAAAAGTAAATAAATAAATAAATAAAATGCAGAAGCACAGCCTTCCATGCTCAAAATCGTGTCTCAGTCACAGTGCCCATGTATATTTTCTAAGGATTTTACCATTACTGTTCTAGAATTTTAAGATTAAAAACTGCAGGCTCTCACGTGGCTTAGCTATCCAACTCAGAATGGAATGACACCTTTTTTTTTTTTTTTTAAAGATCTTATTTATTTATTTGAGAGCAAGAGCATGGGAGCACAAGGGGTAGGGTTGGGGCAGAAAGAAAGGGAGAAACAGGCTCCCCACTGAGCAAGAAGCCTGATGTGAGACTTGATCCCAGGACTCTCGGATCATGACCTGAGCCAAAGACAGATGCTTAACCAACTGAGTCACCCAGGTACCACTGGAATGATGTCTTGATAGTGACATCAAAGAAATGGAGGGAACACAAACCCTTGATGGGACTGGTCTATGCACATGCCTTTGTCCCTGAAGCTCAAGCTCAATGTCCAGGCTATTTAATTAGATTTCTAATGATACTTAACTGTATTGAAATAAGTGAGTCACCTTTAGTATAAGTCTGACTTCTTCAGTTTCCCTCTTCATTCAGATTTTTGTGTGTGTTCAAAGAAGACCTCAGATGACCTGAATTAATCACCTTCCCCACTTCTGTTAGCAGAAGGAAACTGACTACCTTGCTTGACTTTGCCTGGTTTCTGTATCCCAAACAGTAAGAACAAATCAAATTGCCTGAAAATTGTATCTCTTAGTTCTTTTTTGGGGGATACGAGCCTTCACAGCAGAAGGACTGCTACCCAGGTAGGCATACTCTGGAAGAGGAACACCATTATTATCAGCTTCTAGAGAATTCATTCACTCAACCATTAATTTGAATAATTATTCACTCATTCAATTATCTGAATCTCTTTGGGACACCTTTTATGTGGAACAGTTCGGAAAAAGGTAAATTCCCTCAGGGGACTGATTTACCATGTCCGTTTTCCATGGATAGCTTTAAATGTTTACTCTGGTACTTAATGTGTACTTTCCAAGTGCTGTGCTCTTGAACAATGCAATCCATCCTCACGCACACACAAAAGTACACACATAGACTTAGGTATACCAGTTGTCATTCACCTGTATGAACAGAGAGGAATATGGATGGAGAAGAATGCCAAGCAGAGAGTCAAAAGTTGGTTATGCTTGCAAAATACATGTTTTGGGGCCATAGATTTAACTTCCAAGTTATGTTAATGTTAAAATAGATTTGCTAAGCATGTAAACAGCTGTATGTTGGGGTAGGAGAGGTTGGGAGGGGTAGGGAGTGGAGGAAGAAGAGGTCTCTGAGGACCAGGGGAGCAGATGAAGACAAAACAGCATTTTATTTATTTATTTTTTTAATTTTACTTATTTATTTGACAGACAGAGATCACAAGTAGGCAGAGAAGCAGGTAGAGAGAGAGGAGGAAGCAGGTTCCCTGCTGAGCAGAAAGCCCAACATGGGGCTCAATCCCAGGACCCTGGGATCATGACCTGAGCAGAAGGCCAAGGCTTTAACCCACTGAGCCACCCAGGCACCCCAAAACAGCATTTTAAAATGTACTCTGGATTACCTACAGAATGCATGAAGCATATGCAGGATCAGGCCTTTGTTGTTGAACTTTCTTGCATATATTGCATTTTTGTCTTTATGTTTTCCTTCAAATGTATTTCTCTTACAAGTATTTCCCCAAATATATGCATGTTTAAGTCTGTTCTGCCAACAGTTAGAAGAACTTATGTGTTCCATGCCCACACAGGCACATGGAAAAAGATCTTCTGGTTGAGGTTTGTTCATTGTGTGAATGATAACCTCCTACGTAAACATGCATGGATATTTCGCCACCAAGTCACTTCTAGTTAGTTCACTGACCAACCTGAAGTGGGAATGAACCACGGAATAAAATAAGTTACGTAGGTATTCTCTTCTTCCAACCAGGCACTTGACGAAGAGGTGTGGTTGTTAAAACAACAGATTTTAAATCGGCCGAGTCCATGAGGAAACATCACGCAAGAGACTCCTCAGAGGGGAAAAGGCTTGAAACCTCAGCAATCAGGACCTTGGGAAGTGCTTGCTGCCTGTCTCCCAGCCCTGGCCACTTCGGAATTCTCTTTTGAGTGAAGTGGTTCCATGCCAGATGGTCAAAAGGCCAGGCCAGAAAAACCTGCTGTAACTGGCTTTGGACAGTGCAGACAATTTCCTGGGGAAAACACCACTTTATTTCTGCTTTCCCTGAATCTGTTAAAAACATGTTTGTTTTGGCATTTTTCAGCCTTCGTGTGATTTTTAGTATTCACATTTCGAGAGGGTTAGATTACACCTTGTGACCAAAATGAGGGCTGGGAGTAAATTAACTCCACAGCTTAGAATCCTATAATTATGGGTTCAAGTAGAAGGAGTAAGGTGAGTCTAGATAAACTTTGTTTTAAGGATTTAATGCAACATACTGAGCATGACTTAAGACATATTAAGTTTCTGTGTTATATACTTTGGGCATATCACATGATATCTGTGCCTTAAACATATCCCGTGCCAACATTTTACACGGGTTGTGTATGAAGGGTTATATATAAAAAGAAGTCAGGAGTTAGAAGAGAAGTAGGCGTCCAACCCCCTCACTTGATAGAACAGACACTGTATGATATGAAATGTAAGAGATTACCTTAGAGTCACACAAAAAAGGACCAGATCTGCCATGAGAACTCGGGCCCCCTGACTTTAGGCTGCACACATGTACATCCATGGAGACACTTCTCACCCTGAGCAAAATCTCCTCTGTTTAGCAGACACACACACACACACACACACACACACACAAAATTATTTAAAATATCATATTGTATGTATGAATTCTGGAAGCTGGGTTCTGTTTGGTTTTAGCACTGCTGACCAAAAGTAGCTCTGAATTGCTCCCTGCAGCTCTGAAAATAAAATATAAATGCACTGGGGAAAAAAAAAAAAAGAAAGAAAAGTACTAGATAAGAGCTAGTTCTTTCTCCTTGGAGCAGAGGAGAGAGAATCCTCGGCAATTTTCTAAATATGAACCCAGTTTCCATTGCTACAAGGGAGCAGTTCCTTTAACAAGACAAAGAGTGGAAAAAAAAAACCTCTGATAGAACAACGGTCTCTTTATTACAGTTAGTAAGTATATTCTCTGAGATAATAATTATATGAAAACAAATAAACAAACCTCACGGGAGACCTACCTACTCATCTTGTAAAATAACTCCTCGTCTAGTGTCAAAAACGAGGGCCTATTTTTACATACTTGTGTTTCTTCATTAGGCTCTGTATAAACTCAAAAGGCCTCCAGATGTTTTTACTGTAATGGTGGAGGTATCAGTTTTAATGTTAAGGAAAACTATGTTTATGGAATCCTAACATAAAGGGATAGTAAAATGTCATCCTTCATTCTACTTTGTTGGACAAGGTTTATTATTATTATTTGAAGTGTCATACCTGTAATCTTCTCATTATCACACACATTCTTAGAAAAGGAGGAGAAAGTACAGAAGTCAGGCAACTGCCAAGCAATATATTCACTATTTCACCAGGTCCACAGAAGGGGGAAACACTATTACGCCAATGCTTTTGAGGGCAATGGACAACTTCCTTGTCTCTAATTAGTGGAGATAGAGATGACCAAGATTCTCAGGGGAAATAGGTTTTGTCAATAAATTCCACTGAAATATAGAATTTCAGAAACCAAATCTATTTATCTCCCTATGCAGTTGGTGCCACAGCCTGAAGATCACAAGATGAGTACTAATGACAAATTATTATAAATGGTAGGAAATTGTTGGGAAGGGATACCACTGTGGGGGGAAAAAAGAGAGAGAGAGAGAGAGAGAGAAAGAAAAAAAAGATGACTCATCACTTTCCTAGCAAATACCTTTGTTCTTCAATATTTTTCACCAAAAACAAAGGAACTATGGGAAAGGGATGCAGGAGAGGTAAGCAGAGGCAACGTGATTTTTGTTACCTGCTGGCTCAACTTCCTTTTATAAAAACAATATGTCCAGATAGAATTTACAGCCCTGAATCTTCTTTCATCTTCTAAGACAAAAAAAAAAAAAAAAGTTTAATTTAAATCAGGAGGGAGACAAACCATAAGAAACTCTTAATCTCATAAAACAAACTGAGGTTTGCAGGGGGGAGGGGTGTAGGGAGAGGGTGGTTGGGTTATGGACATTGCAGAGGGTATGTGATATGGTGAGTGCTGTGAAGTGTGTAAGCCTGACGATTCACAGACCTGTACCCCTGGGGCAAATAATACATTATATGTTAATACAAATAGTTAATAAAAATTATTTTAAACTTTGGAAAAAAAAAACAAACCTTATGAGTTTCTTAGCAAGATGGATTTCTGAGCTTTCCTAGATACACAGACAAGTACAGAGGGAGAGGCTAACACTCACAGGGCTGGAGTGGTGAGATGGCATGGAGTGGTGTGGGTGGCGTGTCACATAGAAGAGAGAAGTTGTATAACTAAATCATAGTGATTTAACTTTTATCTGGATACTTAGACCCTGACTTAGAGTTCTACACCAGGGTTTTAAAATCTTTTTGACATAGAAGAAGATTGGTAACATATGCCCTATTAGAAGTACTTCAGTGGTGGCTTCCCAAATCTCTCTGGAAACAGAGAAATCGCCATGTAGCCTTTGGCTTTGGAACCACCTCTGTCATTGTTTCTGATCCTCCATGTGTAAAGATGATTTGCTACTGGAAAACCCAATTGTTACTTCTAAGTTTTCTGTTACTACAAATGCTTTTCTGTGAGGAATTAATGATATGACACTATTCAAATACACTGAAGGTCAGGAGGCTGGCATTTTGAAATCTAAAAGCTACTCACCTGTGGATGATTATTTTCATTGAAAACACTCTCCTTTTACAGTTTCTAGGGCTTCCCTTGGTGGCAGCATTAACGTCATTATAGAAGTTCGAGTGAGGATGAATACAGCTGGTTTTATGCATTTTTGTGCTCACTCAGTCATCCATTCAAATATGTAATGGAGGATGGCTGGGTGGCTTAGTTGGTGAAGTGTCTCTGCTTTTAGATCAGGTCATGATCCCAGGGTCCTGGGATCGAGCCCTGCATTGGGCTCTCTGGTCAATGGGGAGTCTGCTTCTCCCTCTGCCTCTCCTCCACACCCACTGCCTTGTGAGTATTCTCTCTCTCTCTCTCTCTCTCTCAAATAAATAAATAAATAAATAAATAAAATCTTTTAAAAAATATGTAATGGATACTGAGACTGTGTCAGTATCAGTCAGATAGCATTGGGAACAGAACACAGGGTTGGGGGGGAAAGACCTTGTCCTTTAGAGAACTCAGAGTCTAGAAGGTGATTTAAATAGCGAGATAAATAGTAAGACGTCAAGAAAACTACAGAGTTAAGGGAACATGAAGTGTGAGTTTGAAACCCAGATGTAGTAGGTAAGGGCAAAGAGGTGAGGAAATATTTCCCCAAAAAGAAGATTTTATAATGAAAAGAGGTTAACTAACTACAGGAAAGAAAAAAATGCACAGATAGGGAAGATGCTCTTGTTCTTAGATAAGAGTAGGATACATAAAGATTTTAGTGGCTTGTACCTTGAAGAGGAGACACATTGAAAGATTTTAATTAGAGGAGAGGAATGATCAAATTCCCATTTGAGAGAAGTCAGTATGGATTTCTGATATATTTTGGATATGAAGGTAAGAAATCAGTGTGAGAAGCAGCATAGACCAATGATTAAACCAAAGACTCTGAGGGTAGACAGAATACATTTAAAGATTTATTTATTTATCTGTGAGAAAGAGTCAGAGACAGCCCATGGGGAGGGGCACAGGGAGACCGAGAGAAGCAGACTCGTTAGCATGGAGCCTCACACAGGGCTCCATCTCATGACACTGAGATCATGACCTGAGCCAAAATCAAGAATTGGATGCTTAACCGACTAAGCCACCCAGGAGCCTTTTGATTGCCTGTTTGTAAATCCCAGCTCTGTCACTCGATAACTGTGTAACTCTTGGGTAAGTTCTCTCCATGCCCCAGTTTTTTCCTTCTGTAATAATAATAGTACTTATTCTATACAGTTCTTAAAGGTTTCAGAATTAATGTACCCCAAAGTGCTTAGAACAGTGCCTAGCATAGTGAATGTTTTATAAAAATTAGCTCTTAGGAGAATTTTGCAGTGATGTATGGAATAAATTAGGAGGATGTGGTTTAAGAGAGGGCAGTGAGGCTAGAGAGAAGGAAATAGTTTTGAGAAACGTTTAAGAAGTAGAATCTCTGAGATTTGGTAACTGATCAGATGTAAAGGATTAGAGAGAAGGAGGTGGTTGGGATAAATCCCAGGTTTCTGGATTGAGTACATGGTAGATAGTGTATCTCTATTCATGCAATAGGCAATATAGGAAGAAAGGCCATTATGGAGAGAGATGATGAATTCCGTTTTGGACACTGACTTGGCCTTCTAATTGGAAAGGTCCAATAGGCAATTGAATATAATATTCAGAATTGTAAAGAAGAGAAGTTTGGCAGAAGATATAGATTTAAGGGGTCCTTAACATATTAATGATAAGTGAAGCCATGGAGCAGATGAGATCATCTTAGAGAGTGAATCAAATGAAGAGAAGGCCAAAGATAACACCCTGAAGAACATTTGAGAAGAGGGTGGAATTATAAAGCTGACAACAGAAACCAAGGATGAAAAAATAAAGGAGAGGTTCCAGCTTCTGGCCATGATGGAGTAACTACACTGCATTAATCCTCCCATTATAAACAACCATAAAACCAGACAAAATATATGAAATTACTGTTTTTTGATGTTGGATCATGCAGTGCAGTTCTGTAATCCCTGAAGAAGGGAAATGAATGAGGCGAGTGCCATGCTAGCTTCAGCTTTCTATGTAGAGACATTTTCTGCACTACAGTATGGATGGGAACCACATCAGAAAACAAAGGTCTTGCTGAGTTGGAGAGAGAGACAGAATTGAGTGCTACTGACCCACGCTGGAATTGTTGGGGCAGAGCATTAGAAAGGAAGAACTGCATAGGGAAGGAGTTCCTAAAATCTACATAGGGATCCCACTGAGGGTTTGTTGAACACCAAGCTGTATGTGTGTGAGATGATATTCAATGAGCCTTGGCAAAGAACAACTCCTGAGTAAAGACAAATTATTGTGGTACTGTGAGCTAGGCAATGATCAGAGCTTGAGCAGGGCTGGGAAACCTTTCATTTTCTACGATCTAGAATGAAGAAATTTTGTTGAACAGCATTAACATTCAGTAGATGTGAGTCCACACATAGGAGATGGGCATAGCTAGATACACCTCAACAAAGTCTGAAAACACACCTTAAATTGATCAGACTGATATGAAAGTAAATGAATTTCTCACCAAAACAAAACTCAACAAAGAGGGAACCAAATCCAAACATCCAAGGCCTTGACATTCCTATGTCCATTATACACTAATGGTAAAAATGTTTCCGAATTTGCCAAAAATTACAAACTAACAGATCCAAGAAGCCCAATAAGCTCCAGGCCAAATAATCAAAAGAAAACCACAACAAAGGATATCATAATAAAAAACAACTAGACTTGCAAAAGAGCAGATAAATGTGACCCTAAACAAAACAAAAATCAGTAACTATAGACTCAGAGATAAGACAATGGAATTAGGAAAAAAAAAAAGAGCTTTAAAAGAAAATTATAAACATACTAAAGAAGTCAAAAGAAAGTCTGAAGACAATGAAGGAAAAAATTGGTTCTCAATAGAAAATGGAAATTATAAAAAAGGAAACATGGAAATTGTAGGAGCATATAATACTATACTGGAATGAAAAACCCCTGGGTAGATTGTTTAGCTGGTCAGACACTGCAGAATAAAAGATCAGTGTTCTTGACATGGAATTAGCATGAGATTCAGCATTCTACATTTGGATATTTACCCAAAAGAAATAAAAATAGGGTCTCAAACAGTTATTTGTATACACATGCTCATAGCAGCATTATTCATGATAGCCAAAGAGTATAAGCAATCTAAGTGTCTTCTGATGGACAAAACGATAAATAAAAGATGGAATATATACACAATCAGTATTTTTCAGCCTTAGCAAGTAAGGAAATTCTGAGACATGCTATTACTTGGATGAACCTTGAGGATATTACGCTCAATGAAACCAACTAGCCACAAGTGGACAAATTCTGTATGATTCGACTTGTATGAGGTACATGGACTAGTCAGATTCCTAGAGACAGAAAGCAGAATGGTGGTTGCCAAGGGCTGTGGGAGGAAGCAATGGGGATTTCATATTTAATGATACAGAATTTCAGTTGAGGATGATGAAAAAGTTCTGGAGATGGATGGTGGTGATGGTTGTAAAACAATGTGAATGTATTTCATGCCATGGAACTTTACACTTAAACATGGTTAAAATGGTACATTTTATGCAATGTTATTCTTTTAAAAATGTTCTAAATGAGTAGTTTTTGGGCAGTCTGATTGTGATTTCTCTTTTTCTAGTCTGTGTTTTATAAATGCTAAATAATGAAAAAAGAAGGGAAAAAGTAAGAAAGAGACAAAATAAAAATTAAGAACTAGGATATCTATAATACTCCTTAAAGCACAGAGTAGGATTTATACCCAATACATTTGGATGTGTCAGAAAAAGATTAATACTAAAGGATAATACATAAAGTTGGAGTAAAAAGTGATAGAATGAGCTGAATGAGTGACTTGATTTTAAGATTTCAGATGTACAAAAAGTAGTCCTTTGTTTTTGTTGTATTTGGTTTAGCTTTTGTATAATAAAAGTTTCTTGATTAAAAAATATCAGTGAACTTGAGAGCAATGAAATCTATCCAAATGAAGCAGAAAGAGAGGAAAAAAAAGTTACCCCCCACACCCCCTGGTTTATGGCTCAGTGGCCCATGGGGCAATAGGAAACAGTGTAGTATGTGTATAATGGGAGCACCAGAAAGTGAAAAAAATGGCTTAGTATCTGCAGAGATAAAAATGAAAGCTTTTCCAAATTTGCTGAAATATATAAACGAACAGATTCAGGGAGCTCAGTAAAACCAAGGCAGAATAAATGGAAAACAAATCACCACAAGAGGTAGCATAGACTGCTAAAAAATAAAAATAAGTGGTTGGAGACAAAACCTTGAAAGGATAGGACAGAGTTTCACTCTATACAGACAGTAAGAAAGACCAATGACTTTTCAACAGAAGTGCCAAAAAAGAGGAAGAAGACCAAGATGATCACCTTGAAGTGCTGGGGAAGAACAGTAGAAACACACACAAATCTGTTGACCTGGAGTCTATATTTTGTAAAATAATATTCTTTAACATGAAGACTTTCTAGACAGGAAAGGTGATAAAATTCATTGCCAGCCAAGCTGCATCACAGGAAATGTTAGGTGAAGTTCATTAGTCTGAAGGAAAGTGATAACCTATGGAAATTCATGTCTACACAAGGCATGAGAGGTGACAGTTCAACTGCCTCATGTGTTAATGTACAATATCCAGTTTTTCCTCCCCTCCTCAGTGACCATGATGTTCCAGATAATTGAGGCTTTGTCAGCACTCTATATTAGAGAAGGTAGCCAAATAACTTTTATCTGGTTAGCTCGTAGTCATTCTGTGATCAATTCAATAGTGACTTTATCTGAGAAGTCTCCCCTTATGTTCCAAACTATATTTAGGTCCCCTGCTCTAAGTTCTACATTTTATTCTGTTCTTATCCCAGTTTATAATTATACTGCTTTACAAAGATATTTATTATTATTATTATTATTATTATTACTATTACTATTTCAAGTAGCTCTGTCTTCTTTCATTAGAAAATATGCTCCTTGAAGAGAGGGAGCATCTGGCTTTGGTTCATTGTTTATATCCAAGGGTTATATAGTTGATATTTAGTAAATGTTTATTGAATGAATTCATGAATAAAGATTGAAGTAGGAAGAATAGCACTTAAATTTAAAGGATTAGAGTTAATAGACTTGTTTCAGGAGAAACAACTCAAAATGCTATGATGAAGGGGAGTCTTAGAAGAAGGTGGAAATTATTAGGATATTAAGGTCAGAGCACTATGAGGCTATTGCTGAACAAGCTACCTGTGTCAATGAATATCCAGGTTTCACAGGCTCATGAAGGCTCATGGGATGGAAAAGCAAGACTACATAGTTAATGCATGAAATAACAAGTAAATAGCTGAAAAATATCATGAAGAAGGGTAGAGCATCCTCTAGATGAATACCTGTATTCTGAAGAAATAGCAATTTATTTAGAGGGAAAAAGAGTGTTGCTTGGAAGTGGCCTTCAGGTCTTAGGAGAATGGTAAGTCTACTTCCAAACCCTATGATGTTGCAAAGTGTGAAATTAAGAGCCTCTACTCAAAAGAATTGCAAGCCATATAATTACCTATCCTCTATGGTAAATAGGATATAGCGTGCAGGCTTCAGAATTGGCATTGTGACCACAAGGCTGAAAAAAGGTCAAACTGACCTGTGAGCTATAAGTAAAGGGCTACAGAGATTCAGTCCAACATTGGGAAAAAGGATCAGATCTTACTCCATTCCTGCCTGTTCAAAGACTTTCAACTTAGGGTTAGACAACTTCTCTAAAACAAATTCCATGTACAAAAAGCCTCAGTTCTATTCCTTATGGAAAGTCCTTCTGGAACTTAATGGACCTAAAGAATTTATCAGCCTTGTGAGTAGTAAAATCCTTCTGTTTAATATTTAAATCACCTCTGCTGCAGATAAAATGGAGAAATGAGCCTCTTTCTCTGTTAAAGGGCATGTTCAAGTTTGCGTTATGGGTACCGCTTGACAAGTAGGAATCTGGGTAGAACATTGAGTCCAGAAGCATTATGATGCCCAAGCCTCTCAGCTGTGGAATATGGTTAAATACTACAGCTTGCACTAGAGCAGAAAAAGGTAGAAAATGGATTAATTTTTATAAAAGTATCATGTAGATAACCCATTTGGCTAGCCTATACTAAAAGTTGGGATTTTACCATAGAACCTGGTTTAAGTCTTCTTTTCTTGCAATAAAAATACAAGTGATCTTAAGGAAGACTGTAGAATGTGACCCTTCTAAAGTTTGTTTTCTTGTTTTCCCATGTAATAACTGCATTCATGATTACAGACATACTTTGGATTATAGCACACTAAATCTCTTAGGAACCACTCTTAAAATGTCAATTCCCACAGGAAGGACTACACATTCAATCTGTCATCAGTTAATAACAACTGACCATGGATTGATTTCCTGGCCTTTGGAGAAAAGGGTGAACCTATGAGATCTGTTGGAAACAATGACAGGTAGAGATTTCTGTCAAGATGTATAGGATGTTGAAATGTCTGGCCTTGAACATGGGAGTAGCAGGTGCCCTATGATAGGAAAATGTGTGACCAGATACAGTAGTAAAAGGACTGGATTGTCTAAAAAATTGGGAGGGAAGCGGTGACAAAATCTCAGTTTCACTTTTGCTCATCCACTTAGCAAATATCGTTGAGCACTTTCTACATACTGGGAGATGCAGCACTGAACAAAGTAAATGGCAATGTCTGTCTTCATGGAAGAAGATTAAGGATGCTTAATGGATTCTAGTGGATTCTAGTGGATGGAGGTAAATAATATGCACACCAACTAAGTAAATTTAAGCCATATTTAAATTTACAATCAGTGCTTTGGAATAAGATCAATAAAGAGAATGGGGTAAAGATTGCCAATGTGGGGATTTGAGATAAAATTCTAAAAAGGCATTTCAGGAAGAGCCTCATCGAGAAGGGGCACTTGAAAGAGGACTTGAAGGAGATGAGAGAATGAGCCATGCAGGTACCTGGAAGAGTGTTCCAAGCTGAGGAAATAGCAAATGCAAATGCCCTGAGGCATGAGTGTACCTGGCCTATTCAAGGAAGAACCAGGAGACCAGTGTTACTGGGATGAATAAGCAAAAATAGGAAAAGATGAGGGAGAGGAGTGATTCCCAATAGGACTTTGGCTTTTATTCAGTAATATGGGAAGTCACCAGAAGTTTTGCACTGAGGAGTAATATGATCTAATATATTTTTCAAAGCTGTTCTTGGCTGTTGTATTTAGAAAAGACTATAGGGACAAAGCAGGGAGATTAAGTAGAGAGGGGCCTCTTGCAGAAAGCAGAAAGATCATGGTGGATGGTCACAGTGCTTGCTATAGAGATGCTGAGAAACAGTCACAATTTGTGCACAGTTTATAGTCAAAGCCAATAAGATTTGCTATTAGAGGTAATCTGTAAGAGGGAGAGAGAAGTCAAGGATGATTCCAAGATACTTGACTGAGCAACTAGATGGGAAGAAATTGTCATTTATAGAGGTAGGAAAAATTTTGGATAGCACATCAGAAGTTTAACACTGGACACTCCTAGTTTGAGATTTCTATTACATGTCCTAGGGGAGATTCAGATAGGCAGTTGGAAGTGTAAGTCTAGATTCCCAGGGAGAAATTCTTGGCTGGGATATAAATGTATGCATCATCAGCACTTCTGAAGGAGTGAGTTGTAGACTAGAAAGAGTTCCAAAAACTGGACCCTTAAGCATGCCTGTATTTAGAAGCTGGGGAGATGAAGAGGAACAAGCAAAGACATTAGGAAATCCTAGAGAGATGGGAGGAGAGTTAGGTGAATGTAATCTTCTGAAAACCCAGGAGAAGGGAGTGGTCAACTGAATGAATAATTGGCCAAGCAATAGAATTAAAGTCATTGATGATTATGATAAAAGCAGCTTTGGTGGAATTGGAAAGGCAAATCCCGATTGGAGTAATTTTGAAGAAGAATGGGAGATAAGGAATTTAAGAAGGAACACAAGCAATAACTTAGAGCCAGTCTTCAATCCCAGAGTCAATGTGAGAACTTCATTCATCCTGAGCTAGCTGCCATTCTCTTTTACTTAAGGCAGTTGGTTATCAAGCCGAAAGTATGGATTTGACCTTGAGAGGTCTTCCAAAGTTCTTATTGAAATGCTCTTTCGATTTAATCTCAAGGGTTGTCTGGTTCTCTTCACTTTAATAAAGTGTCACAAACCAGAAAGCAAAAGAATGCACTCACAGACTTACGGATCTAAAACATCCCTGTTCTAAATATCAGAATATCAAACTAGAATTAGAAAATCATCTTCTGGTTACTGACTGGGATCATTGCATAATTAACACTTTTTTTTTTTTTTTTTTTTTTTTTTTTTTTTGGTCAGTCACTGTTCATTAATGACAGAACCACATTGCTATTATTTCTATACATGAACTACTCGGCCCACCATTTTGATTTGGGTGGAGACCCTTTTACTTTACAGGCATTGTGCCCTCAAGCAGTTAAGAAGCTGTTTATAGCATTTAGGGTTTTCAGAGTTTGATTCATATGCTTTCATTACCTTGCAGTTTGTTATTTGCCTGCGCTAGAACTGAAGCAGCCTAGTGATCCTCTTTGATTGTTTAAATGTCAAGTTTGGGAGTATTATAAATGGAGATCGGTGGCAAGATTTCATGGGACTCTCAGCACCCAGGTTGGGGTGAGGCGAAGGCAGCATCCATCTGAGGAATGTATTTCTCATTCGGTAATAGCTGACCCCAGATGAAATAAAATGTGGCTTCACCTCCAATGTAAATATTGGTCAGTTCCTATCCCATTAAGTGTTCCTGAAGACAAAGATTCTGGTCTATCAATCATAATAATACTCCCATTAGCTCTTAAGCAACATGTTTGAATAGGAAACTGCCTCTCCCTATCTCTCTCTCTCTCTTTGCCTGTTGATGATTCAGAGACAGTTAAGACCTCCAGGCTTATCTTGAAAATATTTACTCAGCTTCTTTCAGTGATCATTTAAGAGTTTGCTCATGAAAGTGCATGTTTCTCTAAAGCAAAGGGTGATAGAAGATGAGGAGTGCAAAGAGCTTCTGTCTGGCCTAATATTTTGGTGGAAGGTGACAGAGGAGATTAGAAAACCAACATGGAGGAAATGTTTCTGATTACTTGCTCCATTCAGTGAAACCTAGAAAAAAGGCATAAATCTCCATCTGTTTTCATTTTATCTTCTCCTCTTCAGTCCAGACCTACCTACACTTCAGGCTTTTTTGTTTTCCTCTTCCTTTTGTTTTGTCTACTTACTCCCTTGTGTTTCTGGTTAATGCTTTTCCTTTGAGAAGCTAACCCAAATTTGGGAGTTTTAAAAAATAATATATAAAGAGTCCACGAGTATTAAAGTCGTGTTCCTTCTTTGCAGTGGGGGTAAACAAAAGAAGAAGTTGTGGTTTAAAATAACAATTTCAGAGATTATACTATGGGGAGGATCAGATTGGTCCTATTAAAAATGATACTTCCTATGAATTGACTATTTTCAATATTTTATAGAAGGGATGCACTTACATAAGAAAATTAATTATTATTATCAATAAATATATCAAGACCTTACTTTGTCCCAGGCATGATATGAAAGTCAATGCATGGTCATGTGATTATCAGTTCAAAAATCTATCTTGCCTATAGCATGACTATTATCTCTTAATAGAAAACAGTGAGCCCAGAGAAGCCAACAGATTTCTATAGAGGACTAGTGAGCCCTCACTGAATGGCAGACATCTCATTTGCTGTCTGCATACATCAGGGATCGCCATGAAACCACCAAGTCAGCTTAGCATGCAGAAGTGACCTTCCAGCCTCACTTGTCAGGAAGGATTTCTGAATTGAAGAACAATGTCCTTAAGATTGTCAACGCAGATATGTGACTTTGAAGTGGAATGCTCATTGCCCAGAGACATATTCTTCCAACCCTTGGACATGGTGTTCCTCTTTTTACATGAAATCATATTCTTGATTGTGAAAAGGGTTATGAATTTGGACACTTTAGTTTAGTTTTGAAGCCTAACATAAACATTTACTGTTAAAACACAGGAGTTAATGTACTGAACATGTGTGCTAATCTTTATTTTCTCCTCATATGATTCTAATCTTATTTATCTCTATTGTAATGTAAGTAGCCTGTGCACGTAACTGGACTTTATTTCACCATCATAGGTTTATTAAAGACTTTGAAAACTGGGAAGTTATTATATTTAAAGTACTTCTGAATGAGATATCTTAGGTAATCTTACAATTCCTTGAGAAAAGGAGAGTGAATGATATTGCCATTTTGGTTATGATTTGTCAAAAGACACAAAAGGTAAATGATATCCTCCATGATAAGAGCTCATTGGTGGGGATGACAGTATTAAAACTCAAGGCTCCTGAATTCCAAATCACCTTGCCATGCAGCCATGATATTCCAAACCAAACCTAACCAAATAAAATAAACGATCTGAAAAATGCATATTTATGGAATGGTGGAAAGACAATGTATATAGAACCAATGTATGGGCTAGACACCACATTGTATGGGCAAAGACAATGTATGGGCTAAGCACTTGCAATTTTTGACAATAATATCAGAAAGATTTTTTTTTTTTAAGAAAGGACTTTAAATTCAATGTTTGGAAGAAAAACTCCATAGGGCAGATATTGAAAAATTAAAACATATCACAGGGAACTGTTAATCTTTTCACCTTTCACTTTTTATTTTTCACTGACCCAAAATAGCAATCTTGAGTTCTACATTCAATATCTTGAATCTTTGGTGACTGCAGCATGTTTTACTGGAACATATTTGATATAGATGATAAATAAGGAAGAAAGAAAGAAAGAAAGAAAGAAAGAAAGAAAGAAAGAAAGAAAGAAAGCCCAGTATTTCCCATTCTTAAGAGTTACCTTGCCTTGACAAATGAATGAAAGGTATTACCAGTAGGTTTTCAGTGCATTGCAGAGATAGTGTTGTGGCCAAACCACATTGCTTGGTAGGGAACTCTTTTTTTTCCCCTGATACAATTGGAATGAGTTCAAAGAACTAGAATAACCAAGGAAGAAGACCAGCCAACTGATTTATGAATGAAGATTAAAGGATAAATTAAAGAGGCCAAATAAATGGGCTCTGTCCAACCTGTATATAAGAAAGAGTACAAGATTAGAAGGATACAGCATTGAAAAGTTTAAACATTAATGAAAATGATTATATGGTGCAATAGAGTGCAGTCCTGACACTAGAAAACACAGGCAAAGTTAAGAACAGTATTAAACTCATCAAGTAGCTTTCCTGTGTCCAAGAAGGATTACATTCTACAATGAGCTCTCCAAGCGGATAGGGAAAGCTGTTTTCTACTTAGAGCTAGACTAAATCCAGACCAAGATGAAGTGGTCTATCCCTTAAAAGTCAGAATGAAAAATAATGCTGTTTTCTTTTCTCATTAGGATTGCAAACTTGAGCGTAGTGACGCCCATGAGATTCAAACATTTAAATTAATTGTTATCAAGAAGTTCAGGGCTTAGCTTTTTTAAGTCACAGATTCCTGAGTATTCAATGGATATGTTGGGATACAAGGAAATTAGTCAGCCATCTGTTGTTGTTAAACAAATTACCTCCAAACACAGAGGTTTAAAAATACCAATAAGCATTTATCTCTTCACATAGTTCCAGTGGGTCAGGAACGTAGGAATGGCTTGGCTGGGTGATTCTGGCTTAGGGTCTCTCATGAGGTGTAGTCAAGATGTCACAGCACCTGAAGTCATCGGCAGGTTTGCCTGAAGCTGAAGTATTAACTTTGGGGAGGGCTTACTTGGATGCTGGCTATTGGCAGGAGGTGTGCCTTCTTGCCATGTGGATTTCCTCATGGGGTTGTTTGTGTATCCTCATGACATGGCAGCCAACATTCCCCAGAATGAGTGATCCAAGAAGCCACAGTGATTTTTATGACCCAGACTTTTATGACCCAATCCACACACCATCATTTCGGCAATATCCTATTGAGTTCGCAGACAAGCCTTATTCAACAGGAAAGGGAACTGTACCAAAGTACAAATGCTAGCAAACAAGAAGCACTAGAGGGTGGCTCTCAAAGAATCCACGTCAATTTTAGTTTCTTTTAAAATATGATATCATTTTCTTATGTAAAATCGTGCTTTCCTAACACTCCTGTAACAATAAGTGGGGTGCCAAACTAGGTCATTGTCATTAACTTATAAAACCATTACCATTAACTAATCTTCCATGTGTAGAATAGGGGGTTTGACAAAGTATTTTCTTCTTATTGATCATTATCATGTATTAAATGTTAATTACGCTCCACACAGTCTCTATGACAATCTGGACCCCAAAGCAAGATACCTGGAGTTGAGACCAGAAAGGTCAATTAATTTGCCAAAGTTCATATGGCTAGTAAGAGATGGGGGCAAATTTGAATCCAGACAGAAACAGCAGAGCCCAGGAGAGAGCAAGAAGCCCAAACAATTTGGGAAATTGTGAGAGAGTTTTCATAAAAGGACTATTACATTAGCATAGTCAGGGTTAGAACCTACAATAAGAGATGCTTTAATGTCTGGGGGCTAGTGACAGATTGCCACTTTAAGGATGGGGGCAAGATAGTAATTGACAGAAGTTATAAGGACAACTATGCCAGGAAGACCTCTGATGGTAGTTATGAATTATGGATCATGCATGTTGTATGAAGGGATAAGTACTCCCACCTACCCAATGCCTCCTCTCAGGCAAACTCAACCAGAAATCAGAAGTAAATCAGACCTTTGATGCGGTCTCTATACGGGTTGGGCAAAACAGGGTTGCGACAGGAGCTGAAAATACCCAACACACCCACTATTATCTACTATACTATGCCATTTGCATTCCCATGAACTCATTTAACTTTACAATCCTGAATACAACGAAGAGACAGAAGATCAGAGAGGAAGATTCACATGCTAAAGTTTCTACAACTATGATGTGGTCAAATCAATACTCAGATGTAAGCGTTGGACTCCAAGTACTTTGTTTTGTACCAAAATGTCAGAAAGTCAAGCTCCTGGCAGAAGAATGGGTAATTCAGTGTTAACTGTAGTCTATCATATTTCAGTAATATTTCTTATTGCCATAAATTGTTGCCATCACTGCCAACTTCTTCATTTTTAAGTCAGTAGTGACAAGTGAGGAAATGTGTCATAGATTCAATCTAAACATATGGTGTCATCTACAAGTGGTCTTACTATCGGTAGATGGAGTAGGTTATGCTGGTAACAAGCGGTGGTTAGCTCTGGAGCCTCCCATTTGGAGTCTTTCTACTTAGCTCTGTTGGCTAGTCTGCAAAAGTATGCATTAGTCTTTATTTTCTGGTTAACATTTCCAAATTCCAGATGCCTAGAACAATATCTGGTGTGCATTAAAGGTCTGCTGAATGGTTAAATGAATGAATAAACGATCAAATGCACAAGCCTTATCCAATTCCCAGCTTTTTTGTCCAGACCCCAGGTAAACCCTAGTACTGCCATCACTATCACCATCATCACCATCACCACCACGCCCAGCACCATCATTCTTTTTTTAGCACATACTAGATGCCTGGTACTGTGCCAAGCACCTTATATTATGATCTCGACATAATGATTTCAACAATTTCATGAGGTTTGTTACCTTTCCTGTACAGAAGAAGCAGCCAAGTCTTCTTCATCTGGAAGATGAAGGTGGAATTTGAAGCTGGTTACACTGCCTTTAGAGCCTGCATATTTAATTACTGTGTTATATTATCTCTATATTTCCAGCTCATCACTGGAGTTCAGGTATGAATAAACAATTATCTGAGACTATATTACTCTTGCTACACTTAAAATTATCAGTCATAGATTGGACTTCCTCTTATTATTTTCCCTTGTTTATTAGAGAGTAGCTTCCCCTACCTTTTGACTCTGTTTTGTTACCAAAGATTGCTTAAATCTTCCCTGGGTCTGAAGTGTCTTTTGAGCACAGAGTGGACATTCTGGAAAAAACCTGAGGCATAAATCTCTAAAGTCTCTTTCTTCTTCCAAGCTTCTAGACACCTTGGATGCATCCTTTTTAGTTTTGATCTTCCTTGAATCCCAGCATATTCTACATTCAAGATTGCTCAGGGCATTTCAAGTTCAGGGGGGCGCACTTTGTTACTTATAATGTGTTTTCTATTTTGTAGAACAATTTAAAGAAATAAAGCCTCTGAGAGATAGAAAGGGACTACACAATTGTTTTCCTAGCCAGTTGATGATCTTAAAACTGGAATAAAGCAACGGTAGAATAATCTCTTTGAGAGTGTCTTGCTTATTAGAGTCAGGCACATTTGCAAATGCTCACACTTAACACACCTGTACTTCAGTTTAGTAATCTGAAATTAAATTTGTTCATCACTTTGGTTCTGACTCTTTCCCTAGGAGGCAGAAAAAAAATCATCAGTCTCCATGGCATCACATCTCTCTCTCTCTCTCCTTTTTTTTTTTTTTTAGCTTTTTATAGATTAAAACCCAATTTCCATCCTTCATGATGATTCAGGCTGTGTCTATACTACGCCAACACAACTGGTTAAAAAGGGAAAAGTTCAGTGTAATAATGGCGAAGTTGACAAAATTCTAAATAAAATAAAATTTCATCTATTTGGGAGTCTTTTAGAATTGAGACTTTCTAGATTCTTAGAATTAGACCCTAAAAAAATTCTAACCATTTTGTTTATAAATCCTTCTAACTGTTTAACAGATTTATATTCAAAAACAGTATACACGAGATAGTGTGAAATATGCTCCAATATGAAACACCTAGAAATAGGAGGGTAATTATCCCGAAGGACAAACACTGAAGAGAAACCCGGAACCATAAGTAAGTTGTCACTTACTGTCTGTCCTGAGGACTTGAATTTAATGAATAAAGTGGAAGAGAGAGGTGGTCTTGGGCCCATACAAGGTGGGAAGTAGGACTTGATATTGTCAAATAAAATCCAGATTTCTGAAAGATTATACTTTCAAAGAAGGAGCACAATAGAAAATATCTCCCCATCAGCCAAGAGATATGACATGGAATTTTGTTTGTTTGTTTGTTTGTTTTCTTGGCTTTGTTTTCTTGGCTTTGTATTAGAAGGAGGGGAAGAAACTCTCTTTTGGGAGTCCATAACAACAGTACAGCCTTAATGAAGATTTGGCATGCAAATTCATACTACTTGAATGGTCCTGAAGATTGCAAATCAAAAAAAAAAAAAAAAAAAGATCAACATGTGCACATGCATAAATACATAATAGGCCCAGTTTAATGTCCCTGACAGAAGTCAAAACAAACAATTTTCAGAGGGACTTTCAAACCAGGTCACATAAAATTCCTCCACATAAATCCCCCTCAGACATAAGTAAATAAAAGAAAATAATAAAATACTCTTAAGACTTCCTGTTTAAAGACTGGCATGTAGACCAAGAGCGTGAAAATCTCTTGGGAGCTTGTTAAAAACAAAGAATCTCAGGCCTTTCCTTAAATCAAGTGAATCAAAACACATGATTTTATAATATGTGCATATCATTCAGATATATATTAAAGTTTGTGAAGTACTGCTCCAGGAAACAAGTCCCCATAAGCAAGATCCTAACAAATAACAAGTTAGACTTCCAAGAATATTCAACAGAGAACTTTTTGGAGGCACACTTAAAAATAAATACATTTAGAAAAATTTAATTTGAAAATGGGCCAGAATATATGAAACAATATTATAGTATTGAAAAAAGAAAAAGATCTAGGGAGATATATATCAATGGAAACCGCAGTTATATGGGCATTGGAATTAAATTCAGTGTAAATGTTAAACAGAAGGTAAAGCACAGCTGAAGAGAATATTAATGAATGGGAAGACATATCAAGAAATTATTCAGAATACAATACAAATAAGTAAAACCTATAAAATAAGAAAGAAAGTTTAAGCAACATAGAGAAGACCCATCAAATGTTTGAAAGGTATTCCATAAGGAGACACCAGGGAAAGCATGGGGTAAGAAATATTCACAGAGAGAAATAACTAAGAACGTTCCAGAATTATTTGAAAGTTCAGGTCTTCAGATTACACACTCAAATATATATTTGAAGCAGTATTTTTTAAAAAAGAAATTCGCAAAACATTAGTCAAGAAACTACACAACTTCAAAGGCAAAGAGAACATTTTTAAAACATCAAGAGAAAACAAACAAGTAACCTACAGAGGAAGCCCAATTAATTGTAGGAATAGAAAATTTCTCAACAGAAACAAGTAAAATCAGAAAATAAGGACATCTCCCAAATGAAAGAAAAAAGAACTACCTCACATTGTACATCATACTAAACAAAAATTCCTAAGATGACATAGAATAAAGACATTTTCAGATATCAAAACCTGAAGTTACTTATTACCAGTAAATAATACTAACTGAACCTCAAATCTTGCTGTAAAATATCTCTTGGACCAGCCAGCAGCATGAGCATTACTTGGAAGGTGTCAGAAATGTAGCATCTCAGGTCTCACTTAGAACTTCTCAAACCTTAATGTGCCAGAAGTTACCTAGAAATCTTGTCAATATGCAAATTCTGATTCACTTTGTCTAGATCCTGAGGTTCTACATTTCTACTAAGCTCTCAAGTCTTGATCCAGTCACCACATTTTGAACAACAAGACTGCTCAGGAAGAAGGATGTTTTACCCACCTGGGAAAAAACTAATTATCAAGAAGGTGAGGAAAGGAATTGGTAAACATGTGGGTAAATCTAGACAATGTTCATATAAAACATCAATGGCCACAAATAATTTAATAGGTAAAGAAAGCAATGTGCAAGTAAAGTACTGGAAAACAATGATATGTAAGATGGAAATAAGATCATAGCGGTTAAGTATTTTAAGGTCTTCATAATATGGGGGAAGTGTTACTGATTTTTTACTTTATTAAGGAAAGAAAATTGGATCTATAGCTTCCTAAGCAGTACACAGTAAATATAGATTTTATTTACTTTTTATTAGCACGTACTACTTTGTCTCAGCCCACAATATTCTTTATATTAAATAATTTTCCTGTTTAGAAACTTCCTACCCTCATGTGCTTCTATTGCTTCTCATTAGCTTCCATTTTCTTTAAAGAAAGTATGGTCTAATATTAATGTCTCCATTTTATTAATACCTACACACTCCTTAAAAGCATGCCATCTGGCTTATTTCTTTACCATCTTAAAAATCTCTTCATTAAAAGTCACCATTGACATCTTGGTTAGAAAATCCAATAGCTCATTCTTTGTTGGGCTAATATCAATTGCTCTAAAGTCTTGCTATAAAGTGTGGTCTGTGGACCTGTGGCATCTACATCACCTTGGAGCTTGGTAGAAATGCAGGATCTCTGGCCTCACCTCAGACCTACTGAATTAGACTCCGTGGTTTTCAACATATTCTGGTGATTCATATGCACACTAATGTTTGAGAAGCACTTCTGTTAAAACATATGACATTGTGGACCATCCATGGGTCCTTAAAATTCTCTCTTCCATAGTCTTCTTTTTTTTTTTTTTAATTTATTTTCAGCGTAACAGTATTCATTGTTTTTGCACCACACCCAGTGCTCCATGCAATCTGTGCCCTCTCCAATACCCACCACCTGGTTCCCCCAACCTCCCACCTCCCACCCCCTGCCCCTTCAAAACCCTCAGATTGTTTTTCAGAGTCCATAGTCTCTCATGGTTCACCTCATGGTTCACCTCCCCTTTCCAATTTCCCTCAACTCCCTTCTCCTCTCTAACTCCATGCTATTTGTTATTCTCCACAAATAAGTGAAACCATATGATAATTGACTCTCTCTGCTTGACTTATTTCACTCAGCATAATCTCTTCCAGTCCCATCCATGTTGTTACAAAAGTTGGGTATTCATCCTTTCTGATGGAGGCATAATACTCCATAGTGTATATGGACCACATCTTCCTCTTCCATAGTCTTCTACTTTCCTTATTGACTTTGTTATTACAATATTTTTTTTCATTATTTCTAGCAATTTTCCTCCTTACACTGCATAGATGCAGGTATTCTCCCAATTCTTTTTTTTTTTTAAGATTATTTATTTATTTATTTGACAGACAGAGATCTCAAGTAGGTGGAGAGGCAGGCAGAGAGAGAGAGAAAGGAGGAAGTAGGCTTCTAGGTGAGCGGAGAGCCTGATGCAGGGCTCAATCCCAGAACCCTGGGATTCTGACCTGAGCCGAAGGCAGAGACTTTAACCCACTGAGCCACCCAGATGCCCCTATTCTCCCCGTTCTTTATCTTGGCCCTTAACCCCCAGCTCCACCTTCATTTCTATCTTCCCTTCTCTTGATAATCTATTCCAGTTAATGTCTTCCCTTATCTTCCTAGATAAATTCTTTGTTAACCTCAGAATCACATAGGCTGCTTGTTAAAATAAAATTTCAGGGGCCTCTCCCTGGAACTTCTAAAATCAGCAGGTCTAGAATAGGACAAAGAATATGCAATTTCAACAGCACCCTGTCCCAAGTAATTCAGATGCAGCCAGCTCATACATTTTTTATGCAATTGACTAGAAAATGGTTGTGTACATCTCCAATCTTGACTCTGTTATTAGTCATTGTAGGGCAAGTAGAAATAAACCCCCAAATATCATTGGCTTAAAGCAATAAAAGTTTGTTTGCTTGCTTATATCATAGTCCTTACTGAAGGTGTCTTTGTCCCTGAACGTGACTCAGGGATATGGGCTTTTTGGTCATCTCACCTCAATTTCAGTCATTCAAAAGGTGGGGGAAGAGAAAGAAGTGGAATGATGCATGAGTTTTAAGGACATGCCCGGAAATGGTGTGCCTCATACCTGCCCCCATTCTATTGTCAAACAGGTCACATGGCTACCAGCACAATGCAAGGGAAGACTGGGAGATACAATCTTCCTGGGTACACAGGTGGGGAAAGTGGAACAACCTTTAATCTCTGGCCTCATATTTCCCAACTCCCTCCCACAAGGTAACTTCTGAGACCAACTGCCCACAGAATATTTTCTCTTGAGTATCTGACTTACATAATCACTAACATAACCATGTCACTATATTTTAAACAGAAGTAGTCCCTGAATCTCCATACCCCTTTCTCAGATTGAACTTCCTCTTAAATTTGTTTCTTTTGTCAGCTCTAGGCAGAGTGGCTTAAAGCCTGGACATCTTCCTTTATCTCCACTCTTCCACATAACCACACAATATTTGCCGAATCCTATTGGTGTAGTTTTTAATGTAGAGGAGGTCCAGAGACAATGGCCAGCCAGGAAAGAATTCTTGAGATATCTTTGGTGCAAAAGGTAATTTTATTAAAGCACAGGGAGGAGACCATGGGCAGAAAGAGCTGCATGGTGGTGGGATGGGGGGTAGGGGGTAGTGAGGAGTGACTGATTACATACTTGGGAATTGAAGGTAAGGAAAAAAAGGAGGTTTTCAAAAGAATTTTTGTATGCTAAAGAGGACAATATAAGATACTGGAGTATCTTATACTCTAGTATAAGATACTGGAGGCCTTACCATTGTCGAATTAAGGTTGTTTTTCCCTCTTGCAAAGCATTAACATTAAGAGAGTTGGGAGTTTCCTTCTGGAAGTTAAGTTATTGATAAGAATGCTTTTTTCTTGTAAATCACTAACACATTTATAAACTGAGGGAGACTCAGGTCTTGCTGGACTGTAATTTTTATTAGTCAGCCATTTGTTTTTCCCTTTTCTTAGTTTTAGGGCAGGCAGGAGTGCCTGAGGAATGTCATACATATCCCAGCTGGGGGACAGGGAGGAGGTGGGTGGGTTGCATGGTGTCAGCTTGTGTTTGCTTTCAGCTTGCCTTCTGCTCCCTCATCATTATTGCTCCTGTTTCAAAAATATTTCTTCCAACCTCCCACTCGATCACATCATCAGTGGCAATGCTCAGTTCTGGTCCATGTTATCTGTTTCTTAAAATAGTCCCTTTTCCCACAATGCATTATACTTCAGCCATCCATCATTCTCTTTTACTTTATTTTCCTCATTTGGTTCTATGTTTCTCATTGGCTAGGTGGCCCTCTACTGATCTCCTTTGTGTGGTATAAATACTACCAAATAATTACAGATCACTAATCACGTGTCATCAAGTTCTGGGTATGTATTTTAAATGAAGTGAAAGTTGTGATCACCTTATTCTTTGTGAATAGATAAAGAAAGCTCAAGACTAAAGTAATGTTCACTGGCTGGTAAATAAAAACTAAGGATTTAAACCATGTAATTTGTAGGACCTCCTAACTTCTAAAATCCTTGTTCAATATAAACAAACTACTTCATAATATCTACTTCTTTACAATCTGCTTCATCCTCTTTTTTGAAACTAACTGAAACCTGGATCCTTCTTATGGATCCCACTTTTTAGGGAGTTCCATCTAACATGTGGTTCTTATTTATTCACACAGCACGGGACACACATGGTCCAAAGTTAGGGTAAGTTTTCTCTGCTCTTGAGACTTTCATCTATCCTTATGTATTCTTGAAAACAAAACAAAACAAAAACCTTCTTTTCCTTTATGGACCAAATTATTTGTCAATACTTCTCTCAAATTTTCTTTATGAACATTTATCAAGTTCTTAATAATAAAATCATTTACTTTATTTTCAGGGGTGACTAAAATCACCCAACTTTTAGTAGATCCTACGGTCCCAACTTTGAGTAGATGACGCCTATATCAATGTAATTTTCATATTCAACATAATACCTTTGCATTTCCTTAAATTTTTAACTTCATTTACATCACCTTTCCTTTCAACAACTTCCTCACCCCCATGATTGACTTCTAGATTTGCCATATTCTTGCCTTAAATTCTAATATTTCAATTCATAGCTCCCAACGTTAAATTCTCTCATTCTTCCTATGGATGATCTTTAAATTCGAAGTGACTGCTGGTCCCATAACCTCCTGTGTATTTTTCCAATTTATCAACGTGGAAAATAAAAATCCTTGTTTTTATTGTTTTTCTATTTGAATGGTACTGGGTTGCTGGAGAAAATCTGCTATCAAGCTGATTGCCACAATTTCATTTTCTCGGTATTACTCCCCTCCATAATTCCTTTTACTTCCACATCAGTCCTCTCTGTACACTGCTTCCATACAGCTTCAGTCTTCCATTCAAAGTATACCAAAGTTTTTGGTTCTAGGCCATTTCTATTCACATCTATGACAATATCCTTCTCTAACTCCTGTGTCTACAAATCTTTACCTGGTCTTCCTACCTAGCCACTGGCATGTCAATCCATACATCCATTCTTTCTTTTTAAGAAACAAACAAAAAATCCTCCCTCTGTACTGAATCCTCTTTACTGTCTCCACTCTCTTCTTCCTGCTTCTGGTACTTAGTAAACCACATGTTTTACTCCCTCATCTCTGACATAAAGCTTTTATTCTATGGAGAACAAGAAGTCCACCTCATAGGTAAAGAAGTGAGCTAATTCCATGACACACATTCCATCTTCATTCACTAAAAATGAGCCAGATATAAACACATATCAAGGATTTTATTTAACGTTAACTTGTTATTAACCAACTTATTCATTATTAACTAATGGGTAATGCAGATGGGATGTTGTGACTGATTTAAGGTACAGACCCATGTGTGCATGCACATTTGTGCACACATAAGTAAACAAAATTTCATAAAAGAAAGTTAAGATTGTTTCATGAGAGACAAACTGGTTAATGCCATACTGGGTAATATACCTTCAGAAATTACCATTTCATTGGTCAGAAGCCACTTGTGTCTTTACTGGACAAAAATCTACACCTTTCTCTCTGCCTGTACAAAATAAGCAGACAATAGAAAGTTAAGCCCAGCACTTCTATCTTGTTTGCTTATTTTTAAGTTTTGGATTTTTTTTATTATTTGGGTTATTTTTCTAGCATTCCCCATTGCCCACCTAGCTCCTGTGATCATAAATAATCTTCAAAGCTTGTTCTCCTGACCAAGAAAGGCTTTTTTGCTACATTTGGGCTGTAGCAAGAATATAAACTAACCATGTAACTCTCCTTGAATTCACAGCGAAAATATAGAAACATATAGTATTTAGTAAACACAATTGCCAGATAATTTACTTCTGTTTGGAAATTTTCACACAGAATCCCAATTAGACTTTTTAAAAAAACTCTCTCATTTACTTCTCTATTCTGAGGCTAGGAAACCTAGCCCAAGGCATTTGCTCCACCAAATTTCACTCACAGCACTTATAAATTTGGGTGGATTTCTCTCTTCTTACAGTCTACAAATTCTTCTAAAGTTCCCAACCTTCCAGGAAGTGGCTCCTTTCCTACCTGTGAGCCAAGCCCAGGTCTGTGTTCTTGGAAAAATGTTATAGGCATTGATTCCACATCCAAAGTCAATCCTTACTCCTAAATATTGAGCTTGTCAGACCTGACTAAATGAGACTCATTCTCAAACATGGCACTCCTGTGTGATCCTGGTTGCACAATTCATTTGTCCAATTGTGACCTCCTACAAAGGAGGACAGATTTTTATGAAGTTCAGTAAAAGTATTTGTTCTTAAATCACGAGAGACAGTGAGATGTAATACCACTTAAAAATGTTTTATTTCAGTTTACAAATGCCTACTAAATTGATATCCAGAGAATGATATGGAAGAAGTAGAAAAGACCTTCTCATTCATCCATGAATATTAAAAAGTAGTGCTAAACTATATTACATTTAAACAAGTAAGCTTTTCTTGTTAGTTCATTGTGTTCTATGCAGTAAATTCATGTGCTGCGTATTGGAAGTGAATGGTCTGCTTTCACAAAGTATGTCTGCTTCTGGACTAAAATGAACACTGGAAATCCTGACTCAGCCCACTGAAGCTTTCTGTAAACTGTCTAAGTGATGTAGTTTAGAAGCCTGTACCAAGAGCCTGTTCTTGCACATATCATAAATTCAGATAATCTCTTTACAGGACTCACGCTCCTTTTGAAGACACGCTTCTGTAGTTTGTAGTAGAGATTTCAGGTGAGCGCCACAGGAAAACATAAACCAATTTGATAATGAGATGAAAGGTTGTGGCTAATTTACTATGGTAACCAAAAATAAAATGGTGGAGGTAAAATTCTATTGGAGTATGTTACAAAATATTTTATAGAGAGTAGTCAACATTTTCCTTGACGATGAGAATACATTATGAACAGAATATGGGAATTTAAGAAGAAAAACAAAGCATGGGGAAAAAAAGAGAGAGAAAAAGGAAAATTAAGAAACAAACTCTTAACTATAGAGAAAACCTGATGGTTACCAGAGGGGAGGTGGTTGAAGGGATGGGTTAAATAGGTCATGGGGATTAAGGAGTGCACTTGTGATGAACACCACGTAACATACGGAAGTGTTGTATCACTAAATTTTTTACCTGAAACTAATATACTGTGTGTTAACTAACTGGAATTTAAATAAAATCTTTTTAAAAAGAATATTTATTATGAACAGAGAAAGCATTGAAAAATACCTAGGGCTTTACCCTAATACATACTATATATATCAGATATATAAATAAATCACATTTTAGCTACATTGGCTTAATCTAGAAAAGGCTGAACATCCATTCTGATCTGACAGTTCTTCCTATGCAGTTTTTATAAAAGTGTTGAGTTAATTAAGAAGTATATGGAGCATAGGAGACAATCATAATTACATCTAGCATCTATCTTTTTGTTAGATGAAAGAAAAAAAAATCACTGTGATTTTCTAGGGTCCTCTAAGAAATCCTAAATAGTGGGGTGCCTGGGTGGCTCAGTGGGTTAAAGCCTCTGCCTTCGGCTTAGGTCATGATCTCAGGGTCCTGGGATTGAGCCCCACATCAGGCTCTTCACTCAGTGGGGAGCCTGCTTCCCCCTCTCTCTCTGCCTGCCTCTCTGCCTACTTGTGATCTCTCTGTCAAATAAATAAATAAAATCTTTAAAAAAAAAAGAAAAGAAAAAGAAAAAATAAAAAAGAAATCCTAAATAGAGTTTCAGGTGTAAAAGAGGTCCTGAGTTTGTCCCCTAATTTCAGGGTCTGATCTTGAGAGACAAAATTAAATCTGTTAATGCAGAAGATTTTGTCATTTGGCTGTGATAGGCTCGTGGGAGACCAGAAAAAAAATAATCTGTTATTTATTTAACCAAAATAAAATGACATTAAACTGTTTTAAAATTAATATAATAAGGAAATGGTTGTAACTTTATCACAAGTAGGAATGTTTTTAAAAAATAATTAAAAGCATAATAAAGTGAACACAAATCATAGGTAATTATGATAAGATATGGAATTTTTGTTATCTGGGCAGATTATACAGACAAAAAATTAAAAATAATTAACTGAAAATGAATTAAAGACTTAAGTGTAAGACCTGACACCATAAAAATCCTGGAAGAAAACATAGGTACAAATGTCCTTGACATGAGTCTTGGTAACGATTTTTTGGATATGACACTGAAAACAGATGCAACAAATACAAAAAATGTACAAGTGGGACTACATCAAACTAAAAAGCTTCTGTAGAACAAAAGAAACTAATAACAAAGTGAAATGAAGAAATGAGAAAAAATATTTGCAAGCCCCAAATCTGATAAGAGGATAATATTCAATATATATGAAGAACACCCACAACTCAATAGCAAACAAGCAAGTAAACAAATAATACCTCCCAAATAACCCAGTTAAAAATTAGAAAAAAAAAACAAAAAACGGACAAAGTACCTGAAGAGACATTTCTCCAAAGAGGACATGTGAAAAGCCAACAGGTGCATGAAAAGATGCTCAACATTACCACTCATTATGGAAATGCACATTACAACTACAATGAGATACCGCCTCATGCCTGATGTAATGGCTATCATCAAAAAGATAAGAGATAACAAATGCTGGCACGGGAGTGGAGGAAAGGGAAACCTTGTGCACTGATGGTGAAATTGTAAATTGGCACAGCCACTATGAAAAATAGTTTGGAGGGTCCTCAAAAAATTAAAAATAGGATCCAGCAACTCCATTTCTGGAAATATATCTAAAGGAAACAAAAACACTACCTCAAAAAAAAAAATCTTTTTGAATCATCATGTTCATGGCAGCATTATTTATAATAGCCAAGACATGGAAACAACCTAAGTATCCACTGATGGGTGAATGGATAAAGAAGTTGTGAGATACGTAAGTCACACACACTGGGATATTATTCAGCCATAAAAACCAAGGAAGTGCTACCATTTGTGCAACATGGATGAACCTCAAAGGCATTATGTTAAGTGAAATAAGTCAGAGAAAGACAAATATTGTATGATGTCACATGTGGAATCTAAAATGCAAACGAACAAAACAAATCACAGAAAAAAGATTTGTGGTTACCAACGGCAGAGGGTAGAAGGAGGGCAATTAAAGGAAGGTAGTCCACAGATGTGAACTTGTAGTTATATGATAGATAAGTACTAGGGATGTAATGTACAACATGCTGACTATCGTTAACACAGCTCTGTGACAGGTAGGAAACATATTAAGAGACTAAATCCTGGGGTTCCTGGGTGGTTCAGTCTGTTAGGTGTCCAACTATTGATTCCAGCTCAGGTCATGATCTCAAGGTCATGAGATTGAGACCCATGTCAGGCTTCGTGCTCAGCATGGAGCTGACCTAAAAGTCTCTCTCTTGCTCCCTCTGCTCCTCCCCTCCTCTTTGTCTCTCTCAAATCAATCAATCAATCAATCAATCAATCAATATCTTTAAAGAGAGAGCAAGAGTAAATCCTAAGAGTTCTTATCACAAAGAGGTATGCTTTTTCCTTTTCTTCTTTTCTTCTTCCTTCCTTCTTTCTTATATCTGTCTACATGAGAAGATGGATGTTAGCTGACCCTATTGTAGTAATCATTTCACAATATATATAAATCAAACTATCGCGTTGTGTGCCTTAAACTTATGCAGTGATGCAGGTCAATTATTTCTCAGTAAATAGTAAATAGTAAAAAAACTAGAGAAGTAAACTCAACTTATTACACCCCCTTGTGAAGAGCTTTAAGAAGAATTTATCATTTTAACTGAGAAAAATTGCTTGAATATTGCTTTAATATACTTATATTAAGTATATTATCACCAGCTTTTTCTCCTCTTTTAAGTAAACCCATTAAATGGGGTCAATTGGGGCAAAATTTTAACACACTTTTATAAAAAATATTTATTTATTTATTTTAGAGAGAGAGCGTGTGCACAAGCTGGGAAGAGGGGGAGAGAGATCCTCAAAGTAGACTCCCTGCTGAGTGCAGAGCCCAATGCAGGGTTTGATCTCACAATCTTGAGATCATGACCTGAGTAGAAATCAAGAGTTGGATGCTTAATTGACTGAGCTAACCAGGCACCCCTTAACACATCTTTTTCCAACTTTCTATATCCGTTCATGCTTTGTTCCTCACTATCATTTCTCATGTTCTGGAACAATCAGGCACTTAAAGAGAAAACTATTCTTTTTACCTTGACAAACTGACACTCATTCAGTGACCTTGCTTATGTATTCATATTTCTCTGCCCCCATTGCTCCTGTGTCATGTAATTTCGTGTTCTGAAATATATTAATTGTAACTTTAAGCCAAAGCAACTAATTTCTACATCACAGAGAAAACAGAGAGGTAGAAAATTACTGACTATGGTGGTAATTGATGGGATGTGATAATGAGATATTTCCAGCAAAAGGAACATGACAATTAATGTGACTAGAGTAGGGACACGTTTGATGTCTTCAGGGAATGGCAAGAAACATGTTGTACATAATGTATCAAACAGGCATGAGGGAGATTTGAGAATAGGCATAGAACTCAGGGGCGAAGGGTCACTGATGCCAGGAATCTCTTTCACAAACCTGCTAGAAATCTACAGACACAAATTTCTATTCTACTTCTAAAAACAGATCTATTATGAAAGATTAAAATGAGGGTCTGTATATCTGCATCCAATAGGCATGGGGACTCCACTAAGAATTTTTTTTCCTTGAAAAAAAAGAACTGAAATTATTTGTTATATCTTAGAAAGCACAAACATGGCCAAAGTCTGCTGGTTGGATTGGAGTGCATAAAATAAAGAATGAGAGATGTCAGTTATATGAAAAGAGCATCAGATTGGGAATGCAGAGACACAAATTTAAACCTCAGACACGCAATTTACTAGCTGTGTGATCTTGGGCAAACATTTGATCTGAAGTTTTTCAAACTGTGGGATGCAACCTATCAATTTGGTTGGTCGTGATCAGCATTTTTAAAATGGAATAGAATACTATAATATACAATAGATATATATAATAGAA
This sequence comes from Lontra canadensis, assembly GCF_010015895.1. Lineage (NCBI taxonomy): Eukaryota > Metazoa > Chordata > Mammalia > Carnivora > Mustelidae > Lontra > Lontra canadensis. Next base: position 9,879,031 of record NW_022631035.1, on the reverse strand, counting down.
GAGTGCTTTATAAGGATAAGTACTATCTCCTAAAAATTTTTTCATATATATTACACAATATTTAGCCATATATGTGACTACCATGTTACAAAGCAAAATTCATTTCTTACCCTGGGGTTTTCTTTTAAAAAGTTTCCTTTTGAGGAGCCTAGGTGGTTCAGTCAGTTGAAAGTCTAACTCTTGGTTTCAGCTTGGGTCATGATCTCATGATTTCATGACCTGGAAATCCAGCCCCATACTGGGCTCTGCACTCAGCAGGGGTCGGCTTGAGATTGTCTCTCTCTCCCTCTCCCCCTGCCCTCCTTCCTGCTCTCTCTCTCTTTCTCAAATAAGGAAATAAATCTCAAAAAAATATATAAAGTTTCCTTTTGCTGTCTATATATTAATTAGTGAAATAGGGTTAAATGTCTGCTTACATTATTCCAACATGGAGGATTGAAAAGAAAAAGAATAACTAAAAAGGATATACATAACAACATTATATAAACAGCACAATACAAATGAACAAGGGGTGATTACTATTATTATTATTTATAGACCACTATTGCTGTTCCAACTAGGATATAATGAACTCTTAAATTTCCATGCTCATGTCTCAGAAGGAAGAAAAAGGAGTGAATGAATCTGAGACCTTAATTGCTTGTTGTTTTGTTTTCTTGTATCTTCCCTAAATCCCAACCAAGATTCTACTGTGGTATCATGCAGAGTATTTAAAATAAAGATTGTTCTGGTGTTAGGGAAATGAGTGACACACACATAAATCATTGAAGAAGGGATTTGTTTTAAAGGTAATTATTTACATGCTTTAACAAGTCCTTATCCAAAATTGTAATTGTATAATCACACCTCTGCTTTGCCCTTTCAACTGTGAACCTCTTAATTCATCTTTGCATTCCAAGAAGCTAACACAATCTTACACAATTTAGGTACTCAATGCATTGTTGTTCATGGAGTCTTGAGAGTGAGTTTTAAAATATTTGATCATTTCTATCCTTGCCTGAAATACTCTTAATGTTCCTCGATGGGAATTGGAATAAAACCTTGAATTGCGAGGTCCTACCATCATGATTCAGCTCCTGCCTACCCTCTGACCGCATATTCTGTGGATTTTTGCATTGCCCACCATGACAAGTCATACTAGCCTTCTTGGTCTCTCTCACTTGGTGCACATGCTCCCTACTTGAACCATCGCACTACTTGCCCCTTTTGCTCAACAACTCCCACATTACATTCTCTCTTCTTTTCGGCTCTTGCACCTAGACTATTTAGCAGATGTGATCACCTCAACGGCTTTACTCACCATTCACTCATTAGCAAAAAAAAAATTATCTATGGAAATTGCCTGTGGCTGAGTCATTTATAAACTGTCACATGCTTTACAGGCTCTTTCTGCAAAATCACCTTAAATAAACCAAAGGAAATGTTCATAAGAAGATATTTTACAACCTTTACATGGGGTGTTTTTTGTTTGTTTCTTTGTTCGTTTGTTTGTTTTTGGCCATCCTACATTCTCTTTGACTTGGTCTCATCCCTATAATCTTATTCCTTAAGCGCACTTTTATCTGTAAAATTCTGCCTTCATACTTGTTTTGGGGTAATTTTGCAAAATAATTTCTTCTTCATCTTGGACAGCCTCACAGAATAAAAGAATGATAAGGCTCTCAGTAATTCTAGTGCTTGTTAATTGTTGGTAGTTACAGACATTGAGGTACCCAATAATTTAAGTGCAGTTCACTAATAGAAATCCATGCATAAACCCACTAGAAATTCATGAGTCAAACACTACAGAATTTTAAGTCCAACATCCTGAATTTACAAATGAATAAAATGAATCCCGTAGAAATGAAGAGCATACCCGAAGACAGGCAACTAAACAGTGTGTTTGACTTCTAAATCTTCAGATGCCCCATCACACAGTGCTATTTTGTCCCCAGGTCTGGAATCAAATCTGGGATTCTTTTGTGCCAAATGAGAATTCTACTACTAATACATCTATGATAAATAGATTTTTAAATCAATATACTGGTGTGCTGACATACACTAGGATAGATATCAGGATATCAATATATCAGAATTTATTCATTTTTTTCTGATAAGAGCAGAATTATTTCATATTCTATTTATCTATAAAATCCTCATTGTCACTGAAACTTCTTAAGATCTGTGAAGTAAAGATTTCCCCATGTTTCATGAAGACTACCAACTTATTTTATCTGAGCTATTTATTATACTGTAACCAAAACCGGTTTGAATTTATACAGAAAATTTCCTTTAAAAAGCCTATTAAAGTTAGTCATAGTTTGGATCTTCTTCTTTCCACAGAAGATCAAGTTTCCCAAGACAAGGTTTTGAGTAAAAGTGTTTTATTTGGGAGGTGTTCCTAGCAAAGACTGGTGGGAAGAGACAGTGAGAAATAGAAAGAAAGAAAACCAATCAAGGATATGTTACTAAGCTTGTTATCACTACAGGCATGTGATTTCAGTTCTGCTGGAGAATTCCAGGAGACTGGTTTAGAATACCTCAGAACTGGCCCCCTAAGGAAAGAGGGAGCTCTGGGTATTTATACAATAACTTTTGTCATTATTTGAAGTCTCATTCTGGAGACATTCATCCTTCTGGCCCTCTCAGCTTTCCTGATGTGCAAGCTGAATATAACCTTTGAGCAGAAAATCTCAGGTATTTACAGTGATAATAAAGCGAATGCTGAAGTTATACAAGGATAGCATTGACAATGTCTGCTATTTTTTTTTTTATATCTCATAGCCATGTGATATATGTCATGATCACTAATATTTATGTGGCTAGTGTAAATGAAGCAGCTCCATGGTACAGACTTAATACAATATTAAATAAATCACCTCCGAACACAAAATAATTAGAAATCCATTTAAATCTCTACTAAGTTTCTAGTTCCAGGTAAGATGGAGTAAATACATAACACTCAGTTTCTTATAGTTACTGTAGACACAAACCTGGAACAGATTATATAGAGTCACTCTCTGAAAACTATGAAAAGTCAATAAAAGGTACATTGGGGGAGGGATGACAAGAGTACAATGTACCATTGAGCTTATAGTGAATTAATGAATGTTTTCCTTAACGATCCACTGACCTGAATGAACTTGGGTGTGAAAACCAGAGTGGGCATTGGCACAGACAGAGAAGTTAGAGCAGACACCCTCTAGGTCTGCCTCCAGGAAGGAGAATTGACTGTGAGAGTATGGAAATCACTCTCTGTTTTTATTTCTGCTTTTCTTCATTCTTTTACATTTCTTTTTTTTTTTTTTAAGATTTTATTTATTAGAGAGAGAGAGTGAGAGAACATGAGAGGGGAGGTCAGAGGGAGAAGTAGACTCCCCATGGAACTGGGAGCCTGATGTGGGACTCGATCCCAGGTCTCCGGGATCATGACCTGAGCCAAAGGCAGTCACTCAACCAACTGAGCCACCCAAGTGCCCATTCTTTTATATTTCAACCCTGAAGAATCCGATATGTTCATACAGTGAAACCCAGTAAGAACCAAAATTCCAGGAGAAGGGAATTTTTCTCTTTGATTAGTAGACCATGATCCCAAGAGGGTGGAGGCAATAAACAAAAACAAAGTAGGGAGGATGATAGTAGAGATCATGGATAGGTTAAAGTTCAGGAGAGTGACCCCATAAAACGGTTTGTGAACTGTTTGGGATAACCATGACTTGTTTTCATAGAACTTATCCTAGTCATAGGGCACTCTGAGAACTGAGCCAACAGCAGGCCACAACACACAAGGGACATATCCAAAGAGCATTTTGAAGACTTTGAAAACCAAATTCACTTTGGAACCACAGCCTATATATAGATGGTGGGTTAGAATTTTCAGCTTGAATCTAACAAGGTTAATTTCCTACTAAAACAAAAATATCAACTTTTTCCATAGAATTGGAAAAAGATGCAGGGTCTTACTACATACTATTCAAAATTAATAGCATATAATTCCAAGTAACTCAGCATATTCCAATTTGGAAAATCTCAACTCACATGGGAGAAGATAACTGACAGGTGAAGATATAATTAAGATAATACAGATATTGGAATTATCTGACAAATTTTTTAAACCAGTTGTACAAATGCTGTAATAAACACAAACACTCTGAAACAAATAGAAATATAAAGTCTTAGTGAAGGAATAGAAGATATACAGAAGAACCAAGTGGAAATTTTAAAACTGGAAAATTCACAGTAACTAAAATGAAAAAACAACAACAATAATGCAACACAGCTCAGTGGATGGTTTAATGGCAGTTTGGAAATGATAGAGGAAAAAGTCAGTGAATTTGAAAACAAACCAATAAGATATATCCGATCTTAATATCAGAGAGAAAAAGGATTGAGATAATGTAGGACAATAACAAAGAGTATAGTATTCATGTCATCAGCTTATCAGAAAGAGATGAGAAAGAAGGCAAAGTCAGGAAAATATATTTAAAGAAATAATAGCTGAAAATGTCTCATTTTGGCAAAAATAAATCCACAGTTTCAAGAAGCTGAGTTGACCCCCTAAAAGGATAAACTTGAAGAAAGAAACTCATGCCCACATCCATCATAATTAAGCTACAGAAGGCTAAAGGCAAAAACAAAATATTAAAGGAATTTAGAGCAAAACAGTGCATTATCTAGGAGGAACAATGATTCAATTCCTGCAGATTTCTCATCAGGTACCATAAAGACCAAAAAGAAATAACATAATATTTTTAAATGATGAAAGAAAATAATTTTCAACCCTGAATCTTTATTCAGCAAAAATATCCTTTAATAATGAGAAATAAAGGCTGTCTTAGATGAAGGAAAACTAAGAGACACACTGTTCTAAAATATTTGCTAAATTAAGTTCTTTAAACTAAAGGGAAATGACACTAGACAAAAATTTGGAACATCAAGAACAAAGGAAGAGAAACAGACATGGGAAATGAATATCTGGGTAAAAAGAATAGATTACGCTTATCTTCTTGAGTTCTTTAAAATAGATTTAGTAGTTGAAAACAAAATTGTAATAATGTCTGATAGGGCTTTTGAAATATGTGAAGATAACATATGACAACCATACCACAAAACCTTTAAGATAATAAGGTTTCCCTATTCAACTTGAAGTGGTAGAATTTTGATTATAAGCACACAGACAAAAGGTAAGTATGTATGCTTTAATCCTTCAGATAATCACTAAAATAACCCTAAAAATAGGTATAATCAAAATCTCAGTAGATACACTAAAATGGAATACAAAAAATGGAAAGAATTCAAATAACCTAATAGAAAGTAAGAAAGGACAAACAAGGAGGGAGGGAAACAGAGGGAAGAAACAGAAAACAATTTAAAATGGTAGACTTAACTCAAAGCATACCAACAATTGCATTAAATGTAAATGTCTAAATATAACGTTTGAAAGACAGAACCTGTTAGAATGGGTTTACAAATATGACACAGTTCTATGCTGTGTATAAGAAATTTTCTTCAAATGTCAGAAAAATGTTATTATGATCATGCGCATATCAAACCTGAATTACACAAGACCCCATAATGAATTCTCCTTATCTCATCCTTCCATACATATTTCTCACTGTACCACATTCAACTTCCTCAAATATTATTTTTGTTATACAGTTTTCTGTTGTCTATGATAGGGCCAGGCACATAATAAGTTCTCAATATATTCCCATTAAATGGGAAAATTCATCTTAAACTTCACTGACAGCAAAGTGCCTGCACAGCATTTGCTAATTTTCTTAAATCAAAGTGGCTTAATTCAGGTAGAACTCTAGGTCAGAAGAGGTTCCAACTGTCTCACACTTTTCCATAATGGTCTATCCACTACGTAAATCTAAAAATGAAATTCATCATAACTAATAAATATAATAAAATACAAATGAAGTATATCACACTATACTATTTAATAAAACAGAGTAATGCATTTTCAATGATTTTTTTATCAAGCATGCCTAACAAAAGAAATATTTGAATTAAGATGCTTCATCAAGTAATAAATGAACCACAACTGACCAAATCTTTACACATATCTGGCTTCTTAATTGAGATTTCTGCTATAATAACAATAGTGATCTTATCTAACACGTGATCATTTTCTATCTAACAGGTATATGCTACTTGTTTTTCATTCATTTCCTCATTGAGTGAACTAACTCTCCAGGACCAGTGTAGAGTGATAGAAAACAAATAAGCTTTAAATTAGAATACCTGAATTTGGGGTTCAAATATTTTATTTACAAATCTCTTAAACTCTTTGAGTCTTTCTCTTGTTAGATGAAAAATGGCCATGATGATAGCAACCCCATTATGTCCCAAGGTTATTCTAAAGATCAGATTGCACTGATGTGTAGCACTTCATAATCTTCATAATCTTGAAGAGATTTCCCAGATATTGCCTATTTCCGGTTTAATGCTTTTTCTACTCTATCAAGTAGTCATCTTCATTTAAGAGAAAGGGCTTTAGGTAATGTGATTTAAGCTTATCCATGTAGGTACTCACACATTGGTTCTTTTACACCCAACTTGTTCTTATCTTCATCAGTATAATCTCTTCAAAGAAAATTGTCCTCTAAACATTTTGTGAATGCTTTCTTACACCCAAAGAGGAGTCAATACACAGTCCTGATGCCAGGATAAACAAGAGAGTCAAGAGTGGCCATGTGAGTTAACATTCAAGTCACTCACACAAATAAGCCATTCTATAGGGAAATGAAGCCACATGCTACATCTAAATGAGGTCTACCTTGAATTCCACCCAGAAAGAGTCATTTTGCCTGAAGAAGGAAACTTCACTAGAAGATTCACTCCCTGTATTTTTTAGTTTGCTAGTGTTTCCATAAAAAATTACTATAGACTTGGTGGCTTAAAGAACAGAAATTCATTTCCCACAGTTCTAGAGGTTGGAAGTCTGAGATCAAGATGTTGGAGGGTTGCTTTCCTCCAAGGCCTGTCTCATTGGCTTGTAGATGACCACCTTCCCTCTGTGTCCTCACGTAGTCCTTCCTTGGTCTGTGTTTTCTGTGTCCTAACCCCTTCTTCTTATAAGGATAGCAGTGGTATTTGATGAGTGCTCATCCCAATGGTCTTATTTCTTTAAATACCCTGTACCCATATACAGTTATATTCAGACATATTGAGGGTAGAACTTCATCATATGAACTGGGGTTGGGAGTGGGGAGCACAATTCAGCCTATAACAGCTGTCCTTAAGGGGCCTTCCCCATTTTCATGGATCAACAAACTTAAAATTCTTTCTTCCCCAATGACATGAGGAGGTTCCTGACTCACTCAATATGTGCTATTGAACATGAGATGATACATTGGATTATAAATACAGCTTGAGTTGTACAGATGCAGAAGACATGTGCAGCTGAACAGTCATCTCAGGAAACCAAAGTGAACAGCACATGCTCCTTTCAGGATTTATCAGTTCGAAAACAAGTGGAAATTATGTTTGATGAGAACTTGGAGAAAACTCATTCTGTGGAGAACTGGAGTCTCTTCTTGGCAATGCCTGGAAAGAAGGAGAAGCTGGATACATGACTGGGATGTTCACCCAATACACATTTATGTCAGTTACACTCAATGGGATTGAAACCACATCTGAAGTCTCTTCACAGGAGGGTAAACCACAGGGTGGCAACCAGGCACAGTGACCCTTGTCACCTTGTCACTGCACCTTGAAAGCAGCAACGCCTCTCAACACCTTCCTCTGACATTTATGGTCATCAAGAGGAGCGTATTCACTTTTGCAGATGATCCTGTGGCGTCCTCTTTCCTGCCTTACTGATATTTTATTGGGAGAGAAAACAAATCAAGCTTCAAGATCTTCCTTTCTTGGGCCATCCAAAGCAACAATTTCTATCATTGTATAGTTTCCAAACAACAGCAGATCAGAGAACTTTATTCTGCACCCCGAGGAACAAAACATGTTTCACTGTGTCTCATTATTTATTTTTTTCTTTTCTTCTCTCTCTCCCTCTCTCTTTTAATTTCAAAGAAAAAAAAAATGAAGGCAAAGAGAAGATCATGTTTCAGGCTTTGGACTAAGCAAAAATAATTCAGCATAGCAAATAAATCAGGCTGAATCTAATAAACCTCTTTTTGGTTATAACCAAACAAGTTTGCAAACTAATGGTTGTGTCCCTGAATTTGCTGAGAAATTGCATAACACATCAGGTAGGCCAAAAAAGCACTAATAAATCAATCTTTACTAAACAGAAAATGAGGCTTGGCAAAGTTGAAGAAGAAAAGGAAGACGCCGAAACGTGTGCACGAAATTTCCACATTAAAAACTCATTGCTCTTGCCTGGGTCCTGATGCAATTTGAAAGGAAACAGACAATTCTATAATTTTAGTAAAAATATTTATGGTACAGTATACAAGTTCACCAAAACATTCTCCCCCAAGTTCTTTAAAAACTCAGCATTCCTTATCCTAGCAAAGGGGCTGCCTAAATAAATTTATTTTTAGTACATTTCAGAACATTCTGGATTCTGACTAAAAAAAAACATAAGTGCTTCCACCCTTCCCACCCCCCACCTCCATCAAAGAACTTTTTGGCCAGATGCCCTGTGGCCCTGCCTACTTCTTTATACCACACTTTAGAGGGAGAACATGTGCTTTGACATGCATTGCCCTTAGAATCAAGGTCAGTTGGTCAACATTTCAAAGACAAGTTAAAAAATCAGGTTGCAGCTCTAGGAGGAAAAAATAAGGAACTTAAACCAAAAACAGTGGTTTTAAATTCTGGCCTTGAGAAACCTATGTAAGCTCTACATTTTAAGTATGCAGTATTTGGAAAAATATATACATATCAATTTATATGAAGAATATATAAAATAAATTCATAAAGGAATTACTATCTGTATCCTACTAGGTTATTATAAAGGTTGAATGGAAGGGGAAATGACATGTAAAGTTTGAGCAATTTATCTGTTCATTCATTTACACATTCAGGAAACTTTACAGAGAGTATTTTGTGCCAGGTAAGGTTGCAATGATCAAGCCCACGTCTCTGACCTTAAGAATTCAGAATATGGTGAGAGAGCCAGGTGTGCCGTGCAGCTGGTGTTTGTCCATCAGTGAAGTGCTGAGATGGAAAGATCCACAGTGGTGAGATGGGAAAAGTAAGGAGGACAAATTCAGGTCAGCTAGGCAAACTTTAACACTATAAGAAAAGTTGTGGATTTTTGTTGTTGTTGTTGTTTTGTTTTAATCATTAAAAATTGAAAACATTTTTATTGAACAAAGAGGACATGAAAATCAATAGGTTTCTTTGGGCCTTCTTTTATAAGTCTCACATTTGCTTATCTCTCCATGAGGACATTCCCAGTCAGTCTGCAAAAGCAAGAAGAATGTGATTAATATGTTTAGGACGGTGGTTGAAATGACCCCCAGTTACTGCAACTCCTGGGATCTGTACCCTAGTGTATTCCTTTCCCTTGAAATATGGGCAAAAACTGACTGCGTTAACTAACAGAACTTGGAAAGGGTGATGAAAGGTCACCTCCCTAATTACATTATAAGAGATGATAACCTGTCTCGTTGGGAGACTCTCCCCACTTGTAACTTTGATAAAGCAGACTGCTAAGCTGTAAGCTTCTCTATGCAAAGGACCATAGAAGAAAGAAGTGATTGTAGCTTCTGACTGCTGGTCTACCAGAACCAAGGCCCCAGTCTAACAGGCCCCAAGGAACTTAATTCTGCCAGCAATATCATGTGCATGGAAGAAGATTGATCCTTCCCCAGCTAAACCTTGAGATAAGACTTCAGCCTTGCCCAGCACTTTCATCGCAACTTCTGAGATCCTGAAGCAGAAAACCCAACTAAGCTCTTCGGGAACTCCTGATTCAAAGAAACAGTGACATAATAAATGTGTGTTGTTTGAAGTTGCTAAGTTGGTGATGAATTGCAGTGTAACATTAAATAACTAATACCATGTATAATATAAAAGAGAGGGAGGGGAGCCTGGATGGCGCAGTCTGTTAAGCACCTGACTCTTGGTTTTGGCTCATGTCTTGATCTCAAGGTCATGACATCAAGCCCCACATTGAGCTCTGTGCTCTGTGTGGAGTCTGCTTGAATTTCTCCCTCCCTCTGCCCCTCCTCCCCATGCTCTCTCTGTCTCTGTCTCTCTCTCTTCCACAAATAAATAAGTAAATCTTAAAAAAGAAAAAAGAGAGAAACTAAATACATAGATTCTTCCCTGTATACAAGTGATTCAACTCACTAAAAATGATTTTGAGTACAACTTTTTCAAGCAGATGAATGTACTATAAGGAGAGATATGCATGTTCCCATCTTTAGTGCCTTCAACTGAGGAAGACGTCACTCAGATTTTACAAAGCAAACACATTCTGACTTCAGAGTATACATATTATCTGTTTTCTACCTGACTCTTAGTCATCTGAAGATGGTAATAGATGTCCTTAACTCTAATCTCCTCTGGAACAATACATTTCCAAAGGCAAAGCTCAGCTTTTCTCTGGGGATATCTGAGAAATACAAAAGAATCTTGCAGTTGAAGCAAATCATGGCTTTAAATTCCATGAATCCCGCAGATTCTGGACTCCCTTGATTTTGAGATACATCAAACTTAGATGATTATGTAAAGGTGAAACTGCAGATCAGTCCCTGGCATTCCTGTTCTTTAAAAGGTGAGATAGTAAATATTTAGGCATTGTGGGCTATTTGGTACTTGTCACTGCTATGCATGTCCACTGATGCAGCAGAAAAGCAGCCACAGGGGTTTGGGCTCCGACATTGGGCTCCCTGCTGGGCAGGAATCCTGTTTCTCCCTCTCCCACTCCCCCTGCTTGTGTTCCCTCTCTCGCTGTGTGTCTCTCTCTGTCAAATAAATAAAATAAAATAAAATAAAATAAAATAAAATAAAATAGGTGCTGGGGTGCTGGGAGATTCAAGGATGTAAAGGGAGAACGATGGAGTCCATGGTGCCCTGTAAAAGACACCTGTGGGGTCTTGTGTTCTAAAAAGGAATGGACTCACCACTTTATTTTATCATTCTTGAAACTGGAGGGAAACAACAGATTTCATGTAAAATCTTTGTCACTATGGTCAGGTTGCCAGGATGGAGATTGACTGATTTCCATTTTATTGTATTTGGTCCCAGAGGTACGGAGCATTCTTCTAGTTCCCTTAAGGATTAAGGCGGGGTTGGGAATGAAGTTGTAGGCACACCTATAAGCAGGTCACATGGACGGGCTGTACTTCTTGTGCCCCAGAATTTGGATTCTCAGCCATGTTTTCTTCCAGTATGCTCCACTCTGCTGGCCATTTAGTAGATGGAGCAAGAGACAAGTATGGGCTGGCATGAGATGCAACAGCCTTATAAGGGCAGTACCACTCTCATGCTCGAAATCTGCAGCCTTGGGGTGCCTGGGTGCCTCAGTGGATTAAGCCTCTGCCTTTGGCTCAGGTCATGATCCCAGGGTCCTGGGATCAAGCCCCAC